>NC_041390.1:491219129-491396403 GCF_002162155.2 Triticum dicoccoides | reverse complement strand
TTGCTCTGGCAAGAAGGAGGGGTCGTCGATGATGTAGCCGATCACGGGGTATCAGCAGCGGTCTCGGGGTCTACCGGAAAGAAGTAACGGAGGGGGAACACAATAAATAACAGAGCAATCAAAGCATCACAAAGCGTAACATGGAAATGCGCTGTGTTAGAGGTGACCTAACGCAGTAGGAGGTGGTACCGGCGAAGGAAGGAAACATCCGAAAAGTATCCCCGGTGTTTCGCGTTTTCGGACAGGCGGACAGGAGGGGGAAAGTTGCGTGTTCACTATGCTAGGGATGTGCGGCGGACGAACGGGCTGCGTTTCCGGATTCGTCTCGTCGTTCTGAGCAATTTTCATGTACAAAGTTTTTTCATCCGAGTTACGGTTAATTTTTTTATGAATTTCCAAAGTTTAAATGATTTTCTAGTTTTAATATTAATACGAAATAAAAGAATAAAATGCTATGGGTACACAGAGAGTGTACCCAGATAGGTGCATATGTGGCTGACAGCAGGACCAGTTGACTGGGTCAACTGCCCAGTCAGCAGAGGCTGAGTGATGGGACATTCAAAGTCAACCGCCCAGTCAGCGTTGATCGTTGACCTGGTCAACCTGACAAGTGGGTCCCGCATGTCATAGGCGGACATTTAATTAACCGCCTAACAGTTGATTAGCAGGTTAATTAAGTTTAATTATCCTAGATTAATGCAGTTAATTAAATTAACTAAACAGTGTTAATTAAGTTAATTAATTATTTATTATTTTAATTCTTTTAGTTAATTAATTTTATACTTTTTTAAATTTTAATCTTAATTTTCTTTTTAACAAACGTTCTCGGCGCGGGGCCTACTTGTCATAGGCCCATGGCCTTAACGGGCGCGTGGGTTCGGGCGGAACCGGGCGAAAGGCACCCGATTGGGGGAAAACCCGGGCGCTGACCTCGGGCATGGCTCGCCGGCGAGACAGAGCGCCGCCGCGGCGGGGGCGGCGGACGGCGCAGGGAAACAGAGTAGCGCGGCGCGGGAGGGGCCGGAGGAGCGCTGGGCGGCGATGCAGCGAGGAGCAGCGGGGCAGCGTCGAGGCATGCGGGGGTTGAGGCCGGCCTGGGCGGTCGCGGGCAAGGGCCAGGGCGCACGCCAGGTCGCGGGGCTGCAGCGACGAGGTAGTAGTGGGACGCGGCTCGGCAGCCAGGCAACAACGGAGGGAGAGTGGTGGACGCGCGCGTGAGGCGCACGGCGGGGGGTTTTGGCGGAGCACAAAGTGAGCGCGGTGAGCGCACGCTCACCGCGAGCGCGGGTCCGGCGAGGTCGGCGACCTAAGGCGTCGGGGAGGGAAGGAGAGACAAGGGGAATCGAGGGATGTGGCTCACGTCGCGGCTGTAGGGTTAGACAGCATGCTCGGGGAGGACGGATGGCGTCGGGGCAGCAGGAGGTGGGTTGACGACGAAGGCTCGTGCTGGGCGCTCCGATGACCGTAGCGGAAGGAGACGAAGGGGCTGCTTTGACGAGCGCGGTGTGGCGCAGGGAGGATGACGGCGACCGGTGGTGAGGTGGCATCGCGAGGGACGCCGGCGTGGTGCCGGGCGATGGGCGGCGGCAGCGGGGCCATCTGCCCCCGATCCAGATCCACTCGGGAGCGGGGAGGGGGAGTGGCGACGTGGGGGGAGTGGGATCAGACGGGAGGAGTGGGGGGATGGGGGTCGAGCGAGGGGACCGGCTAGGGTTAGCTCGCTGGTGGGGGCGGTTGGGCCGTTAGCTTTTCTAGATGGGCCAAGAGCCCAGTGGGCTAGGGTAGGTTAGTTTATTTTTTTGTGTTTTTTCCTTTATCCTTTCTACTATTTCTTTATTTCACTGTTTTATATTTAGATTGTTTATAAAAGAATTTAGTTGCTTATGAAACTTACGACATAAATATTAGACCATGTAATGACCTAGCACAAGAAGTTTCAAATATATTTAAATAGCATAAGTATTTGTTTATTTCTAAAAGGTTAAATTAAATGTTGTTTGTTCTTGTCTTAATTATCTTAGAGGCATATAAACATTCCCAAAATGTTTTTTGATGTTTGTTAAGTTGTTAGTGAATATTTACAACCTTTCGAACATTTTTAATTGACTGTTTTATGAAATTATAATTTGAATTTGATCTCAATTTTAAACAAGTGAGGTTTGGCAAAAGTTTTAATCACGATGACCTAACATGATTAGCAAGGGTTTACTGTAGCTTAACTATCCGGGCGTCACATACGCACTCTTACCCTTCCATCATTGCTAGCCTCTTCGGTACCGTGCATTGCCCTTTCTCACCTCAAGAGTTGGTGCAAACTTCGCCGGTGCATCCAAACCCCGTGATACGATACACTCTATCACACATAAGCCTCCTTATATCTTCCTCAAAACAGCCACCATACCTAGCTATTATGGCATTTCCATAGCCATCCCGAGATATATTGCCATGCAAATTCCGTCATCATCATATACATGACTTAAGTATTTATTGTAATATTGCTTTGCATGATCGTAAGATAGCTAGCATGATGTTTTCATGGCTTGTCCGTTTTTTGATGTCATTGCTACGCTAGATCATTGCACATCCTGGTACACCACCAGAGGCATTCATATAGAGTCATATCTTTGTTCTAGTATCGAGTTTTAATATTGAGTAGTAAGTAAATAAAAGTGTGATGATCATAATTATTAGAACATTGTCCCATGATCAAAATAAAAGTGGCCAAAGAAGCCCCCCCCCCTCCCAAAAAAAAGATAGAGACCAAAGAAGCCTACAAAAAAGAAAAAAAAGAAAAAAAAGAAAAAAAAGAAAAAAGAGAGAAGGGACAATGTTACTATCCTTTTACCACACTTGTGCTTTAGAGTAGCACCATGTTCTTCATATGGAGAGTCTCTTGAGTTATCACTTTCATATACTAGTGGGAATTTTCATTATAGAACTTGGCTTGTATATTCCAACGATGGGCTTCCTCAAATGCCCTAGGTCTCCATGAGCAAGCAAGTCGGATGCACACCTACTTAGTTTCAGTATGCGCTTTCTTACACTTATAGCTCTTAGTGCATCCCTTGCATGGCAATCCCTACTCGTCGCATTGACATCAATTGATGGGCATCTCCATAGCCCGTTGATTAGCCGCGTCGATGTGAGACTTTCTCCTTTTTTGTCTTCTCCACACAACCTCCACCATCATATTCTATTCCACCTATAGTGCTATGTCCATGGCTCACTCTCATGTATTGCGTGAAAGTTGAAAAGGTTTGAGAACGCCAAAAGTATGAAACAATTTCTTGGCTTGTCATCGGGGTTGTGCATGATTTGAATATTTTGTGTGGTGAAGATGAAGCATAGCTAGACTATATGATTTTGTAGGGATAACTTTCTTTGGCCATGTTATTTTGAAAAGACATGATTGCTTTATTAGTATGCTTGAAGTATTATTGTCTTAATGTCAAATGATAGACTATTGCTTTGAATCACTCGTTTCTTAATATTCATGCCATTATTAGATTACATGATCAAGATTATGCTAGGTAGCATTCCACGTCAAAAATTATCTTTTTTATCATTTACCTACTCGAGGACGAGCATGAATTAAGCTTGGGGGTGCTGATACGTCTCCGTTGTATCTATAATTTTTGATTGTTCCATGCCAATATTATACAACGTTCATATACTTTTGGCAACGTTTTATACTATTTTTGGGACTAACATATTGATCCAGTGCCCAGTGCCAGTTCCTGTTTGTTGCATGTTTTTTGTTTCGTAGAAAATCCATATCAAATGGAGTCCAAACGGGATAAAAACTGACGGAGATTTTCCCATAAGGTGGTTGGTGCCCTTCTTTTGCCGCAAGAAAGCCAATATCCGGATAAAAATCATGTCGAAAGTTCTGCCCAATTAGAGTTACGGATCTCCGGGAATTTAAGAAACGGTGAAATGGCAGAATCAGGGAACGCAGAAACAAAGAGAGACAGAGAGACATATCCAATCTCGAAGGAGCTCTCGCCCCTCCGCCTCCATGGAGGCCATGGACCAGAGGGGAAACCCTTCTCCCATCTAGGGAGGAGGTCAAGGAAGAAGAAGAAGAAGGGGGATCACTCCCCCTCTCTTCCGGTGGCACCGGAACGCCGCGGGGGCCATCATCATCACCGCAATCTACACCAACAACTTCACCGCCATCATCACCAACTCTTCCCCCCTGTATGCAGCGTGTAACCCCTCTTTTACCCACTATAATATCTACTTAAACATGGTGCTCAACACTATATATTATTTCCCAATGATGTATGGCTATCCTATGATGTTTGAGTAGATCCGTTTTGTCCTATGGGTTAATTGATGATCGTGATTGGTTTGAGTTGCATGTTTTATTATTGGTGCTGTCCTATGGTGTTGTCTGTGTCGCGCAAGCATGAGGGATCCCCTCTGTAGTTTTTGCAATATGTTCATGATTTGCTTATGGTGAGTGGCGTGAGTGATAGAAACACGGACCCGAGTAAGTAGGTTGTTCGCGTATGGGAATAAATAGGACTTGATGCCTTATAATGCTATGGTTGGGGTTTACCTTAATGATCTTTAGTAGTTGCGGATGCTTTCTAGAGTTCCAATCATAAGTGCATATGATCCAAGAAGAGAAAGTATGTTAGCTTACGCCTCTCCCTGAAATAAAATTGCAATAATGATTACCGGTCTAGTTATCGATTGCCTAGGGACAAATAACTTTCTTGTGCGACAACAAGCTTTCTACTAAACCTAACTTAGTTGTGTCTTTACCTAAACAACCCCTACTTTTTATTTATGCGCTCTTTATTATCTTGCAAACCTATCTAAAAACAGCTACAAAGTACTTCTAGTTTCATACTTGTTCTAGGTAAAGCAAACATTAAGCGTGCGTAGAGTTGTATCAGTGGTCGATAGAACTTGAGGGAATATTTGTTCTACCTTTAGCTCCTCGTTGGGTTCGGCACTCTTACGTATCGAAATAGGCTACAATTGATCCCCTATTCTTGTGGGTTATCAATGATCTTCATTATTAGAGCATTATCCCCTGTGAGGAAAGGATGATGGAGACTATGATTCTCCCACAAGTCGGGATGAGACTCCGGACAAAAAAAGAGGCCCAAAAAAATGAGAAAAGGCCCAACTAAAAAAATGAAAGAAAAGAGATAAGGGGCAATGTTACTATCCTTTTACCACACTTGTGCTTCAAAGTAGCATCATGACCTTCATGATAGAGAGTCTCCTATATTATCACTTTCATATACTAGTAGGAATTTTCACTATAGAACTTGGCTTGTATATTCCAATGATGGGCTTCCTCAAATTGCCCTAGGTCTTCGTGACAAAACGAGTTGGATGCACACCCACTTAGTTTCTTTTTGAGCTTTCATAAACTTATAGCTCTAGTGCATCCGTGGCGTGGCACTCCCTACTCACTCACATTGATATCTATCGATGGGCATCTCCATAGCCCGTTGATACGCCTAGTTGATGTGAGACTATCTCCTTCTTTTTGTCTTCTCCACAACCACCTTCTATTCCACCTATAGTGTTATGTCCATGGCTCATGCTCAAGTATTGCGTGAAAGTTGAAAAAGTTTGAGAACATCAAAGTATGAAACAATTGCTTGCTTGTCATCAGGGTTGTGCATGCTTTAAATATTTTGTGTGATGAAGATGGAGCATAGCCAGACTATATGATTTTGTAGGGGTAAGGTTTCTTTGGCCATGTTATTTTGAGAAGACATAATTGCCTTGTTAGTATGCTTGAAGTATTATTGTTTTTATGTCAATATTAAACTTTTGTTTTGAATCATACGGATCTGAACATTCATGCCACAATAAATAAATTACATGGATAAATATGTTAGGTAGCATTCCACATCAAAAATTCTATTTTTATCATTTACCTACTCGAGGACGAGCAGGAATTAAGCTTGGGGATGGTTGATACGTCTCCAACGTATCTATAATTTTTTATTGTTCCATGCTATTATATTATCTGTTTTGGATGTTTTATATGCATTAATATACTATTTTATATTATTTTTTGGACTAACCTATTAACCTAGAGCCCAACTGATACGTCTCCATCGTATCTACTTCTCCAAACACTTTTGCCCTTGTTTTGGACTCTAACTTGCATGATTTGAATGGAACTAACTTGGACTGACGCTGTTTTCAGCAGAATTGCCATGGTGTTATTTATGTGTAGAAACAAAAGTTCTCAGAATGACCTGAAACTCCACGGAGACTATTTTTGGAAATAATAAAAAATACTGGCAAAGAATCAAGTCCAGGGGCCCACACCCTAGCCACGAGGGTGGGGGGCGCGCCTGGCCCCCTAGGCGTGCCCCCTACCTTGTAGGCCTCCTGACGCTCCACCGACCTCAACCTGGACTCCATATATTCACTTTCGGGGAGAAAAAACCAGGAGAGAAGGATTCATCGCGCTTTACGATACGGAGCCACCGCCAAGCCCTAAACTCTCTTGGGAGGGCTGATCAGGAGTCCGTTCGGGGCTCCGGAGAGCGGAATCCGTCGCCGTCCTCATCATCATCAACCATCCTCCATCACCAATTTCATGATGCTCACCGCCGTGCGTGGGTAATTCCATTGTAGGCTTGCTGGACGGTGATGGGTTGGATGAGATTTATCATGTAATTGAGTTATTTGTTAGGGTTTGATCCCTAGTATCCACTATGTTCTGAGATTGATGTTGCTATGACTTTGCTATGCTTAATGCTTGTCACTAGGGCCCGAGTGCCATGATTTTAGATCTGAACCTATTATGTTTTCATGAATATATGTGAGTTTTGATCCTATCTTGCAAGTCTATAGTCACCTACTATGTGTTATGATCCGGCAACCCCGAAGTGACAATAATCGGGACCACTCCCGGTGATGACCGTAGTTTGAGGAGTTCATGTATTCACTGTGTGTTAATGCTTTGGTCTGGTACTCTATTAAAAGGAGGCCTTAATATCCCTTAGTTTCTGCTAGGACCCCGCTGCCATGGGAGGGTAGGACAAAAGATGCCATGCAAGTTCTTTTCCATAAGCACGTATGACTATATTCAGAATACATGCCTATATTACATTGATGAATTGGAGCTAGTCCTGTGTCACCCTATGTTATGACTGTTACATGATGAACCACATCCAACATAATTCTCTATCACTGATCCAATGCCTATGAGCTTTCCATATATTATTCTTCGCTTATTTACTTTTCCCTTGCTATTGTTATCATCACTATAAAACACCATAAATATTAGTTTTGCTACCGTTACCTTTTGCTATCGTTACCACTACTACCATATTACTTGCTACTAAACACTTGCTGCAGATATTAAGTTTCCAGGTGTGGTTGAATTGATAACTCAGCTACTAATACTTGAGAATATTCTTTGGCTCCCTTGTGTTGAATCAATAAATTTGGGTTGAATACTCTACCCTCGAAAACTGTTGCGATCCCCTATACTTGTGGGTTATCAAGACTATTTTTGGCGCTGTTGCCGGGGAGCATAGCTCTATTCTTTGAGTCACTTGGGATTTATATCTGCTGGTCACTATGAAGAACTTGAAAGACGCAAAAACAAAAAATTATCCCTCAACTACGAGGGGAGGTAAGGAACTGCCATCTAGCTCTGCACTTGATTCACCTTCTGTTTTGAGTAAGCTTGCGACACCTAAACCTGCTTATGCTATTAATTCTGATATGTCGCATATTATTGATGATGCCACTTCTACTATGCATGATACTTATGATGAAACTACTTCTATGCTTGATACTATTGTGCCACTTGGTGAATTTCTTGATGAACAACTTGCTAGGGCTAGAGAGAATGAAATTATTGAAACTGATAATATTGATGAAAGTGATGACGAAGGCTCTCCCAATAAATATGAATTGCCTGTTGTGCCTGAGGGCTATGTTATGGATGAAGAAACTAAAAGAGACTTTCTTGCGTGCAATGATAGAAGTGATCTTAAGAAATTATTAGCTAAGCTTAAACAAAAAACTCTGAATGCTAGAATGAAATATGATCCTGCTTATGCCACTTCACCTATCTTTGTTACTGATAAGGATTATGAA
Source organism: Triticum dicoccoides (assembly GCF_002162155.2). Classification (NCBI taxonomy): domain Eukaryota; kingdom Viridiplantae; phylum Streptophyta; class Magnoliopsida; order Poales; family Poaceae; genus Triticum; species Triticum dicoccoides. Next base: position 491,388,306 of record NC_041390.1, on the reverse strand, counting down.
TTCTCTATTGATCCGGATATAGTTACTTTGGTTGAATCTGATCCTTTTTATGGCTATGAATCTGAAACTGTTGTGGCACATCTTACTAAATTAAATGATATAGCCACCCAATTCACTAATGATGAGAGAACTCGCTACTTTTATATCCTTAAAATATTTCCGTTCTCATTAAAGGGTGATGCTAAGATATGGTTTAATTCTCTTGATCCTGGTTGTGTGCGTAGTCCCCAGGATATAATTTATTACTTCTCTGCTAAATATTTCCCTGCACATAAGAAACAAGCTGCTTTAAGGGATATATATAATTTTGTGCAAATTCAAGAAAAGAGTCTCACACAAGCTTGGGGGAGGCTTCTCCAATTACTTAATGATTTGCCTGATCATCCTCTTAAGAAAAATTGAAATACTAGATATCTTTTATAATGGACTAATGATAACCCGCAAGTATAAGGGATCGCAACAATTTTCGAGGGTAGAGTATTCAACCCAAATTTATTGATTCAACACAAGGGGAGCCAAAGAATATTCTCAAGTATTAGCAGCTGAGTTGTCAATTCAACCACACCTGGAAACGTAATATCTGCAGCAAAGTGTTTAGTAGCAAAGTAATATGATAGTAGTGGTAACGGTAGCAAAAGGTAACGATAGTAAAAGTAATGTTTTTGGTATTTTGTAGTGATGATAGCAATAGCAACGGAAAAGTAAATAAGCTGAGAACAATATATGAAAAGCTTGTAGGAAATGGACCGGTGATAGAGAATTATGCCGGATGCGGTTCATCATGTAACAGTCATAACCTAGGGTGACACAGAACTAGCTGCAGTTCATCAATGTAATGTAGGCATGCATTCCGAATATAGTCATACATGCTTATGGAAAAGAACTTGCATGACATCTTTTGTCCTACCCTCCCGTGGCAGCGGGGTCCTTACGGAAACTAAGGGATATTAAGGCCTCCTTTTAATAGAGTACCGGAACAAAGCATTAACACATAGTGAATACATGAACTCCTCAAACTACAGTCATTACCGGTAAGTATCCCGATTATTGTCACTTTGGGGTTAACGGATCATAACACATAATAGGTGACTATAGACTTGCAAGATAGGATCTAGAACTCTCATATATTGATGAAAACATAATAGGTTCAGATCTGAAATCATGGCACTCGGGCCCTAGTGACAAGCATTAAGCATAGCAAAGTCATAGCAACATCAATCTCAGAACATAGTGGATACTAGGGATCAAACCCTAACAAAACTAACTCGATTACATGATAGATCCCATCCAACCCATCACCGTCCAGCAAGCCTACGATGGAATTACTCATGCACGGCGGTGAGCATCATGAAATTGGTGATGGAGGATGGTTGATGATGATGATGGCGACGGATTCCCCTCTCCGGAGCCCCGAACGGACTCCAGATCAGCCCTCCCGAGAGGTTTTAGGGCTTGGCGGCGGCTCCATATCGTAAAACATGATGAATTCTTCTCTCTTATTTTTTTCTCCCAGAAACACAATATATAGAGTTGGAGTTGGAGTCGGAGGAGCTCCAGGGGCCCCATGAGGTAGGGGGCGCGCCCCCGCCCTCCTGGACAGGTGGTGGGCCCCCTGGCCTTCATCTTTTGCAGGTATTTTTATATTTTCCAGAAAGTTGCTCTGTGAAGTTTCAGGTCATTCCAAGAACTTTTGTTTCTGCACATAAATAACACCATGGTAATTCTGCTGAAAACAGCGTCAGTCCGGGTTAGTTCCATTCATATCATGCAAGTTAGAGTCCAAAACAAGGGCAAACGTGTTTGGAAAAGTAGATACTACGGAGACGTATCAACTCCCCCAAGATTAAACCTTTGCTTGTCCTCAAGCAATTCAGTTGACAAACTGAAAGTGGTAAAGAAAAACATTTACAAACTCTGTTTGCTCTTGTTGTTGTAAATATGTAAAGCCATCATTCAAGTTTTCAGCAAAGATTATAACTAACCACATTCGCAATAATGCTTAGGTCTCAAGTTTACTCATATCAATGGCATAATTAACTAGCGAGCAATAATAATAAATCTAGGATGACAACACTTTCTCAAAACAATAATAATATGATATAACAAGATGGTATCTCGCTAGCCCTTTCTGAGACCGCAAAACATAAATGCAGAGCACCTTTAAAGACCAAGGACTGACTAGACATTGTAATTCATGGTAAAACAGATCCAATCAAGTCATACCCAATGTAAACTAACAATAATGAATGCAAATGACAACAGTGCTCTCCAACTGGTGCTTTTTAATAAGAGGATGATGACTCTGCATAAAAGTAAATAGATAAGCCCTTCGCAGAGGGAAGCGGGGATTTGTAGAGGTGCCAGAGCTCGGCTTTGAAATAGAGGTGAATAATATTTTGAGTGGTATACTTTCATTGTCAACATAACAACCAAGAGATGGTGATATCTTCCATGCTACACACATTATAGGCGGTTCCCAAACAGAATGGTAAAGTTTATACTCCCCCTTCCACCAACAAGCGTCAATCCATGGCTTGCTCGAAACAACGAGTGCCTCCAACTAACAAGAGTCCCAGGGGGAGTTTTGTTTGCAATTATTTTGATTTGATTTGCATAAAGCATGGGACTGGGCATCCCGGTGACCAGCCACTTTCTCGTGAGTGAGGAGCGGAGTCCGCTCCTCTTGAGAATAACCCGCCTAACATGGAAGATACGGACATCCCTAGTTGATACATGAGCTATTTAAGCATACAAAATAGGATATTAATTTGAAGGTTTAGAGCTTGGCACATACAAATTTACTTGGAACGGCAGGTAGATACCGTATATAGGTAGGTATAGTGGACTCGTGTGGAATAACTTTGGGTTTCAAGGGAATGGATGCACAAGCAGTATTCCTGCTTAGTACAAGTGAAGGCTAGCAAAAGACTGGGAAGCGACCAGCTAGAGAGAGACAATAGTCATGAACATGCATTAAAATTAATCAACACCGAATGCAAGCATGAGTAGGATATAATCCACCATGAACATAAGTATCATGAAGGCTATGTTGATTTTGTTTCAACTACATGCATGAACATGCGCCAAGTCAAGTCACTTAAATCATTCAGAGGAGGATACCACCCTATCATACCACATCATAACCATTTTAATAGCATGTTGGCACGCAAGGTAAACCATTATAACTCATAGCTAATCAAGCATGGCATAAGAACTATGATCTCTAGTTGTCATTGCAAACATGTTTATTCATAATAGGCCGAATCAGGAACGATGAACTAATCATATTTACAAAAACAAAAGTGGTCGAGTTCATACCAGCCTTTCTCATCTCAGTCAGTCCATCATATATCGTCATAATTTCCTTTCACTTGCACAACCGAACGAGGTGAATAATAATAATTGTGCATGTGCATTGGACTAAGATGGAATCTGCAAGCATTCAGTAAACAGGAGAAGACAAGGCAATATGGGCTCTTTTGTTAGATCAACAATTATGCATATAAAAACCACTTCAACAATTTAATCATGGTCTTCTCCTATCGACCCCCAAAGAAAAGAAATAAAACTATTTACACGGGAGAGCTCCCAACAAGTAAAAGAAGAACAAGAAATCTTTTTGGGTTTTCTTTTTAATTACTACTACAAGCATGGAAAGTAAACTAATTAAAATATACAACTAATTTTTTTGGTTTTTCTTAAGGTTTATTAAACACACAAAAAGAAAGCATAAAAAGGAAAGTAAACTAGCATGGATGATACAATGAAAAAGTATGAGCACCGACATCTAGCAATGAGTGTGTGAACATAAATGTAATGTCAGTGAGAAATACGTACTCCCCCAAGCTTAGGCTTTTGGCCTAAGTTGGTCTATGGCCACGGTTGGCCTGGCAGATATCCATAATAATAGTTGGGGTCGTACTGCGAAGAAGAAGAAGAATCCGATTGCCACTGGTTGGCAATCATCTCCGGATCCCACTGGTAATTATACTGTCGTGAAGGATCAACTTGTGGTTCTGGCTCTAGCTCCATGGCTGGTGCAGGGTTCCGGTAGGCGTGAATAGCCTTTAACGGAACAAGGTAGTGGCCTGCAGATAAATCAAACAAAGAAGGAGCAGGCAGGGTAATAGTTTCAGGATGATGTTTATCAAAGAACAATTTGTATTTAAGCTCTCCTTCCCTATTCTTAACAATAAAATCATGTGCCACCATACTTTTATAATCTAAATAAACACGAGGCAGCACTTTTTCTTCCTTCTCATAATGCCTAATAGGTATGTTAAAATGTGCAGCTAGGCATGAAGCATAGATGCCTCCAAAGATGGGCCCCTTTATATGGTTCAGACTTAACTATTTAGCAATAATGCCGCCCATACTAACAGACCATATAAACCATGGAGCAAAATAATAATATTAGGGACACTAAGGTTTCCACAGTTTCCGCGACCAATTAAACAACGACTAGCAAATAATGCAAAATAGCGTAAAATAGGAAAATGTATGCTAGTGATTCGTGCATCAGAAACATTCCTTGTTTCCCCTACAGTGATAGTGTCAATAAACCCATCCACATCCTCACGATGTGGTTCCTCCGTCTTCCCCTCGAAAGGGACTAAACAAACCCGAAAAAAATCATAAAGTGACATCTCCTTATGCTCATCATATAAATGAAACTCCACCGTAGGTGGTGAGCTCCTAGAATGGAAATGAAAGTTTTGCACAAAGCTATTTTTGAGTAAGAGATACTGATCCCGTTGGTCATGGAGGAAAGCGGTGAGGCCTGCATTCTTAGCCAATTCATAAAAATCTTCATAAATCCCGGCTGCTCCCAAGAAATCATCGAAAGGCCATTCAGACGACCGAACCTCCGCGGTGCGAGGCAGATTATACTTAGGCTTCTGTGCCTTTTCCTTCGAGCTTCGGCTCGATGAGCCCCTCAAAAGTCTCTTCATCATTTTCTGAAAAATTCTGAAATTTTTAGTAACTTCAAAAATAAAAGTGAACCAAACTCAATAATATTGATAGCAACTACTCCTACAAGTCCCTAGAGCCTATATCATGCATCAAAACTACTTGGAACCATATAAATTTGACATGCAAGCTCAAGAACATGGTCACCTAGGTAGCACAAATTTTCAATGAATAAAGCACTAGAACAAAAACTAATTGGACCAATGGAGGAGTCACATACCAAGGAACAATCTTCCCAAGCAGTTTTATGAGAGGTGCTTTGAGCAAGGAGATCGAAAATGGCAGCAAAACGAGCTTGGACTCGGGTTTGAGCTAGTTATTCGTGTTTGGGGGAGGAAGAAGGAGTGTGTGGGTGGAAGGATAAGTGGAGGAGGGCCACCATGGGCCCACGAGGCAGGGGGCACGCCGAGGGGGTAGGGCGCGCCCTCCACCCTCGTGGGCAGGTGGGTGACCCCCTGCTGTGTTCTCTGTGCCAAATATTCTAAAATATTCCAGAAAAAGTCATATTTAAATTTCAGGGCATTTGGAGAACTTTTATTTTTGGGTATTTTTATGTTGGACGGATAATCAGATAACAAACAGAAAATACTATTTTTATTTTATTTATCCATCTCATGATCATCAAAAGGAATCCACTAACAAGGTTGATCAAGTCTTGTTAACGAACTCATTCCGAATAACATGGAACCAGAGAAATTTCGAATAACACTATGTTACCTCAACGGGGATATGCACATCCCCAATAATAAGAATATCATATTTCTTCTTGACAGTAGGAAGGGGAAATTCAAAACCTCCAAATATAATCGATGGAATTTTTCCAATAGAGTTGGCTATGAACTTGAGGTTTTTTCCTCGGAAAGTGTACCGTGTGCTCATTACCATTAACATGAAAAGTGACATTGCCTTTAGTGTAATCAATAACAGCCCGTGCAATATTCAAAAAGGGTCTTACAAGAATAATAGACATACTATCGTCCTCGGGAATATCAAGAATAACAAAGTCTGTTAAAATAGTAACGTTTGCAACTACAACAGGCACATCCTCACAAATACCGACAGGTATAGCAGTTGATTTATCAGCCATTTGCAAAGATATTTCAATCGGTGTCAACTTATTCAAATCAAGTCTACGATATAAAGAGAGAGGCATAACACTAACACCGGCTCCAAGATCACATAAAGCAGTTTTAACATAGTTTCTTTTAATGGAGCATGGTATAGTTGGTACACCGGGATCTCCAAGTTTCTTTGGTATTCCACCCTTGAAAGTGTAATTAGCAAGCATGGTGGAAATTTCAGCTTCCGGTATCTTTCTTTTATTAGTAACAATATCTTTCATATACTTAGCATAAGGATTCATTTTGAGCATATTAGTTAATCGCACACGCAAAAATATAGGTCTAATCATTTCAGCAAAGCGCTCAAAATCCTCATCATCCTTTTTCTTGGATGGTTTGGGAGGAAAAGGCATGGGTTTCTGAACCCATGGTTCTCTTTCTTTACCGTGTTTCCTAGAAACAAAGTTTTTCTTATCATAACATTGATTCTTTGTTTGTGGGTTATCAAGATCAACAGCAGGTTCAGTTTCTACATCATTATCATTTCTAGGTTGAGCATCATCATGAACATTATCATTAACCTTATCACTAGTTTCAGGTTCATTACCAGATTGTGTTTCAACATTAGAAATAGAAATAGCATTTGGGTTCTCAGGTGTTTCAACAACAGGTTCACTAGAAGCATGCAAAGTCCTATCATTTTTCTTTTTCTTCCTTTTAAAAGGACTAGGTGCATCTATATTGTTTCTCTGAGAATCTTTCTCAATTCTCTTAGGGTCGCCTTCAGGATACAAAAGTTCTTGAGTCATTTTACCACCTCTAGTCATAACTCTAACAACATTATCATTATTCTTACTATTCAATTCATTGAGCAAATCATTTTAAGCTTTAAGTACTTGTTCTACTTGAGTGGTAACTATAGAAGCATGTTTACTAATAAGTTTAAGTTCACCTTTGACATTAGCCATATAATCACCCAAGTGTTCAAGCATATTTGAATTGTATTTCAATTGTCTACCAAAATAAGCATTAAAATCTTCTTGCTTAACAAATTTATCAAACTCATCTAAGCATGGGCTAGCAAACTTAGTAAATGGGATTTCAGCTTTATCATATCTATAGAGAGAATTTACCTTTACTACCTATGTCGGGTTATCAAGACCATGAGTTTCTTCAATAGGTAAAGGATTACGATCATATGTTTCTTCAACAGGCGGTAAATTAAGACCGTGTATTTCTTCAATAGGAGGTAAATTCTTAACATCTTTAGCTTTAATACCTTTTTCTTTCATAGATTTCTTTACCTCTTGCATATCTTCAGGACTAAGAAATAGAATACCCCTCTTCTTCGGAGTTGGTTTAGGAATAGGCTCAGGAATTGGCTCCAGAGGTGTCCAATTATTTTCATTTGTCAACATATTATTCAATGGAATTTCAGCTTCATCCGGTGTTCTTTCCCTGAAAACAGAACCAACACAACTATCCAGGTAATCTCTGGAGGCATCGGTTAGTCCATTATAAAAGATATCAAGTATTTCATTTTTCTTAAGAGGATGATCAGACAAAGCATTAAGTAATTGGAGAAGCCTCCCCCAAGCTTGTGGGAGACTCTCTTCTTCAATTTGCGCAAAATTATATATATCCCTTGAAGCAGCTTATTTCTTATGAGCAGGAAAATATTTAGCAGATAAGTAATCAATCATATCCTGGGGACTACGCACACAAGCAGGATCAAGAGAATTAAACCATATCTTAGCATCACCCTTAAATGAGAACGGAAATATTTTAAGGATACAAAAGTAGCGAGTTCTCTCAGCTTTAGTGAACAGGGTAGCTATATCATTTAATTTAGTAAGATGTGCCACAACAGTTTCAGATTCATAGCCATGAAAAGGATCAAATTCAACCAAAGTAATTATATCAGGATCAACAGAGAATTCATAATCCTTATCGGTAACACAGATAGGTGAAGTAGCAAAAGCAGGGTCAGGTTTCATTCTAGCATTTAGAGATTGCTGATTCCATTTAGCTAATAACCTCTTGAGTTCATATATATTTGGAAGCTAAAATAGCTAAAGAAGCTTCCAGAGACCACCTGGATAGTTGTGCTAGTTCTGTTTTCAGGGAAAGAACACCGGATGAAGCTGAAATTCTATAGAATAATATGTTGAAAAATGAAAATAATTGGACCCTTCATGAGCCAACTCCTGAGCCTATTCATAAACCAACTCCGAAGAAAAGGGGTGTTCTATTTCTCAGTCCCGAAGATATGCAAGAGGCAAAGAAATCTATGAAAGAAAAAGGTATTAAAGCTGAAGATGTTAAGAATTTACCTCCTATTGAAGAAATACATGGTCTTAGTTTATCGCATGTTGAAGAAACACATGGTCTTGATAACCCGACACAAGTAGTAAAGGTAAATTCTCTCTATAGATATGATAAAGCTGAAATCCCTCCTAGTAAGTTTGCTAGCCAATGTTTGGATGAGTTTGATAACTTTATGGTTAAGCAAGAAGACTTCAATGCTTATTTTGGTAGACAATTGAAACAAAATGCTTATATGATTGAACACTTGGGTGATTATATGTCTAGAGTTAAAGGTGAACTTAAACTCATTAGTAAACATGCTTCTATGGTTACCACTCAAGTAGAACAAGTACTTAAAGCTCAGAATGATTTGCTCAATAAATTAAATAGTAAGAAGAATGATAATGCTGTTAGAGTTATGACTAGAGGTGGTAAAATGACCCAGGAGACTTTGTATCCCGAGGGCCATCCTAAGAGAATTGAGCAAGATTCTCAGAGAAATAATATTGATGCACCTAGTCCTTCCAAGAGGAAGAAAAAGAAAAATGATAGGACTTTGCATGCTTCTAGTGAACCTGTTATTGACACACTTGAGAATCCCAATGATATCTCTATTTCTGATGCTGAAACACAATTTGGTAATGAACACGAAACTAGTGATAATGTTAATGATAATGTTCATGTTGATGCTCAACCTAGCAATGATAATGGTATAGAAGCTGAACCTGTTGTTGATATTGATAACCCACAATCAAAGAATCAACGTTATGATAAAAGAGACTTTGTTGCTAGGAAGCACGGTAAGGAAAGAGAGCATTGGGTTCAGAAACCCATGCCTTTTCCTCCTAAGCCATCCAATAAAAAGGATGATGAGGATTTTGAGCACTTTGATGAAATGATTAGATCTATCTTTTTGCGCATGCGTTTGACTGATATGCTTAATATGAATCCTTATGCTAAGTACATGAAAGATATTGTTACTAATAAAAGAAAGATACCAGAAGCTGAAATTTCCACCATGCTTGCTAATTATACTTTTAAGGGTGGAATACCTAAGAAACTTGGAGATCCAGGAGTACCAACTGTTGGAAATATGCCCTAGAGGCAATAATAAAATGGTTATTATTATATTTCTTTGTTCATGATAATTGTCTATTGTTCATGCTACAATTGTGTTATCCGGAAATCCTAATACATGTGTGAATACATAGACCACAACACGTCCCTAGTGAGCCTCCAGTTGACTAGCTCGTTGATCAAAAGATAGTCATGGTTTCCTGACTATGGACATTGGATGTCATTGATAACGGGATCACATCATTAGGAGAATGATGTGATGGACAAGACCCAATCCTAAGCATAGCTCAAAGATCGTGTAGTTCGTTTGCTATAGCTTTTCCGAATGTCAAGTTTCATTTCCTTAGACCATGAGATTGTGCAACTCCCGGATACCGTAGGAGTACTCTGGGTGTGCCAAACGTCACAACGGAACTGGGTTACTATAAAGGTACACTACGGGTATCTCCGAAAGCGTCTGTTGGGTTGGCACGAATCGAGGCTGGGATTTGTCACTCCGTATGACGGAGAGGTATCTCTGGGCCCACTCGGTAATGCATCATCATAATGAGATCAACGTGACCAAGTGGTTGATCACAGGATCATGCATTACGGTATGAGTAAAGTGACTTGCCGGTAACGAGATTGGACGAGGTATTGGGACACCGACGATCGAGTCTCGGGCAAGTAACGTACCGACTGACAAAGGGAATTGTATACGGGATTGATCGAATCCTCGACAACGTGGTTCATCCGATGAGATCATCGAGGAGCATGTGGGAGCCAACATGGGTATCCACATCCCGCTGTTGGTTATTGACCGGAGAGTCGTCTCGGTCATGTCTGCGTGTCTCCCGAACCCGTAGGGTCTACACACTTAAGGTTCGGTGACGCTAGGGTTGTTGAGATATTAGTATACGGTAACCCGAAAGTTGTTCGGAGTCCCGTATGAGATCCCGGACGTCACGAGGAGTTCCGGAATGGTCCGGAGGTGAAGATTTATATATAGGAAGTCAAGTTTCGGCCATCGGGAAAGTTTCGGGGGTAATCGGTATTGTACGGGACCACCGGAAGGGTCCCAGGGGTCCACCGGGTGGGGCCACCTATCCAGGAGGGCCCCATGGGCTAAAGTGGGAGGGGAACCAGCCCCTAGTGGGCTGGTGCGCCCCCCTTGGGCCTCCTCCTGCGCCTAGGGTTGGAAACCCTAGGGGTGGGGGCGCCCCACTTGGCTTGGGGGGCACTCCACCCCCTTGGCCGCCGCCCCCCCTTGGAGATTGCATCTCCTAGGGCCGGCGCCCCCTAGGGGTCCTATATATAATGGGGGGAGGGAGGGCAGCCGCACCCTAGCCCCTGGCGCCTCCCTCTCCCTCCCGTGACACTCCTCCCTCTCCCTGAGCTTGGCGAAGCCTTGCCGAGATCACTGTTGCTTCCACCACCACGCCGCCGTGCTGCTGGATCTTCATCAACCTCTCCTTCCCCCTTGCTGGATCAAGTTGGAGGAGACATCTTCCCAACCGAATGTGTGTTGAACGCGGAGGTGCCGTCCGTTCGGTGCTAGGTCATCGGTGATTTGGATCACGACGAGTACGACTCCATCAACCCCGTTCTCTTGAATGCTTCCGCGCGCGATCTACAAGGGTATGTAGATGCACTCCCCTCTACCTCGTTGCTAGATGACTCCATAGATTGATCTTGGTGATGCATAGAATTTTTTTAAAATTCTGCTACGTTCCCCAACAGTGGCATCATGAGCTAGGTCTATGCGTAGTTTCTATGCACGAGTAGAACACAAAGCAGTTGTGGGCGTGGATATTGTCAATTTGCTTGCCGTTACTAGTCTTATCTTGATTTGGCGGCATCGTGGGATGAAGCGGCCCAGACCGACCTTACACGTACGCTTACGTGAGACTGGTTCCACCGATTGACATGCACTAGTTGCATAAGGTGGCTAGCGGGTGTCTGTCTCTCCCACTTTAGTCGGATTGGATTCGATGAAAAGGGTCCTTATGAAAGGTAAATAGAAATTGGCATATCACGTTGTGGTTTTGGCATAGGTAAGAAACGTTCTTGCTAGAAACCTATAGCAGCCACGTAAAAACTTGCAACAACAATTAGAGGACGTCTAACTTGTTTTTGCAGCATGTGCCGTGTGATGTGATATGGCCAAAAGGATGTGATGAATGATATATGTGATGTATGAGATTGATCATGTTCTTGTAATAGTAATCACGACTTGCATGTCGATGAGTATGTCAACCGACAGGAGCCATAGGAGTTGTCTTAATTTATTTATGATCTACGTGTCAACATAAACGTCATGTAATTACTTTACTTTATTGCTAAAGCGTTAGCCATAGTAGTAGAAGTAATATATGACGAGACAACTTCAAGAAGACATGATGATGGAGATCATGATGATGGAGATCATGGTGTCATGCCGGTGACAACGATGATCATGGAGCCCCGAAGATGGAGATCAAAAGGAGCAAATGATATTGGCCATATCATGTCACTATTTGACTGCATGTGATGTTTATCATGTTTTACATCTTATTTGCTTAGAACGACGGTAGCTTAAATAAGATGATCTCTCGTAATAATTTCAAGAAAGTGTTCCCCCTAACTGTGCACCATTGCGAAGGTTCGTTGTTTCGAAGCACCACGTGATGATCGGGTGTGATAGATTCTAACGTTCGAATACAACGGGTGTAAGCCAGATTTACACACACAATACACTTAGGTTGACTTGACGAGCCTATCATGTACAGACATGGCCTCGGAACATGGAAGACCGAAAGGTCGAGCATCAGTCGCATAGAAGATACGATCAACATGAAGATGTTCACCGATGTTGACTAGTCCGTCTCACGTGATGATCGGACACGGCCTAGTTGACTCGGATCATGTTTCACTTAGATGACTAGAGGGATGTCGGTGTACTAGAATAGGGGTACCCTAGTACCCCGAACTTGTGCACGGGCAGTTGCAGCACCCCGCGGCAAGGCTTGCCGGGCGAACGCCAAGATCCTCCAAGGTTCCCTTGGAGCCATTCAAGAACAAAGTATTTAAGCTCAGGAGACAAGGCCCTGGCAAGAGGAGCTTGCCGGGAAGGCCAACCGAGGCACTCCAAGGAACTTGCCGCGACTCACCACGCGCTCCGGCAAGGCAACAAGGCCCCGGCAAGAGGAGCTTGCCGGGAAGACCAACCAAGGTACCTCGAGGCCCGGTGAGCGACAAGCTTCCGGACCCGACAAGATAACAACAACGGCAAGGCGCTTGCCGCGGCAGGCGGCCACTCTGTGCCCACGCTCCAGCGCATCCACCAACGTGTCGCTCTGGAGGCCTCTCCAGGCGCGCGTGGTGGGAGGCTGTGCAGCCAGCGGTGCGCAGTGGCATGCGAAGCTGACAAGATCGCCATCGTGGCGAATGGTGGCGCCCCTAACGGTCCTTTTCTGCATTGTTTGGGCGACTCAGACGGGCCTTTAATGCCATTGTCCCCTGCCGTCAGGGTTAGGTAGGGTGCACTGTACAAGTAGCTGTACCAACCACCTCACTTTTTACATTTGTACCCTTCTCTGCGTTGCCACCTGTCGGTGACCCCTTTGGCATATAAAAGGAGGCCCATGCGCAACGTAGGGGGGGGGTCGGTTTTGGTTGAGTTCGGTTCGACTCATTCGTAACCCAGAAAAACACTTAGCTCTCTCTCTAGAGCAAGAAGATAATAGAACCAGACAAGTAGCAGTAGGAGTGTTATCTCCCCGGAGAGCTCCGAAGCTGGGTAAACTGCTCGTGTGCTTCGCCTCGATCTGCTCTTCGTGCGATCTCCGCCCCCCGCCGAACCGAAAGGGGCCCGGTCCGCCGGCCCCATAGGTGTTCGAGGATCAGTTTCCCCGACAAGGGATGTCTATCTGAGTGGGAGTTCATTGAATAATTTGATTAGATGAACTTAATTATCATGAACTTAGTCTAAAATCTTTACACTATGTCTGGTAGATCAAATGGCCCACGCTAATGTTTCCCTCAACTTCAACGTGTTCCTAGTGAAAACAAGCTGAAAGATGATGGCAGCAACTATACAGACTGGGTCCGGAACCTGAGGATCATCCTCATAGCTGCCAAGAAAGATTATGTCCTAGAAGCACCGCTAGGTGACGCACCCATCCTGGAGAACCAAGACGTTATGAACTTTTGGCAGTCACGTGCTGATGATTACTCCCTCGTTCAGTGCGGCATGCTTTACAGCTTAGAACCGGGGCTCCAAAAGCGTTTTGAGCGACACGGAGCATATGAGATGTTCGAAGAGATGAAAATGGTTTTCCAAGCTCATGCCCGGGTCGAGAGATATGAAGTCTCCGACAATTTCTTCAGTTGTAAGATGGAGGAAATAGTTCTGTCAGTGAGCACATACTCAAAATGTCTGGGTTGCATAACCGCTTGACTCAGCTGGGAGTTAATCTCCCGGATGACGCGGTCATTGATAGAATCCTTCAGTCGCTTCCACCGAGCTACAAGAGCTTTGTGATGAACTTCAATATGCAGGGGATGGAAAAGACCATTCCTGATGTATATTCAATGCTGAAATCAGCAGAGGTGGAAATCAAAAAGGAACATCAAGTGTTAATGGTGAATAAAGCCACTAAGTTCAAGAAAGGCAAGGGTAAAAAGAACTTCAAGAAGGACGACAAGGGAGTTGCAGCGCCCGGTAAGCAAGCTGCCGGGAAGAAGTCAAAGAATGGACCCAAGCCTGAGACTGAGTGTTTTTATTGCAAGGGAAGTGGTCATTGGAAGCGGAACTGCCCCAAATACTTAGCGGACAAGAAGGCCGGCAACACTAAAGGTATATGTGATATACATGTAATTGATGTGTACCTTACCAGTACTCGTAGTAGCTCCCGGGTATTTGATACCGGTGCGGTTGCTCACATTTGTAACTCAAAGCAGGAGCTGCGGAATAAGCGGGGACTGGCGAAGGACGAGGTGACGATGCGCGTCGGGAATGGTTCCAAGGTCGATGTGATCGCCGTCGGCACGCTACCTCTACATTTACCTACGGGATTAGTTTTAAACCTCAATAATTGTTATTTAGTGCCAGCTTTGAGCATGAACATTGTATCAGGATCTCGTTTAATTTGAGATGGCTACTCATTTAAATCCGAGAATAATGGTTGTTCTATTTATATGAGAGATATGTTTTATGGTCATGCTCCGCTGGTGAATGGTTTATTCTTAATGAATCTCGAGCGTAATGTTACACATATTCATAGTGTGAATACCAAAAGATGTAAGGTTGATAATGATAGTCCCACATACTTGTGGCACTGCCGCCTTGGTCACATAGGTGTCAAACGCATGAAGAAGCTCCATGCAGATGGACTTTTGGAGTCTCTTGATTACGAATCATTTGACACGTGCGAACCATGCCTCATGGGTAAAATGACCAAGACTCTGTTCTCAGGAACAATGGAGCGAGCAACCAACTTATTGGAAATCATACATACTGATGTGTGTGGTCCAATGAGCGTTGAGGCTCGCGGTGGCTATCATTATGTTCTCACCCTCACTGACAACTTGAGTAGATATGGGTATGTCTACTTAATGAAACACAAGTCTGAGACCTTTGAAAAGTTCAAGGAATTTCAGAGTGAGGTTGAAAATCAACGTGACAGAAAAATCAAGTTCTTGCGATCAGATCGTGGGGGAGAATACTTGAGTCACGAATTTGGCACACACTTCAGGAAATGTGGAATAGTTTCACAACTCACGCCGCCTGGAACACCTCAGCGTAATGGTGTGTCCGAACGTCGTAGTCGCACTCTATTGGATATGGTGCGATCTATGATGTCTCTTACCGATTTACCGCTGTCATTTTGGGGCTATGCTTTAGTTACTGCCGCATTCACTTTAAATAGGGCTCCGTCGAAATCCGTTGAGACGACACCGTATGAATTATGGTTTGGGAAGAAACCTAAGCTGTCGTTTCTAAAAGTTTGGGGATGCGATGCTTATGTCAAGAAACTTCAACCTGAAAAGCTCGAACCCAAATCAGAAAAATGCGTCTTCATAGGATACCCTAAAGAAACTATTGGGTATACCTTCTACCTCAGATCCGAAGGCAAGATCTTTGTTGCCAAGAATGGATCCTTTCTAGAGAAAGAGTTTCTCTCGAAAGAAGTAAGTGGGAGGAAACTAGAACTTGATGAAGTATTACCTCTTGAACCGGTAAGTGGCGCGACTTAGGAAAATGTTCCTGAGGTGCCTGCACCGACTAGAGAGGAAGTTAATGATGATGATCATGAAACTTCAGATCAAGTTGCTACTGAACTTCGTAGGTCCACCAGGACATGTTCCACACCAGAGTGGTACGGCAACCCTGTCTTGGAAATCATGGTGTTAGACAACGGTGAACCTTCGAACTATGAGGAAGCGATGGCGGGCCCAGATTCCGACAAATGGCTGGAAGCCATGAAATCCGAGATAGGATCCATGTATGAAAACGAAGTATGGACTTTGACTTATTTGCCCGATGATCGACGAGCCATAGAAAATAAATGGATCTTTAAGAAGAAGACAAACGCGGATGGTAATGTTACCATCTATAAAGCTCGGCTTGTCGCAAAGGGTTATGGACAAGTTCAAGGGGTTGACTACGATGAGACTTTCTCACCCGTAGCAAAGCTGAAGTCCGTCCGAATCATGTTAGCAATTGCCGCATTCTATGATTATGAGATATGGCAAATTGACGTCAAAACGGCATTCCTTAATGGTTTCCTTAAGGAAGAGTTGTATATGATGCAGCCGGAAGGTTTTATCGATCCTAAGAATGCTGACAAGGTGTGCAAGCTCCAACGCTCGATCTATGGGCTGGTGCAAGCATCTCGAAGTTGGAACATTCGTTTTGATGAGATGATCAAAGCGTTTGGGTTTACGCAGACTTATAGAGAAGCCTGCATTTACAAGAAAGTGAGTGGGAGCTCTGTAGCATTTCTCATATTGTATGTGGATGACATATTGTTGATGGGAAATGATATAGAATTCTTGGAAAGCATAAAGGCCTACTTGAACAAGTGTTTTTCAATGAAGGATCTTGGAGAAGCTGCTTACATATTAGGCATCAAGATCTATAGAGATAGATCGAGACGCCTCATTGGTCTTTCACAGAGTACGTACCTTGACAAGATATTGAAGAAGTTCAATATGGATCAGTCAAAGAAGGGGTTCTTGCCTGTATTGCAAGGTATGAGATTGAGCACGGCTCAATGCCCGACCACGGCAGAAGATAGAGAAAAGATGAGTGTCGTCCCCTATGCCTCAGCCATAGGGTCTATCATGTATGCTATGCTGTGTACCAGACCAGATGTAAACCTTGCCGCAAGTTTGGTAGGAAGGTACCAAAGTAATCCCGGCATGGAACACTGGACAGCGGTCAAGAATATCCTGAAGTACCTGAAGAGGACTAAGGATATGTTTCTCGTTTATGGAGGTGACGAAGAGCTCGTCGTAAAGGTTTACGTCGATGCTAGCTTCAACACAGATTTGGATGAATCTAAGTCACAAACCGGATACGTGTATATTTTGAATGGTGGGGTAGTAAGCTGGTGCAGTTGCAAGCAAAGTGTTGTGGCGGGATCTACATGTGAAGCGGAGTACATGGCAGCCTCGGAGGCAGCACAAGAGGCAATCTGGGTGAAGGAGTTCATTACCGACCTAGGAGTCATACCCAATGCGTCGGGCCCGATGACTCTCTTCTGTGACAACACTAGAGCTATTGCCCTTGCCAAGGAGCCCAGGTTTCACAGGAAGACCAGGCATATCAAGCGTCGCTTCAACTCCATTCGTGAAAGTGTTGAAAATGGAGACATAGATATTTGTAAAGTACATACAGACCTGAATGTGGCAGATCCGTTGACTAAACCTCTCCCTAGAGCAAAACATGATCAACACCAGAACTGCATGGGTGTTCGATTCATCACAATGTAACTAGACTATTGACTCTAGTGGAAGTGGGAGACTGTTGGAAATATGCCCTAGAGGCAATAATGAAATGGTTATTATTATATTTCTTTGTTCATGATAATTGTCTATTGTTCATGCTATAATTGTGTTATCCGGAAATCGTAATACATGTGTGAATACATAGACCACAACACGTCCCTAGTGAGCCTCTAGTTGACTAGCTCGTTGATCAAAAGATAGTCATGGTTTCCTGACTATGGACATTGGATGTCATTGATAATGGGATCACATCATTAGGAGAATGATGTGATGGACAAGACCCAATCCTAAGCATAGCTCACAGATCGTGTAGTTCGTTTGCTATAGCTTTTCCGAATGTCAAGTTTCATTTCCTTAGACCATGAGATTGTGCAACTCCCGGATACCGTAGGAGTACTTTGGGTGTGCCAAACGTCACAACGTAACTGGGTGACTATAAAGGTACACTGGGTATCTTCGAAAGTGTCTGTTGGGTTGGCATGAATCGAGACTGGGATTTGTCACTCCGTATGACGGAGAGGTATCTCTGGGCCCACTCGGTAATGCATCATCATAATGAGCTCAATGTGACCAAGTGGTTGATCACGGGATCATGCATTATGGTACGAGTAAAGTGACTTGCCGGTAACGAGATTGAACGAGGTATTGGGATACCGACGATCGAGTCTCGGGCAAGTAACATACCGATTGACAAAGGGAATTGTATACGGGATTGATCGAATCCTTGACAACGTGGTTCATCCGATGAGATCATCGAGGAGCATGTGGGAGACAACATGGGTATCCACATCCCGCTGTTGGTTATTGACCGGAGAGTCGTCTCGGTCATGTCTGCGTGTCTCCCGAACCCGTAGGGTCTACACACTTAAGGTTCAGTGACGCTAGGGTTGTTGAGATATTAGTATACGGTAACCCGAAAGTTGTTCGGAGTCCCGGATGAGATCTTGGACGTCACAGGAGTTTCGGAATGGTCCGGAGGTGAAGATTTATATATAGGAAGTCAAGTTTCGGCCATCGGGAAAGTTTCGGGGGTAATCGGTATTGTACCGGGACCACCGAAAGGGTCCTGGGGGTCCACCGGGTGGGGCCACCTATCCCGGAGGGCCCCATGGGCTAAAGTGGGAGGGGAACCAGCCCCTAGTGGGCTGGTGTACCCCCCTTGGGCCTCCCCCTGTGCCTAGGGATGGAAACACTAGGGGTGGGGGGCGCCCCACTTAGCTTGGGGGGCACTCCACCCCCCTTGGCCGCTGCCCCCCCTTGGAGATTGCATATCCTAGGGCCGGCGCCCCCCTAGGGGTCCTATATATAGTGGGGGGAGGGAGGGCAGCCGCACCCTAGCCCCTGGCGCCTCCCTCTCCCTCCCGTGACACTCCTCCCTCTCCCTGAGCTTGGCGAAGCCCTGCCGAGATCACCGTTGCTTCCACCACCACGCCGTCGTGCTGCTGGATCTTCATCAACCTCTCCTTCCCCCTTGCTGGATCAAGTTGGAGGAGACGTCTTCCCAACCGTACGTGTGTTGAACGCGGAGGTGCCGTCCGTTCGGCGCTAGGTCATCGGTGATTTGGATCACAACGAGTATGACTCCATCAACCCCGTTCTCTTGAACGCTTCCGCGCGCGATCTACAAGGGTATGTAGATGCACTCCCCTCTCCCTCGTTGCTAGATGACTCCATAGATTGATCTTGGTGATGCGTAGAATTTTTTTAAAATTCTGCTACGTTCCCCAACACCAACTATACCATGCTCCACTAAAAGAAACTATGTTAAAACTGCTTTATGTGTTCTTGGAGCCGGTGTTAGTGTTATGCCTCTCTCTTTATATCGAAGACTTGATTTGAATAAGTTGACACCTACTGAAATATCTTTGCAAATGGCTGATAAATCGACTGCTATACCTGTTGGTATTTGTGAGGATGTGCTTGTTGTGGTTGCAAATGTTACTATTTTAACAGACTTTGTTATTCTTGATATTCCCGAGGACGATAGTATGTATATTATTCTTGGAAGGCCCTTTTTGAATACTGCAGGGGCTATTATTGATTGCACCAGAGGCAATGTCACTTTTCATGTTAGTGGTAATGAGCATACGGTACACTTTCCGAGGAAACAACCTCAAGTCCACAGTATCAATTCTATTGGAAAAGTTCCATCAATTATTTTTGGAGGTTTCAAATTTCCTCTTCCTACTGTCAAGAAGAAATATTATATTCTTATTATTGGGGATGTGCATATCCCCATTGAGGTAACATAGTGGCATTCAAAATTTCTCAGGTTTCATGTTACTCGAAATGAGTTTGTTAACAAGACTTGATCAACCTTGTTAGTGGATTCCTTTTGATGAGCATGAGATGGATGAAGTTAGAAAGCACAACCTTCTGTACCCTCTTTTTACTTTCTGTTATTTATATTAAAGAAAGCAAAAATAGTAATTTCTGTGTGTTTTCTGAATTATCCATGCAATAAAATACCCCGAAAATAAAAGTTCTCCAAATGCCCTGCCAATTTAATATGATTTTTTTCTAGAATATCTGAGAATATTTGGCACTGAGAACACAACAGGTGGAGCTAGCACCTGGCCACGAGGGTCCAGGGTGTGCCCCCCTGCCTCGTGGGCCCATGGTGGCTCCCCTCCACTTATTTCTGCACCCACACACTTCTTCCTTCCAAAAAAATCACCATCCAGCTCAAGCACGAGTTCTAGCTCATTTTGCTGCGATTTTCGATCTCCTTGCTCAAAGCAGCTCTCACGAAACTGCTTTGAGGGATTGTTCCTTGGTATGTGACTCCTCCATTGGTCCAATTAGTTTTTGTTCTAGTGCTTTATCCATTGCAAATTTGTGCTGCCTAGGTGACCATGTTCTTGAGCTTGCATGTCAAATTTATATGGTTCCAAGTAATTCTAATGCATGATATATGCTCTAGGCACTTGTAGTAGTAGTTGCTATCAATTTTGTTGAGTTTGGTTTACTTTTATTTGAAGTTACTAAAAATTTCAGAAATTGTTTTAGAGGAAAAAATATGCTTAGGAAAATGTACCAAGGTGGTTCTTCAAGGAAGCAAGGACCCAGGCTTGCAATGCGTGATGCTGATGATGAACCACCAAGGGACGCCCCAGTGCGGCCTTGTGAATGGCCTTTAGAGGACTTCATGGATCGAGCAGGAACTAAGGAAGAATTTAACGCATATTTGCGTAACGCTGATCTTGTGAGCTTCGAGGCAGAAAAGTGCCGTCAGTACCACTATCTCACTAGTTCCTTTGTGAGGAGGTTTGAATTTTCATCTTCACGCAATTCTCAAACTGTCCTGTTTGATCTTTATGAAAATTCTTATACTATGGACTTATAAGATTTTACCACTGCTTGCAAACTTCCATAATGGGGTAGTGCTAGTGAACGTCGCAAATCTGAATTTAGAGATTTTCTTGCTAATATAACTGTGGGGGAATCTAGAGATATAGCACAAGCTACCATAGGGAGCCTTCATTTTCCTGCTATACATTATTTTGCTCTCTTCATAGGTAGGTGCATAAATGGTAAGGATGAAGCATGTCACATGTGTGTCGCTGACCTCAGTATTCTTAGGAGTGCCGTGTTGGGAGATAAATCTTATAATTTGGGAGCCATTGTTGCACGTAGGTTGCATCATAATAGATTTAATGGAGATTTCTTTGGTGGAATTTATGCAACCCCTATAGCTAATTTTCTTGGTATAACCATACGTGAGAATGATATTGAGTTGCCTCCTGCTTATTTGGATTATGAGGCTATGGTTCGTCATCATTTTGTTGAGAGGAACGATCAGTTCCTCCAGTACCGACTAATCTTTGACAGACAACGCACCTATCACGTCGCTCTCCCTGCTTCTACTTTCTTTGACTTTCAGGCAAAAGGGAGATATTTTATAACCAGAGAGGAGGCGGAAGAGTATAAGAGGAGGGCTGAGATAGCTCGCCTCCAAGCTGCAGCCCACGATGCAATGACTGCTGCATCACAATACAACCCCAACTACAACTTTGGATATTCGCCAGGCCATCCGTGGCAATAGACCAACTTAGGCCAAAAGCCTAAGCTTGGGGGAGTACGTATTTCCCACCGACATTACATTTATGTTCACACACTCATTGCTAGATGTCGGTGCTCACACTTTTTCATTGTAATATCCATGTTAGTTTATTTCCTTCTTATGCTTTCTTCTTGTGTGTTTGATAAACCTTAAGAAAAACCAAAAAAAATAGTTTTATTTATTTTCTTTTCTTTGGGGGTCGATAGGAGAAGACCATGATTAAATTGTTGAAGTGACTCCTATATGCATTATTGTTGATTTAACCAAGAGTCCATATTGCCTTGTCTTCTCCTATTTATTGAATGCCTGCAGATTCCAGCTTAGTCCAATACACGTGCACTGTTATTATTATTCACATCATTCGGTCATGCAAGTGAAAGGCAATTATGACGATATATGATGGACTAATTGAGATGGGAGAAGCTGGTATGAACTCGACCTCTCTTGTTTTTGTAAATATGATTAGTTCATCGTTCCTGATTCAGCATATTATGAATAAACATGTTTGCAATGACAATTAGATATTATAGTTGCTTATGCCATGCTTAATTAGCTAGGAGCTTATAATGGTTTACCTTGCATGCCAACATGCTATTAAAATGGTTGTGATGTGGTATGATAGGGTGGTATCCTCCTCTGAACGATTTGAGTGGCTTGACTTGGCACATGTTCACGCATGTAGTTGAAACAAAATCAACATAGCCTCTACGATATTTATGTTCGTGGTGCATTATATCCTACTCATGCTTGCATTCGGTGTTGATTAATTTTAATGCATGTTCATGAATGTTGTCGCTCTCTAGCTGGTCGCTTCCCAGTCTTTTTCTAGCCTTCACCTGTACTAAGCGGGAATACTGCTTGTGCATCCAATTCCATAAACCCCAAAGTTATTCCATATGAGTCTACCATACCTAACTATATACGGTATCTACCTGCCATTCCAAGTAAATTTTTATGTGCCAAACTCTAAACCTTCAAATAAACATTCTGTTTTGTATGATCGAATAGCTCATGTATCAACTAGGGCTGTCTGTATCTTCCATGTTAGGCGGGTTATTCTCAAGAGGAGTGGACTCCGCTCCTCATTCATGAGAAAATGGCTGGTCACCGGGATGCCCAGTCCCATGCTTTATGCAAATCGAATCAAAATAACTGCAAACAAAACTCCCTCGGGACTCTTGTTAGTTGGAGGCACTCGTTGTTTCGAGCAAGCCATGGATTGATGCTTGTTGGTGGAGGGGGAGTATAAACTTTACCATTCTGTTTGGGAACCGCATATAATGTGTGTAGCATGGAAGATATCGAGATCTCTTGGTTGTTATGTTGACAATGAAAGTATACCGCTCAAAATATTATTCATCTCTATTTCAAAATCGAGCTCTAGCACCTCTACAAATCCCTGCTTCCCTCTGCGAAGGGCCTATCTATTTACTTTTATGTTGAGTCATCATCCTCTTATTAAAAAGCACCAGTTGGAGAGCACCGCTGTCATTTGCATTCATTACTGTTAGTTTACATTGAGTATGACTTGATTGGATCTCTTTTACCATGAATTACAATGTCTAGTCAGTCCTTGATCTTTAAAGGTGCTCTGCATTTATGTTTTGCGGTACCAGAAAGGGCTAGCGAGATACCATCCTTTTATATCATATCATGATTGTTTTGAGAAAGTGTTGTCATCCGAGATTTATCATTATTGCTCACTAGTTGATTATGCCATTGATATGAGTAAACATGAGACCTAAGTGTTATTGTGAATGTGGTTAGTTCATAATCTTTGCTGAAAACTTGAATGCTGGCTTTACATATTTACAACAACAAGAGCAAACAGAGTTTGTAAAAGTTTTTCTTTATCACTTTTAGTTTGTCAACTGAAATGCTTGAGGACAAGCAAAGGTTTAAGCTTGGGGGAGTTGATACGTCTCCGCTGTATCTACTTTTCCAAACACTTTTGCCCTTGTTTTGGACTCTAACTTGCATGATTTGAATGGTACTAACCCGGACTGATGCTGTTTTCAGTAGAATTGCCATGGTTTTATTTATGTGCAGAAACAAAAGTTCTCGGAATGACCTAAACCTCTGCGGAGACTATCTTTGGAAATAATAAAAAATACTCGCAAAGAATCAAGGCCAGGGGCCCACACCCTAGCCACGAGGGTGGGGGGCACGCCCCCCTGCCTCGTGGGTCCCCTGGAGCTCCACCGACCTCAACTCCAACTCCATATATTCGTGTTCGGGGAGAAAAAAATAGAGGAGAAGTATTCATCACGTTTTACGATATAGAGCCGCCGCCAAGCCCTAAACTCTCTCGGGAGGGATGATCTGGAGTCCATTCGGGGCTCCGGAGAGGGGAATCCGTCGCCATCGTCATCATCAACCATCCTCCATCACCAATTTCATGATGCTCACCACCATGTGTGAGTAATTCCATCGTAGGCTTGCTGGACGGTGATGGGTTGGATGAGATTTATCATGTAATCGAGTTAGTTTTGTTAGGGTTTGATCCCTAGTATCCACTATGTTCTGAGATTGATGTTGCTATGACTTTGCTATGCTTAATGCTTGTCACTAGGGCCTGAGTCCCATGATTTCAGATCTGAACCTATTATGTTTTCATGAATATATGTGAGTTTTTGATCTTATCTTGCAAGTCTATAGTCACCTACTATGTGTTATGATCCGGCAACCCCGAAGTGACAATAATCGGGACCACTCCCGGTGATGACCGTAGTTTGAGGAGTTCATGTATTCACTATATGTTAATGCTTTGGTCCGGTACTCTATTAAAAGGAGGCCTTAATATACCTTAGTTTCCGCTAGGAGCCCGCTGCCACG
Organism: Triticum dicoccoides; assembly: GCF_002162155.2. Lineage (NCBI taxonomy): Eukaryota > Viridiplantae > Streptophyta > Magnoliopsida > Poales > Poaceae > Triticum > Triticum dicoccoides. The sequence goes on along the minus strand of NC_041390.1, from coordinate 491,364,021 downwards.
GGAGGGTAGGACAAAAGAAGTCATGCAAGTTCTTTTCCATAAGCACGTATGACTATATTCGGAATACATGCCTACATTACATTGATGAATTGGAGCTAGTCCTGTGTCACCCTATGTTATGACTGTTACATGATGAACCACATCCGACATAATTCTCTATCACCGATCCAATGCCTACGAGCTTTCCATATATTGTTCTTCGCTTATTTACTTTTTCGTTGCTATTGTTATCATCACTATAAAACACCATAAATATTACTTTTTCTACCGTTACCTTTTGCTATCGTTACCACTACTACCATATTACTTTGCTACTAAACACTTGCTGCAGATATTAAGTTTCCAGGTGTGGTTGAATTGACAACTCAGCTGCTAATACTTGAGAATATTCTTTGGCTCCCCTTGTGTCGAATCAATAAATTTGGGTTGAATACTCTACCCTCGAAAACTATTGCGATCCCCTATACTTGTGGGTTATCACCAACCAGTTCATGTTTTTCCCTGTTTTTGAGTTTCGCAGAAAAGGAATACCAAACGGAGTTCAAACGAAATATAATCTTCGCGATGATTTTTCTTGGACCAAAAGACAACCACGAGACTTGGAGATGAAGTCGGAGGAGCTACGAGGCGGCCACAAGGACAGAGGGGCGCCCCCTGATACGTCCATTTTGCATCATGGTTTTATATCAATATTTATTGCATTATGGGCTGTTATTACACATTATGTTACAATAGTTATGCCTATTCTCTCTTATTTTACAAGGTTTACATAAAGAGGGAGAATGCCGGCAGCTGGGATTCTGGCTGGAAAAGGAGCAAATATTAGAGACCTATTCTGCACAGCTCCAAAAGTCCTGAAACTTCACGGATGATGTTTTCCAAATATATAAAAAACATTGAGCGCAAGAACTTCACCAGGGGGCCACACCCTGCCCACGAGGGTGGGGGCGCGCCCTACCCCCTGGGCGCACCCCCTACCTCGTGGGCCCCCTGGTGGCCCTCCGGTGACCATCTTCTGCTATATGGGCTCTTTCGATGGGAAAATAATCATAAGCCATCTTCTCAGACGAAACTCCGCCGCCACGAGGCGGAACCTTGGCGGAACCAATCTAGGCTTCTGGCGGGGCTGTTCTACCGGGGAAACTTCCCTCCCGGAGGGGGAAATCATCGCCATCGTCATCACCAACGCTCCTCTCATCGGGAGATGGCAATCTCCATCAACATCTTCATCAGCACCATCTCATCTCAAAACCCTAGTTCCTCTCTTGTACCCAATCCTTGTCTCCAAGTCCGGGATTGGTGCTAGTAGGTTGCTAGTAGTGTTAATTACTCCTTGTAGTTGATGCCAGTTGGTTTAACTGGTGGAAGATCATATGTTCAGATCCTATATGCATATTAATACCCCTGTGATTATGAACATGTTTATGCTTTGTGAGTAGTTACTTTTTTTCCTGAGGACATGGGAGAAGTCTTGCTATTAGTAGTCATGTGAATTTGGTATTCGTTCGATATTTTGATGAGATGTATGTTGTCTCTCCTCTAGTGGTGTTATGTGAACGTCGACTACATGACACTTCACCATTATTTGGGCCTAGAGGAAGGCATTGGGAAGTAATAAGTAGATGATGGGTTGCTAGAGTGATAGAAGCTTAAACCCTAGTTTATGCGTTGCTTCGTAAGGGGCTGATTTGGATCCATATGTTTCATGCTATGGTTAGGTTTACCTTAATACTTTTGTTGTATTTGTGGATGCTTGCAATAGAGGTTAATCATAAGTGGGATGCTTGTCCAAGTAAGGGCAGCACCCAAGCACCCGTCCACCCACATACCAAATTATCAAAGTACCGAACGCGAATCATATGAGCGTGATGAAAACTAGCTTGACGATATTCCCATGTGTCCTCGGGAGCGCTTTACATCATATAAGAGTTTATCCAGGCTTGTCCTTTGCTACAAAAGGATTAGGCCACTTTGCTGCACTTTATTTACTTTTGTTACTTGTTGCTCGTTACAAATTATCTTATCACAAAACTATTTGTTACCACTTATTTCAGTACTTGCGGAGAATACCTTGCTGGAAACCGCTTATCATTTCCTTCTGCTCCTCGTTGGGTTCGACACTCTTACTTATCGAAAGGACTACGATAGATCCCCTATACTTGTGGGTCATCACCCCCACCCTTGTGGGCCCCTCATGCACCTCCTGACCTAATTCTTTCGCCTATATATACCCATATATCCCCAGACCACCAAAGGCATCCACGGAAACACTTTTCCACCATCGCAACCTTCTGTACCTGTGAGATCCCATCTACGGGCCTTTTTCGACGTCCTGCCGAAGGGGGATTTGATCAAGGAGGGCTTCTACATCAACTCTATTGCCCTTCCGATGAAGCGTGAGTAGTTTACCATAGACCTACGGGTCCATAGCTAGTAGCTAGATGACTTCTTCTCTCTCTTTGATTCTCAATACCATGTTCTACTCGATGTTCTTGGATATCTATTCGATGTAATACTCTTTTGCGGTGTGTTTGCTGAGATCCGATGAATTGTGGATTTATGATCAGTTTATCTATGAATATTATTTGAATCTTCTCTGAATTGTTTTATGCATGACTTGGTATGTTTGTAATTCTCTTCGAACTATCGGTTTGGTTTGGCCAACTAGATTGGTTTTTCTTGTAATAGGAGAAGTGCTTAGCTTTGGGTTCAATCTTGCGGTGTCCTTTCCCAGTGAAAGTAGGGGAAGCAAGGCAAGTATTGTATTGTTGCCATCGAGGATAAAAATATGGGGTTTCATACTGCTTGAGTTAATTCCTCTACATCATGTCATCTTGCTTAATGCGTTACTCCATTCTATGTGAACTTAATACTCTAGATGCATGCTGGATAGCGGTCGATGTGTGGAGTAATAGTAGTAGATGCAGAATCGTTTTGGTCTACTTGACACAGACGTGATGCCTATAGTCATGATCATTGCCTTAGATATCGTCACAACTTTACGCTTTTCTATCAATTGCTCGGCAGTAATGTGTTCACCCACCGTATTATTTGCTACCATCAGAGAAGCCTCTAGTGAAACCTATGCCCCCGGGTCTATTTTCCATCATATGAGTTTTCGATCTATCATATAAGTTTCCAATCTATTATTTTGCAATCTTTTACTTTCTGATCCATAAACCCAAAATACCCAAAATATTTACTTTACTATTTATCTATCTCTATCAGATCTCACTTTTGCAAGTAACCGTGAAGGGATTGACAACCCCTTTATCGCATTGGGTGCAAGTTGTTTGATTGTTTGTGCAGGTATTCAATGACTTGTGCGTTGTCTCCTACTGGATTATTGATACCTTGGTTCTCAAACTGAGGGAAATACTTATCTCTACTTTGCTGCATAACCCTTTCCTCTTCAAGGGAAAAACCAACGCAAGCTCAAGAAGTAGCACCATGGCACCTCCCCCAAGCTTCGCAGTTGCCAAGGGGAGTGCCCATACCCATGTATTTAGATCTCTTTCTTCGGAGGTGGTGATGATGGAGTTGATGAAGTTGTAGGCTTGTCCTCCATCTTCCAAGGCATAGGTTCACCATCATAGAAATATGAATGAGTCTCCGGGATCCTCAAATCTGTAGCCAAACTCATCCTCTTAAATTTGTATTCATACTCACAGTTTTGGTTTTGCAGGTCCTAAATCTGAGCTTGGAGATGCTCGATTTTCTCATGAATCTTGAAGATGGCCTCCCCGATGTTCTTGCCATCCGGCTCGTGGTCACGGGTAAATTCCATGATCATTGAGTGATTGGAGTTGAGTCCACAATACACCATCCCTTGGCACTTGAAGACTTGCTGCTCCATTGCTTCGAGCCTTGTCTCCACGCTTCCGGTCCTCTTTGGCCCTTGAACATCACGGATGTGCAGCACCCCCTCATGTATCTCGATGGTTTGAGGGTGTTGCAGCACCTCCGCAAGGTAGGGGTTGATTACCTTCTCAAAGAACTTGTCCTTCAGAGCACTTGGGGATGTCATAGCGATATAGATCTGTCAGAAAAATAGCTCGAAACAAGAACAAAGGATTTTGCCGTGATACGGTGGTAAAAACCTTTAAGAGATTATATAATGATTTTTTACTGACCAAAAGGAGTGTACTACAAGAAAACGGAGTCCGGAGGGCACACGGGGTGGCCACAAGCCAGGGAGGCTGCCCAGGGGGGAAGGGCGTGCCCCAGGGCTTGTCGCCTCCTCGTGTAGTCTTCGGACTACTTTCAATTTTCCTAATTTTCTAAATATTCCTAAACGGAATAAAATTGCGATTGGAAAAGTTTTGGAGTCGGTTTACTTACGTACCACATACCTATTCCTTTTCGGAGTCTGAAACGTTCTGGTAGATCTCCCTTATGTCCTCCTCCGGTGTTATGGTATTAATAATATTGGTTTCAACATTTATGGGAGTACCCGAGATATAATATTTGATTCTTTGCCCGTTTACCACCTTCAGGTTGGTGCCTTCAGCGTAGTTGATCTTGATGGCACCGGAACGATAAACCTCCTCAATAATGTAGGGACCTTCCCATTTATAGAGAAGTTTTGCAAAAAATCTTAAACGAGAATTGTATAGCAGGACATGGTCACCTACATTGAATTCACGCTTTTGTATCCTTTTGTCATGCCATATTTTAACTTTTTCTTTAAACAACTTGGTATTTTCATAGGCTTGGGTTCTCCATTCATCAAGTGAGCTAATGTCAAATAACCTCTTTTCACTGGCAAGTTTGAAATCATAGTTGAGCTCTATAATTGCCCAATAAGCTTTATGTTCTAGCTCTAGATGTAAGTGACATGCATTTCCACAAACCATTTTATATGGAGACATGCCCATAGGGTTTTTATAAGCAGTTCTATAAGCCCATAATGCATCATCAAGTTTCTTAGACCAATTCTTTCTAGATCTATTAATAGTATTTTGCAAAATCAATTTAATTTCTCTATTGCTCAATTCTACTTGACCACTAGACTGAGGATGATAAGGAGATGCAATTCTATGGTTGACATCATATTTAGCAAGCAATTTACGGAAGGCTCCATGAATAAAGTGTGAACCACCACCAGTCATTAAATATCGTGGGACTCCAAACCTCGGGAAAATAACTTCTTTAAGCATTTTATAATGGAAATGTTATGATCAACACTACTAGTTGGAAATAGCTTCTACCCACTTAGTAATGTAATCAATAGCAACTAAAATATGTGTATACCCATTAGAGGAAGGAAAAGGTCCCATATAATCAAAGCCCCAAACATCGAATGTTTCAATAACAAGTGAATAATTCATAGGCATTTCCCGACGTCTACTAATATTACCAATTCTTTGACATTCATCACAAGACAAGACAAATTACGAGCATCCTTAAAAATAGTAGGCCAATAAAAACCAGATTGTAGTACCTTCTGTGCAGTTCTATCTCCAGCATGGTGTCCTTCGTAGGCCTCGGATTGACACTTGCGTAGGATCTGTTCCTGTTCATGCTTAGGTACACAACATCTAATAAAACCATCTACTCCTTCTTTATAAATGTGTGGGTCATTGAGGGAGTCGTGGACTAAGGGGTCCTCGGGCGTCCGGCCTGCTAGCCATGGGCCGGACTGATGGGCTGTGAAGATACGAAGACCGAAGACTGCACCCGTGTCCGGATGGGACTCTCCTTGGCGTGGAAGGCAAGCTTGGCGACCGGATGTGTAGATTTCCTTCTTTGTAACCGACCTTGTGTAACCCTAGATCCTCCCGGTGTCTATATAAACCGGAGGACTTAGTCCGGATAGGATACTCATTATCATAGCCATACAAGCTAGACCTCTAGGGTTTAGCCACTATGATCTCGAGGTAGATCAACTCTTGTAATACTCATATTCATCGATATCAATCAAGCAGGACATAGGGTATTGCCTCCATAGAGAGGGACCGAACCTAGGTAAACATCGTGTCCCTTGTCTCCTGTTACCATCGACCTTAGACGCACAGTTCGGGACACCCTACCCGAGATCCGCCGGTTTTGACACCCACATTGGTGCTTTCATTGAGAGTTCCACTGTGTCGTCGACAACAAGATCGATGTCTTGCCTTGTTCTCAAGGATAATATCACCACCGGAGGAACCCTGGCCCCAGGCCAAACCCTCCGGCTGGGCGGCTTTACCATGACCGCCAGTTCGGTCATTAAGCCGACGATGACCTCTCAGGTCATCGAAAACCCCCTTTGTATCAACTCCGAACACTCCAAGCAGATGGATCCAGCAGAGATTTCGTCTTTAAACGAGCTCCTAGATCGCATCGCCGCCCTGGGGGTCTCTACAAACTACGACCAGATTGGGTTTAAACCCGATCAGAGAGAAATCAAATCTCCACCGATCACCCACCAGATAGCAGTAGTCGAGGAGCGAGTCGATAACTCTTCCTCCATATTGAGGACGGACTATGTCCAGATCTCTGGTCTCGAAGAGCCGGACACCTACCCTTGAGGTGAAGGATCCTGCCCTCCGAACATAGAATTGGACGACGGGCCTAAGAAATTAGTGGACATCCCGGAGCCCGATATGTTAAGTTCGAAGACCTTCAAACTCCGGATCCAAAATTGGGGCAGGGTTTAGATTTAAATCCACCGACCCACCCGAATACAAGCACTCATGAGCATAAAACAACAGTCTCAGGAAATAGTCCACCACTTCCGGGCCAGATTCCTTCTTGTCAAAAACAAGATTGAAGATTGCCGCAACGAGGAAGCGATCTCAGTGTTCCGCAACAATTGCAGGGACGAAGGAATCCTCAACACTATCTACCGCCGTCGGGTCCTACACTTTGCTGACTTGGCAACCATCGTACAAAAGTACAGTGCAGTGGAAAGCGCCTGGAAAACTCAAGTAGCTCATCGGGAATCATCGGTCCCCACTCAACCCTTCATTCAGGCGAAAAGGGCGCACCCTTGCAACACGCCTGGTTCAATAGTAAAGAAATACAAGTCCAGTATGGGGCGCGGAACCATTCTGGAAGGATGGCTCGATGGGCCATGCAAAATACACGCAACACCGGATAACATACAAACGGCTACCCTTAGAGCATGTTGAATACTCCGGCAAGTGGCCAAGAGCGGCGAGGATATCCTCACCAAGAGTAACCTAGAACAACACCCCCAGAGGACAACGACCCCAAAGTACTGACGGTCTTCGAGACATTCGCCTCCAACAATAGGCGCAAGAGGGCACTACGCAGACTTGCCGAAGTCTGTCAAATAGAAGCAATAAACCCTAGGAATGACACTGCTATAAATTTTAATGTCGGCAACGAACCAAAATACAGGACAGTCCGAGCACCAGCCGCCTTGGTCCTCAGTCCAATTGTGGACGGCTTTCGACTTACCAAGGTCCTTATGGACGGCGCAGCGGACTAAACCTCGTCTACAAAGTTACAGTCCACAAAATGGAAATAGACAGGAGCCGCATTGAACAAAGCAGCACGACCTTCTGAGGAATTATCCCCAGTCGGGAGGCGCGGTGTGCGGGAAAAATAACACTCGGCGTGGTATTCGGCACGCCAGAGAATTATCGGTCCGAAGAAATAACCTTCCAAGTGGCCCCTTTCAATAGCGGGTATCACGCCCTCCTAGGGCGAGATGCATTTATGCGCTTCCAAGTGGTACCCCATTACGGATACATGAAGCTTAAGATGCCTGGGCCCAATGGTATAATCACTCTAGCTAGTGATCCGGACATAGCACTCCGCGCCGAGAATAAAACTGCATCCTTGGCCCTCGAGGCATTATCTGAAGCCCTCGCGGCCGAAGAATTAACCGCGCTATGCTCTACGGTGGACAAGGATGATGTCGTCCTAGACAAATGACCCAAATCCACCTCCTTCAAAGCAGTAGAAGAAATAGTCAAATCCCAAGTCCATCCAATGGACCCCCAAAAGACAGCATCCATCGGAGCACAATTAGATCCAACGGTTGACGCTGCAGTACGAGAGTTCCTGCGTGAAAATTGGGATATATTCGCCTGACACCCTTCTGATATGCCAGGAATCCCACGCGAGCTGGCCGAACACAGCCTCAATATATTAAAAGGATATAAACCGGTCAAGCAAACACTGCGGCGCTTTTCCGAACCCATACGTCAAGCTATGGGGGAGGAGCTAGCCAAGTTAATTGATGCCGGATTCATCAGAGAAATAAAACTTCCGGACTGACTAGCAAACCTGGTGGTGGTACCAAAGAAGGAAAAATCCTGGCGGTTGTGCATCGATTTTAAAGACCTCAATAAGGCCTGCCCTAAGGATCCCTTCCCCCTCCCCCGCATTGATCAAATCATTGATGCTACCGCATGACACGACTCACTGTGTTTCCTGGATGCATATTCCGGATACCATCAAATCAAAATGAAGGAGTCCGATCAAGCTGCAATAACATTCATTACCCCATATGGGCCATTTTGCTTCAACACCATGCCCTTCGGGCTCAAGAACGCCGGCGCCACATACCAACGCATGATTCAAACTTGCCTGGAGAAGTAGATCAGCAAGACAGTTGAAGCTTACGTGGACGACGTCGTCATCAAATCCAGGCGTGTCGAAACATTAATAGGCCATTTACGTCTCACATTCGATAACCTCCGCACGTATGACATCAAGCTCAATCCTAAAAAGTACGTTTTCAGTGTCCCCGCCGGAAAACTGTTGGGCTTCATCATTTCCAGCAGAGGAATTGAAGCAAATCCAACCAAAATCCGAGCTTTGTCACAATTGGCTACTTCGGCAGACCTTAAACAAGTCCAAAAGCTCGCGGGTTGCGTGGCAGCTCTAAGGCGCTTTATCTCCATATTGGGAGAAAAGGCACTGCCACTCTATCGTCTTTTATGGCGAACCAATCACTTCGAGTGGACGGGCGCGGCAACAGCCGGACTGGAGGAAATAAAACCCTTCTTGCGAACAGCCCAATCCTGGCCGCGCCAAACGTCAGCAAACCAATGTTGTTGTACATATCGGCAACATATCAGGTGGTGAGCGCCGTGCTCGTCGTCGAACGAGAACAGGACGGACACAAATTCCCACTTCAGAAGCAAGTATACTACGTATCCACTGTCCTTACACCATGCAAATCCTGGTACCCCCATTATCAAAAGATAGCATATGCGGTCTTCATGGCATCCCAAAAGCTCCGTCACTACTTCCAGGAGTGTTCGATCATGATGGCTTCCGAAGTACGATGCTACCTCTTGAGCACTGCGTTGGTTTTCCCCAAAGAGGAAGGGATGATGCAGCAAAGTAGCGTAAGTATTTCCCTCAGTTTTTGAGAACCAAGGTATCAATCCAGTAGGAGGCTACGCGCCAGTCCCTCGTACCTGCACAAAACAAATAAATCCTCGCAACCAACACAATAAGGGGTTGTCAATCCCTACACGGCCACTTACGAGAGTGAGATCTGATAGATATGATAAGATAATATTTTTGGTATTTTTATGATAAAGATGCAAAGTAAAATAAAAGCAAAGTAAAACAAAAGTAAATAACTAAGTATTGGGAGATTAATATGATGAAGATAGACCTGGGGGCCATAGGTTTCACTAGTGGCTTCTCTCGAGAGCATAAGTATTCTACGATGGGTGAACAAATTACTATTGAGAAATTGACAGAATTGAGCATAGTTATGAGAATATCTAGGTATGATCATGTATATAGGCATCACGTCTGAGACAAGTAGACCGACTCCTGCCTACATCTACTACTATTACTCCACTCATCGACCGCTATCCAGCATGCATCTAGAGTATTAAGTTAATGAAAACGGAGTAACACCTTAAGCAAGATGACATGATGTAGAGGGATAAACTCATGCAATATGATGAAAACTCCATCTTGTTATCCTCGATGGCAACAATACAATACATGCCTTGCTGCCCCTACTGTCACTGGGAAATGACACCGCAAGATTGAACCCAAAGCTAAGCACTTCTCCCATTGCAAGAAAGATCAATCTAGTAGGCCAAACCAAACTGATAATTCGAAGATACTTGCAAAGATAACCAATCATACATAAAAGAATTCAGAGAAGATTCAAATATTGTTCATAGATAGACTTGATCATAAACCTACAATTCATTGGTCTCAACAAACACACTGCAAAAAGAAGATTACATCGAATAGTTCTCCAAAAAGAGAGAAGACGCCATCTAGCTACTAACTATGGACCCAAAGGTCTGAGGTGAACTACTCACACTTCATCGGAGGGGCCATGGTGTTGATGTAGAAGCCCTCCGTGATCGATGCCCCCTCCGGCGGAGCTCCGGAACAGGCCCCAAGATGGGATCTCGTGGATACATAAAGTTACGGCGGTGGAATTAGGGTGTTGGCTCCGTATCTGATCGTTTGGGGGTACGTAGGTATATATAGGAGGAAGGAGTACGTCGGTGGAGCAACAGGGGGCCCACGAGGGTGGAGGGCGTGCCTGGGGGGGTAGGCGTGCCCCCTACCTCGTGGCCTCCTCTTTTGTGTCTTGACGTAGGGTCCAAGTCTCATGGGTCTTGTTCGTTGAGAAAATCACGTTCCCGAAGGTTTCATTCCGTTTGGACTCCATTCGATATTCCTTTTCTTCGAAACCCTAAAACGGGCAAAAAACAGCAATTCTGGGCTGGGCCTCCGGTTAATAGGTTAGTCCCAAAAATAATATAAAAGTAGATAATAAAGCCCAATAATGTCCAAAACAGTAGATAATATAGCATGGAGCAATCAAAAATTAATAGATACGTTGGAGACGTATCAAGCATCCCCAAGCTTAATTCCTGCTCGTCCTCGAGTAGGTAAATGATAAAAACAGAATTTTTGATGCGGAGTGCTACTTGGCATAATTTTAATGTAATTCTTCTTAATTGTGGTATGAATATTCAGATCCGAAAGATTCAAGACAAAAGTTCATATTGAAATAATAATACTTGAAGCATACTAACTAAGCAATTATGTCTTCTCAAAATAACATGGCCAAAGAAAGTTCACCCCTACAAAATCATATAGTTTAGTCATGCTCCATTTTCGTCACACAAGAATGCTCTCATCATGCACAACCCCGATGACAAGCCAAGCAATTGTTTCATACTTTAGTAATCTCAAACCTATAAACTTTCACGCAATATATGAGCGCGAGCCATGGACATAACACTATGGGTTGAATAGTATATATAATGAGGGGGGTTATGTAGAGAAGACAAAAAGGAGAAAGTCTCACATCAACGAGGCTAATCAATGGGCTATGGAGATGCCCACCGATTGATGTTAATGCAAGGAGTGGGGATTGCCATGCAGCAGATGCACTAGAGCTATAAATGTATGAAAGCTCAACAAAAGAAACTAAGTGGGTGTGCATCCAAATTGCTTGCTCACGAAGACCTAGGGCACTTGAGGAGGCCCATTGTTGGAATATACAAGCCAAGTTCTATAATGAAAATTCCCACTAGTATATGGAAGTGACAAAACAAGAGACTCTCTACCATGAAGATTACGGTGCTACTTTGAAGCACAACTGTGGCAAAGGATAGTAACATTGTCCCTTCTCTCTTTTTCTCTCACTTTTTTGGGCCCTCTCTTTTTATGGCCTTTCTCTTTTTTTTATAATTCCTTACTTGAGACAATGCCCTAGAAAATAATGATCATCACACTTCTATTTATTTACAACTCAATGATTACAACTCGATACTAGAACAAAAGATGACTCTATTTGAATGCCTCCGGCGGTGTACCGGGATATGCAATGGACCAAGAGTGACATGTATGAAAGAATTCTGAATGGTGGCTTTGCCACAAATACTATGTCAACTACATGATCATGCTAAGCACCATGACAATAATGAATGTGTCATGATAAACAGAATGGTGGAAAGTTGCATGGCAATATATCTCAGAATGGCTATGGAAATGCCATAATAGGTAGGTATGGTGGCTGTTTTGAGGAAGATATAAGGAGGTTTATGTGTGAAAGAGTGTATCATATCACGGGGTTTGGATGCACCAGCGAAGTTTGCGCCAACTCTCAATGTGAGAAAGGGCAATGCACGATACCGAAGAGGCTAGCAAGGATGGAAGGGTGAGAGTGCGTATAATCCATGGACTCAACATTAGTCATAAAGAACTCACATACTTATTGCAAAAATCTAAAATTCATCAAAAACCTCGGTACTACGCGCATGCTCCTAGGGGGATAGATTGGTAGGAAAAGACCATCGCTCGTCCCCGACCGCCACTCATAAGGAGGACAATCAAATAACACCTCATGTTTCAAATTTTTTACATAACGTTTACCATACGTGCATGCTACGGGACTTGCAAACTTCAACACAAGCATTTCTCAATTTCACAACTACTCAACTAGCACGACTTTGATATTATTACCTCCATATCTCAAAACAATCATCAAGCATCAAACTTCTCTTAGTATTCAAAACACTCATAAGAAAATTTTACTAAGCTTGAATACCTAGCATATTAGGATTTTAAGCAAATTACCATGCTATTTAAGACTCTCAAAATAATCTAAGTGAAGCATGAGATATCAATAGTTTCTATAAAACAAATCCACCACCATGCTCTAAAAGATATAAGTGAAGTACTAGAGCAAAACTATATAACTCAAAAGATATAAGCGAAGCACATAGAGTATTCTAGCAAATTACAAATCATGTATGGCTCTCTCTAAAGGTGTGTACAGCAAGGATGATTGTGGTAAACTAAAAAGTAAAGACTCAAATTATACAAGACGCTCCAAGCAAAACACATATCATGTGGCGAATAAAAATATAGCTCCAAGTAAAGTTACCGATAGAAGTAGACGAAAGAGGGGATGCCTTCCGGGGCATCCCCAAGCTTTGGCTTTTAGGTGCCCTTAGATTATCTTAGGGGTGCCATGGGAATCCCCAAGCTTAGGCTCTTGCCACTCCTTGTTCCATAATCCATCAAATCTTTACCCAAATCTTGAAAACTTCACAACACAAAACTCAAAGTAGAAAATCTCATGAGCTCCGTTAGCGAAAGAAAACAAAAGACCACTTCAAGGTACTGTAATGAACTCATTATTTATTTATATTGGTGTTAAACCTACTGTATTCCAACTTCTCTATGGTTTATAAACTATTTTACTAGCCATTGATTCATCAAAATAAGCAAACAATACACGAAAAGCAGAATCTGTCAAAAACAGAACAGTCTGTAGTAATCTGTAGCTAGCGCAAGATCTGGAACCCCAAAAATTCTAAAATAAAATGCCGGACGTGAGGAATTTATCTATTAATCATCTGCAAAAATAATTAACTAAATATCACTTCCCAAATAAAAATCGCAGCAGTTCTGTGAGCGCTAAAGTTTCTGTTTTTTACAGCAAGTTTAACAAGACTTTCCCCAAGTCTTCCCAACGGTTCTACTTGGCACAAACACTAATTAAACACAAAAAACACAACCAAAACAGAGGCTAGATAATTTATTTATTACTAAACAGGAGCAAAAATCAAGGAATAAAATTGGGTTGCCTCCCAACAAGCGCTATCGTTTAACGCCCCTAGCTAGGCATAACAAACAAGGATAGATATAGGTATTGCCATCTTTGGTAGGCAATCCATAAGTGGCTCTCATAATAGATTCATAAGGTAATTTAATTTTCTTTCTAGGAAAGTGTTCCATGCCTTTCCTTAATGGATATTGGAATCTAATATTTCCTTCCTTCATATCAATAATTGCACTAATCATTCTAAGGAAAGGTCTACCAAGAATAATAGGACATGAAGGATTCAATCTATTTCAAGGACAATAAAATCTACGGGCACGTAATTCCTATTTGCAACAATAAGAACATCATTAATTCTTCCCATAGGTTTCTTAATAGTGGAATCCGCAAGGTGCAAGTTTAGAGAGCAATCATCAAAATCATGGAAACCTAACAAATCACACAAAGTCTTTGGAATTGTGGAAACACTAGCACCCAAATCACATAAAGCATAGCGTTCACGATCTTTAATTTTTATTTTAATAGGTGGTTCCCACTCATCATAGAGTTTTCTAGGGATAGAAACTTCCAATTCAAGTTTTTTCTTCATAAGATTGCATCAATGCATCAACGATATGTTTAGTAAACGCTTTATTTTGACTATAAGCGTGAGGAGAATTTAGCACGGATTGCAACAAGGAAATACAATCAATCAAAGTGCAATTTTCATAGTTAAATTCCTTGAAATCCATAATAGTGGGTTTAGCAACATCTAGGGTTTTAATTTCTTCAATCCCACTTTTATCAAATTTAGCATCAAGATAAAAAAAATTCCGAATTCTTGGAACGCCTTCTAGGTAAAGGTGGATCATATTCAGTCCCATCATTATCAAGATTCATATTGCAAAACAAAGATTTAATAGGGGACACATCAATATCTTTTAGATCTTCATCTTTATTTTCATAGGAACTAGAAGAACACGCTCTTATAAAGGCATCTTTCTTAGCACGCATCCTAGTGGTTCTTTATTTGCACTCATCAATGCAAATTCTCATGGCTTTGAGAGACTCATTGATATCATGCTTAGGTGGAATAGATCTAAGTTTCAAAGAATCAACATCAAGAGAAATTCTATCAACGTTCTTAGCCAACTCATCAATCATAAGTAATTTTTCTTCAATCAAAGCATTGAAATTCTTTTGCGAAGTAATAAATTCTTTAATATTAGATTCAAAATCAGAGGGCATCTTATTATAATTTCCATAAGAATTGTTGTAGGAATTACCATAATTATTAGAGGGATTACTAGGATATGGCCTAGGATTAAAATTTCCCCTATACGCGTTGTTACCAAAATTGTTCCTACCAACAAAATTCACATCCATAGATTAATTATTATTCTCAATCAAAGTAGACAAGGGCATATCATTAGGATCAGAAGAAACACTCTTACTAGCAAATAATTTCATAAGTTCATCCATCTTTCCACTCAAAACATTAATTTCCTCTATCGCATGCACCTTTTTATTAGTAGATCTTTCAGTATGCCATTGAGAATAATTAACCATAATATTATCTAGGAGTTTAGTAGCTTCTCCTAAAGTGATTTACATAAAAGTGCCTCCCGCGGCCGAATCTAAAATATTTCTATAAGCAAAATTCAGTCCGGCATAAACATTTTGTATAATCATCCACAAATCTAAACCATGAGTAGGGCAATTACATATCATTAATTTTATTCTCTCCCAAGCTTGTGCAACATGTTCATTATCAAGTTGCTTAAAATTCATAATATCGTTTCTAAGAGAGATGATCTTAGCGGGAGGAAAATACTTAGAGATAAAAGCATCTTTGCACTTGTTCCATGAATCAATACTATTTTTAGGCAAAGATGAAAACCTAGCTTTAGCATGATGTCTAAGCGAAAAAGGGAATAGCTTCAATTTAACAATATCATTATCCACATCTTTCTTCATTTGCATATCACACAAATCAACGAAGCTATTTAGATGGGTAGCGGCATCTTCACTAGGAAGGCCGGAAAACGGATCTTTCATGACAAGATTCAGCAAGGGGGCATTAATTCACCAGATTCAGCATCGGTAAGAGGAGCAATCAGAGTGCTAATAAAATCATTGTTGTTGGTATTGGTAAAGTCACACAATTTAGTGTTATCTTGAGCCATCGTGACAAGCAAGCAATCCAACACACAAGCAAACAAAAAGCAAGCGGGCAAAAAGAGGCAAATAGAGAAAGAGAGGGAGGATAGAGAGAGAGGGCAAATAAAACGGCAAGGGTGAAGTGGGGGAGAGGAAAACGAGAGGCAAATGGAAAATAATGTAATGCGGGAGATAAGGGTATGTGATGGGTACTTGGTATATTGACTTTTACGTAGACCTCCCCAGCAACGGCGCCAGAAATCCTTCTAGCTACCTCTTGAGCACTGTGTTGGTTTTCCCCGAAGAGGAAGGGATGATGCAGCAAAGTAGCGTAAGTATTTCCCTCAGTTTTTGAGAACCAAGGTATCAATCCAGTAGGAGGCTACGCGCCAGTCCCTCGTACCTGCACAAAACAAATAAATCCTCGCAACCAATGTGATAAGTGGTTGTCAATCCCTACACGGCCACTTACGAGAGTGAGATCTGATAGATATGATAAGATAATATTTTTGGTATTTTTATGATAAAGATGCAAAGTAAAATAAAAGCAAAGTAAAAGCAAAGGAAATAACTAAGTATTGGGAGATTAATATGATGAAGATAGACCCGGGGGCCATAGGTTTCACTAGTGGCTTCTCTCGAGAGCATAAGTATTCTACAGTGGGTGAACAAATTACTGTTGAGCAATTGACAAAACTGAGCATAGTTATGAGAATATCTAGGTACGATCATGTATATAGGCATCACGTCTGAGACAAGTAGACCGACTCCTGCCTGCATCTACTACTATTACTCCACTCATCGACCGCTATCCAACGTGCATCTAGAATATTAAGTTCATAAAAACGGAGTAACGCCTTAAGCAAGATGATATGATGTAGAGGGATAAACTCATGCAATATGATGAAAACCCCATCTTGTTATCCTCGATGGCAACAATACAATACGTGCCTTGCTGACCCTACTATCACTGGGAAAGGACACCGCAAGATTGATCCCAAAGCTAAGCACTTCTCCCATTGCAAGAAAGATCAATCTAGTAGGCCAAACCAAACTGATAATTCGAAGAGACTTGCAAAGATAACCAATCATACATAAAAGAATTCAGAGAAGGTTCAAATATTGTTCATAGATAGACTCGATCATAAACCCACAATTCATCGGTCTCAACAAACACACCGCAAAAAGAAGATTATGTCGAATAGTTCTCCACAAGAGAGGGGAGAACATTGTATTGAGATCCAAAAAGAGAGAAGAAGCCATCTAGCTACTAACTAATGGACACGTAGGTCTGAGGTGAACTACTCACACTTTGTCGGAGGGGCTATGGTGTTGATGTAGAAGCCCTCCGTGATCGATGCCCCCTCCGGTGGAGCTCCAGAACAGGCCCCAAGATGGGATCTCGTGCATACAGAAAGTTACGGTGGTGGAATTAGGGTGTTGGCTCCGTATCTGATCATTTGGGGGTACATAGGTATATATAGGAGGAAGGAGTACGTCCATGGAGCAACAGGGGGCCCACGAGGGTGGAGAGTGCGCCTGGGGGGTAGCGCGCCCCCTACCTCGTGGCCTCCTCTTTTGTGTCTTGACGTAGGGTCCAAGTCTCCTGGGTCTTGTTCGTTGAGAAAATCACGTTCCCAAAGGTTTCATTCCATTTGGACTCCGTTTGATATTCCTTTTCTTCCAAACCCTAAAACAGGCAAAAAAACAATTCTGGGTTGGGCCTATGGTTAATAGGTTAGTCCCAAAAATAATATAAAAGTGGATAATAAAGCCCAATAATGTCCAAAACAGTAGATAATATAGCATGGAGCAATCAAAAATTATGGATACGTTGGAGACATATCATACCACTCAATGACATTATAAACAACCGCGATGCCACAGGCTGGATTGCCAAATGGGCCAGTGAGCTCCTTCCATTTGATATTACATAGAAACCACGTCGAGCTATTAAATCCCAAGTACTGGCTGACTTCGTCGCAGAATGGATAGAGGCCGAACTCCCTAAAGAGTATGACACATATTCCAATTGGGTTATGTATTTCGATGGCTCCAAAATGCTGGCAGGGCTAGGAGCGGGCTTCGTTTTAACGTCCCCTACTGGAGACGTCGATCAGTACGTACTCCAAATACTATACACAAACTCCAATAACGCAGTCGAATACGAGGCCTTATTGCATGGTCTCCGGATGGCTGTCTCCATGGGCATACAACACCTAGAAGTGCGCGGGGGCTCAAACCTCGCAATATCTCAAATAAATGGATACTTCGACGCCAAAGATCCGAAGATGGCAGCTTATCATAACGCAGTCATAAAAATGTTGGCCCAGTTCGAGGGGCTCGAGTTCCATCATGTGGCTCGAGAAAGTAATCAAGCGGCGGACGTTCTTGCTCGTATCGGCGCTAAGCGCGACCCCGTACCACCTAATATCTTTTTGGAAAGGCTTTTTAAGCCATCCGTGGTGTGGCAGGGGGAAAACGGCAACACTAGTCCGGATCCGAACATAACCCCAGATTCCGAAAACACTGACATTATCGGAGGCTCAGCCACCAAAATAACACCGTCGGCGCATCTCATCATGGCAGTCATTGCCCCATGGACCGAACCCTTCCTGGCCTACCTTAACAGGAAGGAGCTTCTCGAGGACCAGAATGAGGCCCTCTGCATTGTCCGGCGTTCGAAGGCCTACAAGGTTCATGACGGAGAGCTCTATAAGAAAAGCGCTACCGGAGTTCTTCAAAGATGTATCTCCGAGGAAGAGGGGCGGAAGCTCTTGGCAGAGATTCACGCCGGGCTCGGCGGTCACCACGCCACAGCTCGGGCCCTTGTTAGCAAGACCTTCCATACAGGGTTTTATTGGCCGACAGCCCGAGCAGATGCACAGGACCTTGTCCAACATTGCGTCGGATGCCAAATCTCCACCAACCAAAGCCATATGCCCCCACTGCCTTACAAACAATCCCCATCACTTGGCCTTTTGCAGTCTGGGGACTCGATATGGTCGGACCCCTTAAAGGAGGAAGCCATAAGAGAAAGTACCTGCTGGTCATGGTGGATAAATTCACTAAGTGGATAGAGGCCAAACCAGTCAAAACGGCCGAATCGGGGCCGGTAATAGATTTCATATCCGGCGTGGTACACCATTATGGTGTCCCGCACAGCATAATAACCGATAATGGCTCTAATTTCACAGCTAATGAAGTGAAAACTTGGTGCGCTAATCTAGGCATTATACTCGATTACGCCTCGGTCTATCACCCGCAGACAAACAGTCATGTCGAACGGGCTAATGGTCTTATTATGGGCGGCATCAAACCTAGACTAGTGCAGTCTTTGAAAGAATCAGACAAGCACCGGGTGGAGGAACTTGACTCCGTACTCTGGGGGCTGCGGACCACGCCCAACCGCACTACTGGATATACACCTTTCTTCGTGGTGTACGGTGCAGAAGTGGTGTTACCCTGCGATATTATTCACGACTCACCTCGAGTGCGCATGTACGAAGAGATAGAAGCCAAGCTTGATCGGCAGGACAGCCTAGATACCTTGGAGGAGGAGCGCGATGTCGCAAAAGCCCGTTCCGCATTTTATCAACAGCTAGCTCGCAGGTATCAAAGCAGAGAAGTGCGGGCCAAGACTTATAACGTTGGTGAACTCGTTCTACGCCTGCCAAGGAAGAAAAAGGACAAACTCAAGCCCAAGTGGGAGGGTCCCTTCATCATTGACGAAGTTCTCACCGGTGGACCATACCGCCCGCGTGATGCGTCAGACAATCACCTGGAGCCGAACCCCTGGAATGCGGCCAGACTACGACGATTTTATGCCTAGCACCGAACTCTGTGTTTGTCTCCTCCCTCCTGTTATTAACGTTATTTTTTCTCTATTTTTGTTTTTATCTTTTTCTTTCGTTTTGCTCTTTAGCCTTACGGTTTCAGTACGGCTAGACCGTCCTTACCTGATGCGTACATCTCTGCATATGTACGTTCATTATACCTGGGGGCTTCTCGTATAGAAGCTTGCTATTATCATTTGAGCATCAAGCTCACCACATATGCGTTTTTCCATACATACCTTTTCTTCGCCATTATATGCATCGATATGACTTAAGTTTTGGCCAAGCTAGGTTGCCTGGCTCCTGTGATTATGCCCTACATTCCCGTTAGTTCGGCTAGGGCATAGAGGGAGCACCTCTGCGATTGTTACTACCGGGTCATCCGGATGTGTACCTCAGACTGGGTGAAGCCGAAAGCTAGCGTTCTTAAGGGAATATTCGGTCGGCGAATTAAAGATGTCCCCGCATACATTCCATTATGAAACCCCAAAAGTTACTTACTCTGCGATTTTTTCAATCACAGTTCGGACATGCACATTAAACGCAGGCACACCCAGGGAAAGGAACCCTTAATGGAACTATTCTCTCTGGAAGATGTTTCTTACATAATGTAATATAACACAACTAGCCGGATACACATTGTCTGTTCAAGCAACTATGACCCCTACGTCTGATTCCCATGCATGCCCCGGTATATTCTACCGTTAGGGTATTCAGAAACACTCCGCACCTTCGGGTCTAGAGGTCGAAGCGAAAAGGTTGGCCATGACAATTGTTTTTATTATCCAGCTAGAAGGAAAGTACATAGTCACTTAGGACTCAAAAACTTCCTCCTCTATACCGTCCAACCGACGGTCTAACTTACAATCCTGTTGTGAGTATCTAGCAGCCACCTCAACTTGGCCATATACTAAACTAATGGGAATTTCTTCCCCATTTGACCCTAGCGGTCCGACCCGGGCCATGTGATTTGGACCCAACTTGGTATACCGCGTTTTTATCATAGCCCAGGCTTCTCGCGGACCCTCTCGGCAGGCCGATATCTTCCATAGTCGGATATGCCACCGCGCTCCCTTGAACATCTCTACGAGCTTCTCCATACTCCCTGGAGGGGAGTCGGATGGCCATAAGGCCTTGGCTACACTCCGCATTGCCTGCCTAGCTTGCTCGTGCAACTGCGACAGCTCTTGCAGAAGATCACTTGAGGATCCGGACACCTCCTCTTCAGGGCGTCCCGTCAATACACCTGCAATCATAGCTATATCAGCTACGGTTACTTCCAAACTATTGTAAGATAAATGCGATCACATACTGAATATGCCACCTCACAGTTTTTTGTTCTCCTTCGCGGAGTCAGCTAGCTCAGCTCGCACGTCTTTCAGTTCTTCGCCCAGTTTGGTGTTCGAATCCTGGAGCTTCTTTTTCTCCTGAACGACTTTTGTTAACACACGCTCGCCCGCTGCTAGCAGTTTTTTGGCTCCGTGTTCTTCGCCTCGAGCGGCGTCCAGCTGCTCCCACAGTTGGTCTAACGAACCAATACAACGATAAGCAACCAGATTAGCATTGTTAGTATACAATTATGATTTCTTGATGGATGGAAACATTACCGGGGGATGCCTTCTTGCATTTCTCCAGTTCGTCATTGGCAGCAGACAGCTGGCGCTGACACTTTTCTAGTTCCTGAGTTAACATGGTGTTCTTCTCCGTAAGCACCTGTTTGTACATTGATCCTTAAATCAGTTGTTTCAACTACTTTAAGTCTCGGGGCCTACATGCATATGGTTATCATAGTCAGACAAAACAAACTTACCTGCACATCTTTTAAATGTTGTGTGGTGGCTCTATTAAGCCATCTCGAGCAGCTCGGGTATATGCATCGGCCGAGCTGAAGGCGTTAAATGACTCTTCTGGAAAGCCAGGGTCTCGTAAAACGACCCTGCGGCGCCGATGATTCATGGCACTCTCCACTTCCGAGTTGGTGACGGATACATCATTCGAATCCTCGGATGGAGGACAGTCCGGCGTCACCCCCGCATCAGCCCCCGTCTTCACAACAGGATTTGAATCCTAGCTGCGGGAAGTATGACCGGCCGGACCCCCGGGTATAGTCCGGCACATCTATTTCCTGATACAGGGTAAACGGAAAGGTCATAGTTGGACGTGACTGCAAAAGTGCATACTTGCAAATTCATACCTCTTTGATGAAGGCTCGGCCGTATCTTCATTTGCCTTCCTCTTAGAAGGCTTGCCTGGTATGGGGGATGCTCTCTTCGGAGATGCTCCTGGGGCAGCATGGCGCACCGAACGCTTCCCCTTCTAAAGCATAAGACAGTGCGGTGGGTAAGGAGGAATGAGAAAACTCTTTTGGATAAGGTGTCTTCGGATTACTTACACGTGAAGCAGGAAGGAGGCCAGGGTGATCGGCGATAACGGGTACATATGTACCATCATAGCTCAACTGATAGAATATTCCCTCCTCAAGCTCCACAAATATGTCCGGATCTTCCTCATATCCAGGGTGAAGATCCCGGTTGCGATTCTCCGGTTGAGGGGCAGGGTCATAGATCCCCTCGATAGCCTTTCGACATTCCTGTTATGAGAAAGATAAGATGTTGCCTGTCAAGAATGATTCAGGGACAAGAATAAAATAGTGGAGCTGAGCCTTACCCAGCTAGGAGGATTATACATGGAAAACTCATCTCGAATTTGGAGACGGGTGAACTCCTCCTTCTCCCATTTATACAGCTCGGCCAGTATTTTGGCTAGGGCGGCATGAGTCTTCGGGCCCTTTCGGCCGTAGCGTGAGGCGTCGTCTTCTCCGTTATAATGCCACATGGGTTGCCCTCTCTATTGAAGTGGTTGGACCCCCCGCTTTATCAAAATCGCCATCACCTCGGCTATTGACAATCTGGACTTGGCAAGCGTCTTAATCTTGCCCAGCAGCAGGCTGATCTCTGCACTATCCTCTTTCTGGAGGCTCCGAGGACGCCAGCTATGGTGTTTCTTCAGCAGAGCATTTGAAAACTCGGGGAGGCCCATGCGGACGGGGTCGGGCAGAGCAACATCATCGATGTAGAACCATTAGGAAGGCCACTCTTCGGGAGCTTTCTTCAGTGTGCCGGACAGGTATCTGGCCCCGGCGATACGCCACACTTCTGCCCCTCCCACTTCAAAAATTGACCCACCTTGATTGCGAGGTACAAGGCAGAACAGTCTTCTCCACAAATCAAAATGGGCCTCGCAACCTAGGAATAGTTCGCATAAAGCGACATAACCCATGCTACCTCTTGAGCACTGCGTTGGATTTCCTTGAAGAGGAAAGGATGATGCAGCAAAGTAGCGTAAGTATTTCCCTCAGTTTTTGAGAACCAAGGTATCAATCCAGTAGGAGGCTACGCGCGAGTCCCTCGTATCTGCACAAAGAAAATAACTCCTCGCAACCAACGCGATATGGGGTTTTCAATCCCTTCACGGTCACTTACGAGAGTGAGATCTGATAGATATGATAAGATAATATTTTTTCTATTTTTGTGATAAAGATGCAAAGTAAAATAAAAAGCAAAGGAAAAAAGCAAAGGAAATAACTAAGTATTGGAAGATTAATATGATGAAGATAGACCCGGGGGCCATAGGTTTCACTAGTGGCTTCTCTCAAGAGCATAAGTATTTTACGGTGGGTGAACGAATTACTGTTGAGCAATTGACAGAATTGAGCATAGTTATGAGAATATCTAGGTATGATCATGTATATAGGCATCACGTCCGAGACAAGTAGACCGACTCCTGCCTGCATCTACTACTATTACTCCACTCATCGACCGCTATCCAGCATGCATCTAGAGTATTAAGTTCATGAAAACAGAGTAACGCCTTAAGCAAGATGACATGATGTAGAGGGATAAATTCATGCAGTATGATAAAAATCCCATCTTGTTATCCTCGATGGCAACAATACAATACGTGCCTTGCTGCCCCTACTGTCACTGGGAAAGGACACCGCAAGATTGAACCCAAAGCTAAGCACTTCTCCCATTGCAAGAAAGATCAATCTAGTAGGCCAAACCAAACTAATAATTCAAAGATACTTGCAAAGATAAGCAATGGTACAAAAAAGAATTCAGAGAAGATTCAAATATTGTTCATAGATAATCTTGCTCATAAACCCACAATTCATCAGTCTCAACAAATACACCGCAAAAAGAAGATTACATCGAATAGATCTCCACAAGAGAGGGGGAGAACATTGTATTGAGATCCAAAAAGAGAGAAGAAGCCATCTAGCTAATAACTATGGACCCAAAGGTCTGAGGTAAACTACTCACACTTCATCGGAGAGGCTATGGTGTTGATGTAGAAGCCCTCCGTGATAGATGCCCCCTCCGGTGGAGCTCCGGAACAGGCCCCAAGATGGGATCTCGTGGATATAGAAAGTTACGGTAGTGGAATTAAGGTTTTGGCTCCGTATCTGATCGTTTGGGGGTACGTAGGTATATATAGGAGGAAGGAGTACATCGGTGGAGCAACAGGGGGCCCACGAGGGTGGAGGGCACGCCCCCTACCTCGTGGCCTCCTCCTTTGTTTCTTGACGTAGGGTCCAAGTCTCTGGATCATGTTCGATGAGAAAATCACATTCCCGAAGGTTTCATTCCGTTTGGACTCTGTTTGATATTCCTTCTCTTCGAAACCCTAAAATAGGCAAAAAACAGCAATTCTGGACTGGGCCTTCGGTTAATAGGTTAGTCCCAAAAATAATATAAAAGTGGATAATAAAGCCCAATAATGTCCAAAACAGTAGATAATATAACATGCAGCAATCAAAAATTATAGATACGTTGGAGACGTATCAAGCATCCCCAAGCTTAGTTCGTGCTCGTCCTCGAGTTGGTAAATGATAAAAACAGAATTTTTGATGCGGAGTGCTACTTGGCATAATTTTAATGTAATTCTTCTTAATTGTGGTATGAATATTCAGATATGAAAGATGTCAAGATAAAAGTTTAATATTGACATAAAAATAATAATACTTCAAGCATACTAACAAAGCAATCATGTCTTCTCAAAATAACATGGCCAAAGAAAGTTATGCCTACAAAATTGTATATTCTCGCTATGCTCTATCTTCATCACACAAAGTATTTAAATCATGCACAACCCCGATGACAAGCCAAGCAATTGTTTCATACTTTTGGCATTCTCACACTTTTTCAATCTTCACGCAATACATGAGCGTGAGCCATGGATATAGCACTATAAGTGGAATAGAATGGTGGTTGTGGAGAAGACAAAAAGGTAGAAGATAGTCTCACATCAACTAGGCGTATCAACGGGCTATGGATATGCCCATTAATAGATATCAATGTGAGTGAGTAGGGATTGCCATGGAACAGATGCACTAGAGCTATGAGTATATGAAAGCTTAACAAAAGAAACTAAGTGGGTGTGCATCCAACTTTCTTGCTCATGAAGACCTTGGGCATTTTGAGGAAGCCCATCATTGGAATATACACGCCAAGTTCTATAATGAAAAATTCCCACTAGTATATGAAAGTGACGAAATGAGAGACTCTCTATCATGAATATCATGGTGCTACTTTGAAGCACAAGTGTGGTAAAAGGATAGTAACATTGTCCCTTCTCTCTTTTTCTCTCATTTTTTTATTTGGGCCTTTTCTCTTTTTATGGCCTCTTTTCTTTCTTCTTCTTTTTTATTTTTGTCCAGAGTCTCATCCCGACTTGTGGGGAAATCAGTCTCCATCATCCTTTCCTCACTGGGACAATGCTCTAATAATGATGATCATCACACTTTTATTTTCTTACAACTCAACAATTACAACTCGATACTTAGAACCAAATATGACTCTATATGAATGCCTCCGGTGGTGTACCGGGATATGCAATGAATCAAGAGTGACATGTATGAAAGAATTATGAATGGTGGCTTTGCCACAAATACGATGTCAACTACATGAACATGCTAAGCAATATGACAATGATGGAGTGTGTCATAATAAACGGAACGGTGGAAAGTTTCATGGCAATATATCTCAGAATGGCTATGGAAATGCTATAATAGGTAGGTATGGTGGCTGTTTTGAGGAAGGTATATGGTGGGTTTATGATACCGGCGAAAGGTGCGCGGTACTAGAGAGGCTAGCAATTGTGGAAGGAAGAAAAGTGCGTATAGTCCATGAACTCAACATTAGTCATAAAGAACTCATATACTTATTGCAAAAATCTATAAGTTATCAAAGCAAAGTATTACGCGCATGCTCCTAGGGGGATAGATTGGTAGGAAAAGACCATCGCTCGTCCTTGACTGCCACTCATAAGGAAGAAAATCAAAAAAATAAATCATGCTCCGACTTCATCACATAATGGTTCACCATACGTGCATGCTACGGGAATCGCAAACTTTAACACAAGTATTTCTCAAATTCACAACTACTCAACTAGCACAACTTTAATATCACCATCTTCATATCTCAAAACAATTATCAAGCATCAAACTTCTCATAGCATTCAACACACTCATAAGAAAGTTTTTTACTATTCTTGAATACCAAGTATATTGGATTATTTAAGAAAATTACCATGCTATTTAAGACTCTCAAAATAATCTAATTGAAGCATGAGAGATCAATAGTTTCTATAAAACAAATCCACCACCGTGCTCTAAAAGATATAAGTGAAGCACTAGAGCAAAACTATATAACTCAAAAGATATAAGTGAAGCACATAGGATATTCTAACAAATTCCAAATCATGTATGGCTCTCTCAAAAGGTGTTTACAACAAGGATGATTGTGGTAAACTAACAAATAAAGACTCAAATCATACAATACGCTCCAAGCAAAACAAATATCATGTGGTGAATAAAAATATAGCTCCAAGTAAAGTTACCGATAGAAGTAGACAAAAGGGGGGATGCCTTCCGGGGCATCCCCAAGATTTGGCTTTTAGGTGTCCTTAGATTATATTGGGGGTGCCATGGGCATACCCAAGCTCAGGCTCTTGCCACTCCTTGTTCCATATTCCATCAAATCTTTACCCAAAACTTGAAAACTTCACAACACAAAACATAAAGTAGAAAATCTCGTGAGCTCCGTTAGTGAAAGAAAACAAAAGACCACTTCAATGTACTGTAATGAACTCATTATTTATTTATACTGGTGTTAAACCTAATGTATTCCAACTTTTCTATGGTTTATAAACTATTTTACTAGCCATAGATTCATCAAAATAAGCAAACAACACAAGAAAAAACAGACTCTGTCAAACAGAACAGTCTGTAGTAATCTGTAGCTAGCGCAAGATATGGAACCCCAAAAATTCTAAAATAAATTTCTGGAAGTGAGGAATTTATCTATTAATCATCTGAAAAAAGAATTAACTAAATATCACTTTCCAAATAAAAGTGGCAGCAGTTCTCGTGAGCGCTAAAGTTTTGTTTTTTGTAACACCCCGTATGTAACATGCCATATTTGTATTCCAACTCTTGCCTTTTTCGGCACTAAGTTATGTTATTTCCTTGTTGTCGGCTTTTTCTCTTCATGTGCTTTTGTCTTTGTCTTGCATCTCATATCATGTCATCATGTGCATCGCATTTGCATACATGTTCGTCTCATGCATCCGAGCATTTTTCCCGTTGTCCGTTTTGCATTCCGGCGCTCCTATGTCCTCCGGTGTCCCTTCAACCTCTTTTTCGTGTGCGGGTGTTAAACGTTTTCGGTTTGGACCGAGACTTGTCATGCGGCCTTGGTTTACTACCGGTAGACCGCCTGTCAAGTTTCGTGCCATTTGGACTTCGTTTGATACTCCAACGGTTAACCGAGGAACCGAAAAGGCCTCGTGTGTGTTGCAACCCAACACCTCTCCAAAGTGGCCCAAAACTCACTTAAACCCTCTCCATCACCTAGGCCGTTCGATCACGATCGCGTGGCTGAAAACCGTGCTCAATTTGTAGCCTCCTAGCTCCTCCTACCTATAAATATAGCTCCTCCCCGAAATTTTCGGATCTTCCACCCCTAACCCTAGCAAATCCGCTCCTCCGTGCACTAGACGTGTCCGGCCCGCGCCATACACCTCCCCGCTGACGCCCGTAGCCAACCAGGGGCCTCCACGTGGCGCGCCGCCACCCGCAGCCACGCCGGCCCACTCGGCCTGCCGCGAGCCCCCGGAGCCCATCGCCTCTCCCCGTCGCCTGGGAGCCCCCGACGACCCGGCGCCGCCTGCCTGCCTCGCCGTGCCGCCGTCTTCGCCTCGCCGCCCGCTGCGCTAACACCGCGTCGCCGCCTCATCGCTGGTCGCCGGTGCCCACCCCGCCGCCCGGATCTTCGCCCCGCGCCGCCGTGGACGCGCACCGACGATCGCCGCCAGACGCCGCCGCCTCCACGCGCTCCTCGCTGCAACTCCGGCCACTGCGGCTCCATTTCCGGCCATCCTCGAAGTCCATGCTCTGGCGAGATCTCGATCCAGATCTACAGTAAATCCAAGATCGGGTTGACTTTTTCCCCCTCTTCTAGTAATTTTGTGCATTCTTCGCAGCATCATAACTTCATCACCGTGGCTCCGATTCGTGCGTGTAGCATATCAAAATGTTCGTCTCGACGAGTACTTCATTTCATCTCATTGTATCATTTTCATTTGAGCTCATCTTGATGCCCTAAGTGCTGTTGGAAGAGGGCTATGCAATGTTAGTTTCAATTTCTTATCAGCAAATGCACTTTTGTCATTTTTGCCATGTTTGATGTGTGCCTCCTATGAACTTGAGCCCTACATGTGTTTTGAAGTATGCCATGCCATCTTTACAGGGGTGTATGCCATGTATTTTTGTGATCTCTGTGGTGACTAGCACAAGCATGCAAAGTAGCTTACTTATTGTTGCTGATTTCAGGAACTTAGAAATATTCTAAGTCTTTGCCCTGTCATTATTTTTATGCCATGTGTTCATGATGATAAAGAGTGATCCATGCCTCTTTTGAGCATGATCAGTAAGGATGTTTTGTAGATATTGTAGTTCTCTATCCATCCATGTCTTTGTTTGCAATTATGGAGCACCCTAGCTTGAGTCAATCGAGCTCTACTTTTGCTATAAAATGTTCCTGGCAGAATGTTTACATGTTAAGCATTTTTGCCGAGCTTGTTATAGTTGATCCATGCATGCTATGTTATTGTTCTTGCCATGTCTAGCTTCTATGTCATGTCTACTTGCTGGGTGTATGCTTAGTTTATCATGCAATGCCTTGTGGTGAGTGCATCGAGCTCATAAACATGCCTACTTGATATCTGTTTTGCCATGTTCCAGTTTTTCACTAAGTCTAAATCTGTTAATGATAATTGCTATGTTCACATGGTTGCCATTGTATTTTCTGATCCCTTTTGGCTTACGGTCAGTAAGGGACTTTCGTTGTATGCTTTGAGTAGCTTCATGCCATGTATTGCTTTGCCATGATATGTTCCTGTAGCATGTTGTTATTGTGCTTTAAACATTGCTTCCTGATGTTATTTTCCCGACTTGTTGATAATTTCACTAAGTCTGAAACCTGATATCTTTTGCACTTTTTCCATGCTTGTTTGAGCTTGCTATTGAGTGAATTAGCCGTAGCTCAGTGTTCATATTTTGTCAAGCATCTTGAGTGGATCCCTGCCATGTATTTTGTTGCTATGTTAGAATACTGTAGCTTGTTGTTCTTGATGCATTTAGACGGCCTCGTGCTGTTAATTGCAGACCGGTGCCATATTTGTTTTGCTTGTCATTTCCAAACCGTGCATCCGATTCCGGTAATCTTTATATCGATTTCGACCGAAATCAACTCCTCTTTCCAGTGGCACTCTTGGTTTTCCAATTTGAGGCCAGGTTCAATCATTGCTTTCCAAATCATGCATATGCATCGCATATCGCATCCCGCATATCATGTCATGTCTTGCATCATGTCGCTTGTGCATTGCACGTGGTTGATTGTGTCTCCCTTTGATTGTTGTTCTTGCTTGGGTAGAGCCGGGAGACGAGTACGTGATCGAGGAGCCGGTTGAGTATGTTTACGAGGATTAAGCTAACGTCAACTCGGAGAACTTTGTTGGCAAGATGACCATACCCTTGAAATCACTTCTATCTTTGCTTGCTAGATGCTCGCTCTATTGCTATGCCTATGCTACGATACCTACCACTTGCTTATCATGCCTCCCATATTGTCATGTCAAACCTCTAACCCACCTTATCCTAGCAAACCGTTGTTTGGCTATGTTACCGCTTTGCTCAGCCCCTCTTATAGCGTTGTTAGTTGCAGGTGAAGATTGGAGTTTGTTCCTTGTTGGAACATGTTTATTGTTGGGATATCATTATTATATCTTGCCTTCTTTAATGCACCTATATACTTGGTAAAGGGTGTAAGGATTGGCCTTATGCCTGGTGTTTTGTTTCACTCTTGACGCCCTAGTTTCCGTCATACCGGTGTTATGTTCCTTGATTTTGCGTTCCTTACACGGTTGGGTTACAATGGGAACCCCTTGACAGTTCGCCTTTAATAAAACTCCTCCAGCAATGCCCAACCTTGGTTTTACCATTTGCCACCTAGCCTCTTTTTCCCTTGGGTTTCCGAAGCCCGAGGGTCATCTTTATTTAACCTCCCCCCCGGGCCAGTGCTCCTCTGAGTGTTGGTCCGAAATGGGCAGCCTGCGGGGCCACCTTGGGGTAACTCAAGGGTTGGTTTTTACTCGTAGCTTGACCTATCTGAGTGTGCCCTGAGAACGAGATATGTGCAGCTCCTATCGGGATTTGTCGGCACATTCGGGCGGCTTTGCTGGTTTAGTTTTACCATTGTCGAGATGTCTTTCAACCGGGATTCCGAGTCTGATCGGATTGTCTTGGGAGAAGGAATATCCTTCGTTGACCGTGAGAGCTTGTGATGGGCTAAGTTGGGACTCCCCTGTAGGGATTTGAACTTTCAAAAGTCGTGCCCGCAGTTATGGGCAGATGGGAATTTGTTAATGTCCGGTTGTAGAAAACCTAAAGCTTAACTTAATTAAAATGAATCAACAAAGTGTGTGGCCGTGATGGTCTCTTTTCGGCGGAGTCCGGGAAGAGAACACAGTCTCGTGTTATGATTGATCGTAGGTTGTTCTAGGATCACTTCTTGATCATAGTTCATCGACTGTGCCTTTGCCTTCTCTTCTCGCTCTCTTTTGCGTATGTTAGCCACCAAATATGTTAGTCGCTTGCTGTAGCTCCACCTCATACTTTTACCCTTCCTATAAGCTTAAATAGTCTTGATCGCGAGGGTGTGAGATTGCTGAGTCCCCATGACTCACAGATTACTTCCAAAACCAGATGCAGGGACCGATGATACCGCTCCAGGTGATTCAACTGAGCTCAAGTGGGAGTTCGATGAGGACTCGGGACGATACTACGTTTCCTTTCCAGATGATCAGTAGTGGTGCCCAGTTGGGGCGACCGGGGACATTGTTGCATTTGGGGTTTATCTTTATTTTGGTTTCGTAGTCGGACCTTGAGTGTAACTGGATGAATGTAATGATATTTATGCTATTTGTGTGACGTGGCGAGTGTAAGCCAACTATGTATCTCTTTCCCTTATTTATTACATGGGTTGTGTGAAGATTACCTCATTTTCGACATTGCTTTCAATGCGGTTATGCCGCTAAGTCGTGCTTCGACACATGGGAGATATAGCCGCATCGAGGGCGTTACATTTTTACAGCAAGATATCAAGAGTTTCCCCAAGTCTTCCCAACGGTTCTACTTGGCACAAACACTAATTAAACACATAAAACACAACCAAAACAGAGGCTAGGTAAATTATTTATTACTAAACAAGATCAAAAGGCAAGGAATAAAAATAAAATTGGGTTGCCTTCCAACAAGCGCTATCGTTTAACGCCCCTAGCTAGGAATAAAAAGCAAGGGTAGATCTAGGTATTGCCATCTTTGGTAGGCAATCCATAAGTGGCTCTCATGATAGATTCATAAGGTAATTTAATTTTCTTTCTAGGAAAGTGTTCCATGCCTTTCCTTAACGGAAATTGGAATCTAATATTTCCTTCCTTCATATCAATAATTGCACCAATCGTTCTAAGGAAAGGTCTACCAAGAATAATAGGACATGAAGGATTGCAATCTATGTCAAGAACAATAAAATCTACGGGCACATAATTCCTATTTGCGACAATAAGAACATCATTAATTCTTCCCATAGGTTTCTTGATAGTGGAATCCGCAAGGTGCAAGTTTAAAGAGCAATCATCAAAATCACGGAAACCTAACAAATCACACAAAGTCTTTGGAATCGTGGAAACACTAGCACCCAAATCACACAAAGCATAGAACTCATGATCTTTAATCTTAATTTTAATAGTTGGTTCCCACTCATCATAAAGTTTTATATGGATAGAAACTTCCAACTCAAGTTTTTCTTCATAAGATTGCATCAAGGCATCAACGATATGTTTAGTAAACACTTTATTTTGACTATAAGCATGAGGAGAATTTAGCACTGATTGCAACAAGGAAATACAATCAATCAAAGAGCAATTTTCATAATTAAATTCCTTGAAATCCAAATAGTGGGTTTAGCAACATCTAGGGTTTTAATTTCTTCAATCCCACTTTTATCAAATTTAGCATCAAGATCTAAAAACTCCGAATTTTTCGAACGCCTTCTAGGTAAAGGTGGATCATATTCAGTCCCATAATTATCAAGATTCATATTGCAAAACAAAGATTTAATAGGGGACACATCAATAAATTTTAGATCTTCTTCTTTATTTTCATAGGAACTAGAAGAACACGCTCTTATAAAGGCACCTTTCTTAGCACACATCCTAGCAGTTCTTTCTTTGCACTCATCAATGGAAATTCTAATGGCTTTGAGAGACTCATTGATATCATGCTTAGGTGGAATAGATCTAAGTTTCAAAGAATCAACATCAAGAGAAATTCTATCAACGTTCCTAGCCAACTCATCGATCTTAAGCAATTTTTCTTCAATCAAAGCATTAAAATTCTTTTGCGAAGTAATAAATTCTTTAATATTAGATTCAAAATCAGAGGGCATATTATTATAATTTCCATAAGAATTGTTGTAGGAATTACCATAATTATTAGAGGGATTACTAGGATATGGCCTAGGATTAAAATTTCCTCTATACGCGTTGTTACCAAAATTGTTCCTATCAACAAAATTCACATCCATAGATTCATTATTATTCTCAATCAAAGTAGACAAGGGCATATCATTAGGATCAGAAGAAACACTCTTACTAGCAAATAATTTCATAAGTTCATCCATCTTTCCACTCAAAACATTAATTTCTTCTATCGCATGCACCTTTTTATTAGTAGATCTTTCAGTATGCCATTGAGAATAATTAAACATAATATTATCTAGGAGTTTAGTAGCTTCTCCTAAAGTGATTTCCATAAAAGTGCCTCCTGCGGCCGAATCTAAAAGATTTCTAGAAGCAAAATTCAATCCGGCATAAATTTTTTTGTATAATCATCCACAAATTCAAACCATGAGTAGGGCAATTACGTATCATTAATTTCATCATCTCCCAAGCGTGTGCAACATGTTCATGATCAATTTGTTTAAAATTCATAATATCGTTTCTAAGGGAGATGATCTTAGCAGGAGGAAAATACTTAGATATAAAAGCATCTTTGCACTTGTTCCAAGAATCAATACTATTTTTAGGTACAGATGAAAACCAAGCTTTAGCACGATCTCTAAGCGAAAAAGGAAATAGCTTCAATCTAACAATATCATTATCCACATCTTTCTTCTTTTGCATATCACACAAATCAACGAAGCTATTTAGATGGGTAGCGGCATCTTCACTAAGAAGGCCGGAAAACAGATCTTTCATGACAAGATTCAGCAAGGCAGCATTAATTTCACAAGATTCAGCATCGGTAAGAGGAGCAATTGGAGTGCTAATAAAATCATTGTTGTTGGTATTGGTAAATTCACACACTTTAGTGTTATCTTGAGCCATCGTGACAAGCAAGCAATCCAACACACAAGCAAACAAAAAGCAAGCAGGCAAAAAGAGGCAAATAGAGAAAGAGAGGGAGGATAGAGAGAGAGAGGACGAATAAAACGACAAGGGTGAAGTGGGGGAGAGGAAAACGAGAGGCAAATGGAAAATAATGTAATGCGGGAGATAATGGTTCTGATGGGTACTTGGTATGTTGATTTTTGCGTAGACTCCCCGATAACGGCGCCAGAAATTCTTCTTGCTACCTCTTGAGCACTGCGTTGGATTTTCTTGAAGAGGAAAGGATGATGCAGCAAAGTAGCGTAAGTATTTCCCTCAGTTTTTGAGAACCAAGGTATCAATCCAGTAGGAGGCTACGCGCGAGTCCCTCGTATCTGCACAAAGAAAATAACTCCTCGCAACCAACGCGATATGGGGTTGTCAATCCCTTCACGGTCACTTACGAGAGTGAGATCTGATAGATATGATAAGATAATATTTTTTCTATTTTTGTGATAAAGATGCAAAGTAAAATAAAAAGCAAAGTAAAAAAGCAAAGGAAATAACTAAGTATTGGAAGATTAATATGATGAAGATAGACCCAGGGGCCATAGGTTTCACTAGTGGCTTCTCTCAAGAGCATAAGTATTTTACGGTGGGTGAACGAATTACTGTTGAGCAATTGACAGAATTGAGCATAGTTATGAGAATATCTAGGTATGATCATGTATATAGGCATCACGTCGGAGACAAGTAGAACGACTCCTGCCTGCATCTACTACTATTACTCCACTCATCGACCACTATCCAGCATGAATCTAGAGTATTAAGTTCATGGAAACAGAGTAACGCCTTAAGCAAGATGACATGATGTAGAGGGATAAATTCATGCAATATGATAAAAAAAACCATCTTGTTATCCTTGATGGCAACAATACAATACGTGCCTTTCTGCCCCTACTGTCACTGGGAAAGGACACCACAAGATTGAACCCAAAGCTAAGCACTTCTCCCATTGCAAGAAAGATCAATCTAGTAGGCCAAACCAAACTGATAATTCGAAGAGACTTGCAAAGATAACCAATCAGACATAAAAGAATTCAGAGAAGATTCAAATATTGTTCATAGATAATCTTGATCATAAACCCACAATTCATCGGGCTCAACAAACACACCGCAAAAAGAAAATTACATCAAATAGATCTCCACAAGAGAGGGGAAGAACATTGTATTGATATCCAAAAAGAGAGAAGAAGCCATCTAGCTAATAATTATGGACCCAAAGGTCTGAGGTAAACTACTCACACTTCATCGGAGAGGCTATGGTGTTGATGTAGAAGCCCTCCGTGATAAATGCCCCCTCCGGTGGAGCTCCAAAACAGGCCCCAAGATGGGATCTCGTGGATACAGAAAGTTACGACGGTGGAATTAGGGTTTTGGCTCCGTATCTGATCGTTTGGCAGTACGTAGGTATATATAGGAGGAAGGAGTATGTCGGTGGAGCAACAGGGGGCCCACGAGGGTGGAGGGCGCGCCTGGGGGGGTAGGCGCGCCCCCCTACCTTGTGGCCTCCTCCTTTGTTTCTTGACGTAGGGTCCAAGTCTCCTGGATCATGTTCGATGAGAAAATCACATTCCTGAAGTTTTCATTCCATTTGGACTCCGTTTGATATTCCTTTTCTTCGTAACCCTAAAATAGGCAAAGAACAACAATTCTGGGTTGGGCCTCCGGTTAATAGGTTAGTCCCAAAAATAATATAAAAGTGGATAATAAAGCACAATAATGTCCAAAACAGTAGATAATATAGCATGGAGCAATCAAAAGTTATAGATACGTTGGAGACGTATCAACCCGCGATGTGCAGAACGGAGGCTGGGGTTAAATTATGCAGCTAGAGGCCGTAGTACTCCAGAAGCCCTTGGAGGAATGGGTGAATTGGAAATCCCACGCCCCTCAGCAGATAGGGGACGAAGCACACTCGTTCTCCCGCAGACGGATTGGGGAAATCCTACGCCTGGGTTTTGTCGTTGAAGGAGGCCAGTCCTGCTCGAACAGGGACCAGATCTGTTGGAGGGAGAAATCCCTGCGTTTGCAGCATCACCAGTTGGCTGTGGAGCATAGAGCACCTCTTCCACTCGTCTCTCTCTAGGTTGGAACAGGAAGAGAAGCTGGGAATGTTGGCCATGTTGGAATGGTTTCGCCTGGCAGTATCTGACGATTTTCTCCGCGTGATGCCGAAAAGATCTGAGATCCAATCCCTTTAAATAGACATTCTTTCTTGTAGGGCTAGGGTGTTTTTTGCAAAAAATACCTTGACCACCCACATTCGCCCGAAATGTGGAGGATGAAGTCATAAATACACAGAAGCCGAGGGGTGCGGCATTAAATTGAAAGCCGAACACATTACTTGGAAGATGTTGGTGGAGGAACCCTCCTTGATATGCCGAAGACAGTCTGCGCACCGAACACATTGTCATTGAAGCCTGGTTCGGGGCTACTGAGGGAGTCCTGGACTAACGGGTCCTCGGGTGTCCGGCCTGCTAGCCATGGGCCGGACTGATGGGCTATGAAGATACGAAGACCGAAGACTACACCCATGTCCGGATGGGACTCTCCTTGGCGTGGAAGGCATGCTTGGTGACTGGATGTGTAGATTCCCTTCTTTGTAACCGACCTTGTGTAACCCTAGATCCTCTCGGTGTCTATATAAACCGGAGGACTTAGTTCGGATAGGATACTCATTATCATAGCCATACAAGCTAGACCTCTAGGGTTTATCCACTACGATCTCGAGGTAGATCAACTCTTCTAATACTCATATTCATCAATATCAATCAAGCAGGACGTAGGGTATTACCTCCATAGAGAGGGCCCAAACCTGGGTAAACATCGTGTCCCTTGTCTCCTGTTACCATCGACCTTAGACGCATAGTTCGGGACCCCCTACCCGAGATCCGCCAGTTTTGACACCGACAGTCATCCCAAAAGTAATGTCTTAAATCATAGAAAAACGTTTTCTTTTGCTGGTATGTGAAAGTAGGTGGTAAAAATTTAGCAACAATGTAATTAGCATAATCAGCATACCATGGAGCACTGTGAGAAGCATTTATGGCAGCTAATTGTTCATCGGGAATGCTATCGTCAAGAGGTAGTGGGTCATCAAGAATATTTTCTATCCTAGACAAATTGTCTGCTACGGGGTTCTCAGTGCCCTTTCTATCAATAATATGCAAATCAAATTCTTGTAGCAAGAGGACCCATCTAATAAGTCTAGGTTTAGCATCCTTATTTTCCATAAGGTATTTAATAGCAACATGATCGGTATGAACAATTACTTTGGAATCAACAATATAATATCTGAACTTATCACAAGCAAACACAACTGCTAAAAATTCCTTTTCAGTAGTAGCATAATTTCTTTGAGCAATGTCTAGTGTTTTACTAGCATAATGGATAACATTTAATTTCTTATCAACTCTTTATCCTAGAACAACACCAACAGCATAATCACTAGCATCACACATAATTTCAAAGGGTAGGTTCCAATTAGGTGGTTGAACAATAGGTGCAGAAATAAAGGCTTTCTTAGGTATTTCAAAGGCTTCTACACAATCATCATCAAAAACAAATGGAACATCTGTTCAAAAAGGATTAGTAAGAGACTTAGAAATTTTAGAGAAGTCTGTAATAAATCTCTTATAGGAACCAACATGACCAAGGAAACTTCTTATACCTTTGATATCTTTAGGACATAACATCTTTTAAATAGCATCTACTTTAACTTTATCAACTTCAATACCTCTCTCCAAAATTTTATGCCCCAATACAATACCTTCATTAACCATAAAGTGTCACTTCTCCCAATTCAAGACAAGATTAGTTTCTTCACATCTCTGCAAAACTCGATCAAGGTTGCTTAAGAAATCATCAAAAGAAGTTCCATAAACGGAGAAATCATCCATGAAAACCTCAACAATCTTTTCACAAAAGTTAGAGAATATAGCAGTCATACATCTTTGAAAGGTAGCAGGTGCATTGCATAAACCAAAAGGCATATGTCTATAAGCATAACAAAAGGGCAAGTAAAAGTAGTTTTTTCTTGATCCTCTTGTGACACAGGTATTTGAGAAAAACCAGAATAACCATCTAGGAAGCAAAAATGTGTATGTTTGGATAGTCTTTCTAGCATTTGATCAATAACTCATAGAGGGTTATTATCTTTCCTAGTAGCTTTGTTCAACTTTCTAAAATCAATAACCATTCTATAACTTGTGACAATTCTTTGTGGAATCAAATCATTCTTATCATTGGGAACAACCGTAATACCTCCCTTCTTAGGGACACAATGAACAGGACTTACCCATCTACTATCAGCAATAGGATAAATTATACCTGCTTCCAAAAGCTTTAATATTTCATTTCTTACCAGTTCCTTCATCTTGGGATTTAACTATCGTTGATGATCAACGACCGGTTTAGCATCAGGCTCCATATTAATTTTGTGCTGACATAGAGTGGGACTAATGACCTTAGGATCATCAAGAGGATATCAATAGCGGCACGGTGCTTCTTCAGATTTTTCAACAATTTCTTTTCTTCATGCTCTGAAAGGCTAGCACTAATAATAACAAGATATATCTTCTTTTCATCAAGATAAGCATATTTCAAAGTATCAGGTAATTGTTTAAAATCAA
This sequence comes from Triticum dicoccoides, assembly GCF_002162155.2. NCBI lineage: Eukaryota > Viridiplantae > Streptophyta > Magnoliopsida > Poales > Poaceae > Triticum > Triticum dicoccoides. Next base: position 491,325,838 of record NC_041390.1, on the reverse strand, counting down.
ACACGGGATCACTCTTGGGTGGTAGAGGATCGTATCCAAGAGTCTCAACTGGCAAATTGTGTTTCAAGACATGCATTTGTTTAAAGAAAATCTTAATTACTTCCTTTTTTTCATTCATAAACATATCATTTTCATGGTCTAGCAAATATTGTTCTAAAGGATCAGTAGGAGGCGCAATAATAGAAGCAAGACCAATAATTTCATTCTTACTAGGCAATTCTTTATCATGGGGTTGTCTACGAAATTTGGAGAAATTAAACTCATGAGACACATCCCCAAAACTTACACTAATAGTTTGTTTCTCGCAATCTATCTTAGCATTAACAGTGTTCAAGAAAGGTCTATCAAATATAATGGGACGAAAATCATCTTGTGGGGAACCAAGATCAAGAAATTCAATAGGGTATTTTATTTTCCCACACAAGACTTCAACATCTTTAAAAATCCCAATTGGTGATATAGTATCCCTATTGGCTTGCTTAATAGTAACATCAATATCCTCTATTTCAGCAGGTGCAATATCATTCATAATCTCTTGATATTAAGTAAAGGGAATTGCAGTCACAGTAGCACCCACATCACATAAGCCATTATAACAACGATCTCCTATTTTAACAGAAACAACAGGCATGCCAACAACATGTCTATGTTTATCTTTATCATCAGGTTTGGAAATTCTAGCATCTTCATCACAGAAATAAATGACATGCCCATCAATATTATAGAACAAGAGATCCTTAAGCAAAGCAACACTAGGTTCAACTATAATTTGTTCAGGGGGTGTAGGTGTTATAGTATAACTCTTACGAACCACAACTGAAGCTTTAGCATGTTCCTTTATCCTAACAGGGAAAGGTGGTTTCTCAATGTAAGCAGTAGGAATAACGGGATCAATATTATAAGTAATAGTTTCTTCTTCAACTTTAATAGGTTCTACTAATTTTACTTCAATGGGAGGATTATATTTAAACCATTTCTCTTTAGGGAGATCAACATGAGTAGCAAATGATTCACAAAAAGAAGCTACTATTTCAGAGTCAAGTCCATATTTAGTGCTAAATTCACGAAAAGCATCGGTATCCATAAAAGATTTAACACAATCAAACTTACCTGACTCCTTACCTTCGTCGAGTTCCCAATCTTTAGAGTTGCATTTAATTCTTTCCAATAAATCCCATTTGAATTCAATAGTCTTCTTCATAAAAGAACCAGTACAAGAAGTATCGAGATTGATCATTGCGAGAAAGCCGAGCATAAAAGTTCTGAATAATAATTTCTCTTGAGAGATGATGATTGGGGCATGAATATAACATTGACTTAAACCTCCCCCAATCTTTAACGATACTTTCTCCTTCACAAGACGAAAAATTATAAATATAATTCTGATCACGATGAACTAGATGTATAGGACAAAACTTCTGATGAAATTCCAATTTCAATTGGTTGTAGTTCCAAGTCCCAATATCGTCGCATAACCTATACCATGTCAATGCCTTATCCTTCAAAGATAAAGGGAAGATCTTATTCTTGACTTCATCCTCGGGTAAACCTGCAAGCTTAAATAATCGACAAACTTCATCCACATAGATTAGATGCATATCAGGATGTAATGTTCCATCTCCTGCATAAGGATTAGCTAGCAGTTTCTCTATCATACCCGAAGGAATTTCATAATAACTATTTTTCAGTAGGAGTAGTAGGTTGAGGGGAAACTCTTTTCTCTTCCGGTCAAGGTGAAGATAACCCGAACAAGCCCCTCAAAGTATTATTTTCCATAGTGACAAGTGACAGTAAATTTCAGCACGTAATATAAATGTTTCCTTACCAAATTCCACTTACCAAAGGTGCTTCACTCCCCGGCAACGGTGCCAGAAAAGAGTCTTGATGACCCACAAGAATAGGGGATCTATCGCAGTCCTTTCGATAAGTAAGAGTGTCGAACCCAACGAGGAGCAGAAGGAAATGACAAGCGGTTTTCAGCAAGGTATTCTCTGCAAGCACTGAAATTATCGGTAACAGATAGTTGTGTGATAAGATAATTCGTAACGAGTAACAAGCAACAAGTGTAACTATGGTGCAGCAAGGTGGCCCAATCCTTTTTGTAGCAAAGGACAAGCCTGGACAAACTCTTATATAAAGCAAAGCGCTCCCGAGGACACATGGGAATTACTGTCAAGATAGTTTTCATCATGCTTGTATGATTCACATTTGTTACTTTGATGATTTGATATGTGGGTGGAACGGTGCTTGGGTTCTGCCACTTGGACAAGACTCCCACTTATGATTAACCCCTCTCGCAAGCATCCGCAACTACGAAAGAAGAATCAAGTTAAATCTAACCATAGCATGAAACATGTGGATCCAAATCATCCCCTTATGAAGCAACACATAAACTAGGGTCTAAGCTTCTGTCACTCTAGGAACCCATCATCTACATATTACTTCCCAATGCCTTCCCCTAGGCCCAAATCATGGTGACATGTCATGTAGTCGACGCTCACATAACACCACTAGAGGAGAGACAGCATACATCTCATCAAAATATCAAACGAATACCAAATTCACATGATTACTTATAACAAGACTTCTCCCATGTTGATACGTCTCCAATGTATCTATAATTTTTTATTGTTCCATGCTATCATATTATCAACCTTGGATGTTTTATATGTATTTATATGCTATTTTATATGATTTTTGGGACTAACCTATTAACCTGGAGCCTAGTGCCAGTTTCTGTTTTTTTTTCTTGTTTTTCAGTATGGCAAAAAAGGAAAACCAAACGGAGTCCAATTGATTTGAAATTTCACGGAGATCATTTTTGGACTAGAAGAAGCCCACGGAGTACCGGAGATGGGCCAGAAGAGTCCTGAGGCCACCACGAGGGTGGGGGGCACGCCCTACCCCCCTAGGCGCGCCTCCTACCTCGTGGCCGCCTCGGGGACCCCCCTGCCTTGTACCCGACTCCAACACCTCTTCTATATATCCAAACTTCCAGAAAGAAACCTAGATCGGGAGTTCCGCCGCCGCAAGCCGTTGTAGCCACCGAAAACCAATCTAGACCCGTTCCGGCACCCTGCCAGTGGGGGAGTCCCTCTCCGGTGGACATCTTCATTATCCTGGCACTCTCCATGAAGAGGAGGGAGAAGTTCACCCTCGGGGCTGAGGGTATGTACCAGTAGTTATGTGTTTGATCTCTCTCTCTCTCTCGTGTTCTTGATTCGACACGATCTTGATGTATCGCGAGCTTTGCTATTATAGTTGGATCTTATGATGTGTCTCCCCCCCTACTCTCTTGTAATGGATTGAGTTTTCCCTTTGAAGTTATCTTATCGGATTGAGTATTTAATGATTTGAGAACACTTGATGTATGTCTTGCATGTGCTTATCTGTGGTGACAATGGGATATCACGTGATCCACTTGATGTATCTTTTGGTGATCAACTTGTGAGTTCCGTGACCTCGTAAACTTATGCATAGGGGTTGGCACACGTTTTCGTCTTGACTCTTCGGTGGAAACTTTGGGCACTCTTTGAAGTTCTTTGTGTTGGTTGAATAGATGAATCTGAGATTGTGTGATGCATATTGTATAATCATACCAATGGATACTTGAGGTGACATTGGAGCATCTAGGTGACATTAGAGTTTTGGTTGATTTGTGTCTTAAGGTGTTATTCTAGTACTAACTCTAGGATAGATTGAACGGAAAGAATAGCTTCATGTTATTTTACTACGGACTCTTGAATAGATCATTCAGAAAGAATAACTTTGAGGTGGTTTCGTACCCTACAATAATCTCTTCGTTTGTTCTCCGCTATTAGTGACTCTTTGTTACATGTTGAGGGATTGTTATATGATCCAATTATGTTATTATTGTTGAGAGAACTTGCACTAGTGAAAGTATGAACCCTAGGCCTTGTTTCCTAGCATTGCAATACCGTTTGTGCTCACTTTTATCATTAGTTACCTTGCTGTTTTTATATTTTCAGATTACAAAAACCTATATCTACCATCCATATTGCACTTGTATCACCATCTCTTCACCGAACTAGTGCACCAATACAATTTACCATTGTATTGGGTGTGTTGGGGACACAAGAGACTCTTTGTTATTTGGTTGTAGGGTTGTTTGAGATAGACCATCTTCATCCTACGCCTCCCACGGATTGATAAACCTTAGTTAGGTCATCCACTTGAGGGAAATTTTCTACTGTCCTACAAACCTCTACACTTGGAGACCCAACAACGTCTACAATAAGAAGGTTGTGTAGTAGACATCACATGTCCTCAGGAACAAACGTAAATACTCACAAAGCATATTCATGTTCATTACCAGAGGGGTATTAAATATCATTAAGGATCTGAACATGTGATCTTCCACCGAATAACTAACTAGCATCAACTACAAGGAGTAATCAACACTACTAGCAACCCACAGGTACCAATCTAAGGTTTTGACACAAAGATTGGATACAAGAGATGAACTAGCGTTTGACAGGAGATGGTGCTGGTGAAGATGTTGATGGATATTGACCCCCTCTCGACGAGAGGATTGTTGGTGATGATGATGGCTTCGATTTCCCCCTCCAGGAGGCAAGTTTCCCTGACAGAACAGCTCTACTAGAGCCCTAGATTACTTCTGCCCAGGTTCCACCTCGAGACGGCGGCGCTTTGTCCTGAAAGCTCCCGTGTCGTTTTTCCAAGTCAAAAGCCTCCATATAGCAAAAGATGGGCATCGAGGACCTGGCAGGGGGCCCACAAGCCCTAGGGGTGCGCCCCCAGGTTTGTGGCCTCCTGGTGGGTCCCCTCTGGTATTTTCTTCACCCAATATTTTTTATATATTCCAAAATAATTCTCCGTAAATTTTTCAGGACTGTTGGAGTTGTGTAGAATAGGTCTCTCAGATTTGCTCCTTTCCGGTCCAGAATTCCAGCTGCCGGCATTCTCCCTCTTCATGTAAACTTTGTAAAATAAGAGAGAAAAGGCATAAATTTTGTACCATAATGTGTAATAACAGCCCATATTGCAATAAATATCAATATAAAAGCATGATGCAAAATGGACATATCACTTATCATCATCGTCACCCTGCTGACTGTTGGGAATATGCCATAGTGGCAATAATAAAGCATGATTTTATTTCCATGTTGTAATTAATAGTTATATTTCTATGAGAAAATTTATATAGCACGCTAATTGATTCAGAAAAATATTTTACTTATATACTTTAACTATCTATTTATAGCAATTGTTACATGAAATCATATAGTGTCGATCAGTGATGCCCCCGATTCAATCATACACTAATCATACACTAATCAAGATCAGGGACTCACGGGAAGATATCACAACACAACTCTAAACACAAATAGAAGTCATACAAGCTTCATATTACAAGACAGGGGCCTCGAGGGCTCGAATACAAATGCTCGAACAGAAACGAGTCAACAGAAGCAACAATATCTGAGTACATACATAAGTTAAAGAAGGTGCCATAAGATGACTAGCACAAACATGGATACAGATCGAGAGGCGCATGGCCTCCTGCCTGGGATTCTTTTAAACTACTCTTGGTCATCGGCAGCCTGAATGTAGTAGTAGGCACCCATGGTGTAGTAGGGGTCATCATCGACGGTGGCGTCTGGCTCCTAGGCTCCAACATCTGATCGCAGCAACCAGGTATCGAAGGGGAAAAGGGGGAAGCAAAGCTACCGCGAGTACTCATCCAAAGTACTTGCAAGATTGACATCATATCTATACTACATATGCATCGGTATCAATGAAAGGGGTAGTATCTGTGGATTAAACTGCAGAATGCCAGAATAATAGGGGGATAAGCTAGTCCTATCGAAGACTACACTTCTGGCAGCCTCCATATTGAAGCAGTAGAAGAGAGTAGCAAGTATAGCATCAAGTAACACTGTATAGTATAAACCTACCCGATGATCCTCTCCTCAACACCCTACGAGAGAGCGATCACCGGGTTATATCTAGCACTTGAAAGGGTGTGCTTTATTAAGTATTCGGTTCTAGTTGTCATGAGGTCAGAATACAACTCCAAGTGTCATGTTACCGTGGACACGACTATTCAAATAGATTAATCTTCCCTACAGGGGTGCACCACATTACCCGACATGCTCGATCACTCTGGCCGGACACACTTTCCTGGGTCATGCCCGGCCTCGGAAGATCAACACGTCGCAGCCTACCTAGGCCCAACAAAGAGGTCATCACACCGGTCTACATCATAAGTGCGCATGGGTCTTGGGCCCATCGCCCGTTGCACTCCTGCATGTTGCGAGGGCGGCCGGGATCAGCCCTGGCAACCCACACTACAAGGTGGTTGCTTTACACGGACCACCCGAGCGTGCGCCGCTCAGTCACTGACGTTTGGAAAGCTTCGGTTGATAATACGATGTCGGTTGACCATATCTTGTCCCATGTGGCGGTTAGCGTATAGGTCAATACCAACTCATATCAAATACCCAATCTTGTTAAGCGTGTTATTTGAAGTACCCATGCACGCCGACCGGGGACCATTCCCACCTCTCTCCTAGGTGGAACCACCTGCCCCTTCAACCCCCACATCTGAATAGTAACATAAGTATGTAATAGTATATAGTATATACCCGTGATCACCTCCCGAAGTGATCATGACCCGGTAGTATAGCATGGCAGACGGACAAGGGTGTATGGCCACCGATGTAATACTAGCAACCTATACTAAGCATTTAGGATTGCAGGTAAAGGGAACAATAGTAGTAGGAAAGACAGGCTATGAAGCGGATATGATCAAACCGATGAAACAAAAACACTACTCTATTGCAAGCAGTAAAGGGAAAGAGTAGGCAATATTGCGATGATCAAGGGGGGTTTGCTTGCCTAGAAGCTCAGTCGAGAAGGAGGGGTCATCAACACCGTGGTCGATCAGGGCAGCAGTGGCTTTAGGCTCGAAGTCTAACGGAGGGAAGAGGGGGAATAAACAATGAATACAATGCAAACAGATGCATGATGATGCATGACATGACAATAAGCGGTGCTAGGTAGGCCCTAACACGGTACCAGGTGCTACTGGCGAAGGGGGGAAACATCCGGGGAAGTATTCCCGGTGTTCGGCATTTTCGGACAACTAACTAGAGGGGGTGGTTGCATGTTCTCTATGCTAGGGACGTGTGGCATACGAACGGACTGCAATTTTGGATTCATCTCATTTTCATCCGAGGAAGGGGGGTCGGCGAGGCCTGGGGAGCCGGCAAGGGAGAGTCGGGGACGGGCAGTCCGACTGGGAGGTCCGGTGAATGGCGGGGCGTTACCGGGCCGCGACGGGTGGCGGGATCGGGTCGATCCCAATCTGGTTCAGGGGAGGGGGGAACGAGCGATGGGGGGGGGAGTGGGCGACCGATGGGATAGGGTTTCGGGTGAGGGGTTATGGAAGGGAGTGGGGGCGGCTGGGCCAGTGGGCCGTGGGGTTTTTCCCGTTTTATTTTTTGTTTATTTTTCTTTTCTGTTTTATTTTTAGTTTCCTTTTATTTTAGTTTTATAAATTATAAAAGTTGTCCCTAATTTAGTGTTAAAAATTATGCTACTGCCACATAAGTTTGGGCAACTAAATAATTTAGTTTAATATTTTATTAATTCCAAAAGCATTTATTTAATTGTTTTAACTAATGTTTTAATTATTTCAGAGCCTTTAAACATTTTATCAAAGTTTGGTTTCTCCACCATAATTACCTATGCAATATCTGGCACAACCCGGACATTTTAGTTTTAATATTTGAAAACCTTTACTATTTAACTAGAATTTGAATTTGAATTTGAACCGGTTTGCTTGCCTAGGTAATCTTGTTTGCCATTTGCCTCTCGTTTTCCTCACCCCCACTTCACAAAAATTTCCTGTTTTATTCACCGTCTTTTTTGTGCGTCGTTTTCTCGCCAGATCTGTTTTTGAGTGCAATCTTGTTCGCTACTTCTTGTCGATATGGATAGTTCTTCTGCTATTGCATGCACTCCCTAGAACGAGGTTCTTAACTTTAAACAAAGGAGAGGGGAGAATTTAAAGGATGCTTGGTATAGGATTTGCAATGCTCATAATAGATCTATCCGTAAGCAATCTACCGTTGTTCTTCTTTGTTGTTTTTATGTGGGCATCACCACTTGGTATAGATTCGTCCTTGATACGATTACCGGTGGAAATTTCTTGATGTGTCCGTCTCTTGATGCTTATAATGCTATGTGAAATTTAGTGGGTTCACCACCGCTTATGGTTAATGAAACAACTTTGACTCTTAAGCATGTTAGGGAAAGAGTAGATGCTACTGAAAAGAAAATGCTTACCAAAGAACATATTGAAAACTTGGATAAAACATGCATAATTTTTCTACTAAAATTTGGTCAAAAGCGGGAGAAATTTTTAAGTTGTTAAAAGAAAAGAGTACCGTAATTCATGAAAGAATTGAAGAAAGCCCATCTCAGATTGATAAACTGGAAGAAATCTTTAGTAATCTAAGTACGGCTTTTGCTTCCGCTAAAACCATTGAAAAAACTCCCATAAAAGTTGGCAAGATTACTCAAGTTACTAAGAACAACGGTGCAACTTCTAGTAATAGCAGTAAAGAAGATCTCAAGATTATTAGTATTCACCCGGATTTTGTTGAAGTTATAAGAGATCCTTTGTGCAAGAATGAATTCCTTAAACATGTTCCTAAGAGTATTGTCATTGAAAATTTTTATGCTAATCCTTGAAAAATTCCAAGTGCTTGATTGAAGAGTTAGATACCAAAGATGACAATACTTAGATCCTTTGCATTATGCCTAGCTAGGGGCATAAAACAATAGCGCTTGTTGGGAGACAACCCAATGAATAAAATTTATTTTTGTCTTCCTCTTTCTGTTCTTGAGTGTTTGCACAATTATGCTACTGTTATGATTGTATTTTTTGTGTTTTAATTAGTGTTTGTGCCAAGTAGAGCCTTTAGGATTATGTTGGGTGATAGTTAATTTGATCTTGCTAAAAAACACAAAGTTTTACACCTAGTCGCAGAATTGTTTACATTTACAGATGTGCGATAAAGTCCTCAGTTTTTTTACAGAAGATTAATATACAAATTTATCACGTCGTCCTAATTTTTCAGAATTTTTAGAGTTACAGAAGTACTCAAATTCTCCATATTGCTACAGACTATTCTGTTTTTGACAAATTCTGTTTTCTTTGCGTTGTGTGTTTGTTTTGATGATTCTATTGTTTTCTTTGAAGAGTTTTTGCCATAAAAAAGTTGTAATACAGTAGATATAATGCAATAATAAAATATGAATGGGTTTGCACAATACTTATAGTAGTGATTTGCTTTCTTACACTAACGGATCTCACGAAGGTTTTGTTAAGTTTTGTGTGATTGGAGTTTTCAAGTTTGGGTGACTTTACGATGGATGAAGGAATAAGGATTAGCAAAAAGCTAAGATTGGGGATGCCCGTGTCATCCCAAGATAATATTCAAGAAGTATCAAGCAACTAAGCTTGAGGATGCCCCCGAGTGGCATCCCCTCTTTCTTCTAACAACCATCGGTATTTTACTTGAAACTATATTTTTATTCGTCGCATATTATGAGTATTGCTTGGAGCGTCTTGTATGATATGAGTCTTTGCTTGCTTTGCTTTGTGTTTTTAGTCATGAATCCTTGCTGGACACACCTTTTTGAGAGAGCCAAATTTATGCCATGACTTGTTATAATTGCTCTCTATGCTTCACTTAAATCTTTATGAGATATGGAATTGCTCTAGTGCTTCACTTATATCTTTTTTAGCACGGTGTGCTTTAGTATTTTTGAATAAATGCTCTTATGCTTCACTTAGATTTATTTGAGAGTTAGTAATTTTTTGAAGAAATTCTCTCTTGCTTCACTTATATTAACTTGAGAGAAGAAATTTTTGTATGCTCATGTTCTTCACTTATATTTGTTTGAGCTATATATCAAAAGAAACATATGAAACTAGTCCCAAACTGATAGATATCCAAGGAAGATATAATAAAAACTTTTATGAAGATCATTGGACAAAATAAACTTGATTCCTTGTAATAGTTTTGAGATATGTTGATATGATATGTGAGTCATGTTGATGGGTAATTATGCTTTAGTAAGAATATTGGTGTTAAGGTTTGTGATTCCCTATGCAAGCACGAAAGTCAATAGTTATCCAATTAAATTACATCCTACTTGTGGTCCATTATTCGGTGTTAGTTATGCTTAATGCTCGCTTATGAGATTTTTCGTTTCTTGGTTGGTCGCTTCTCAATCTTTTGCTAGCCTTCATTTTGCACTAAGTATGATCACTACTTGTGCATCCAAAATCCTTTAAACCAGCTTTGCCATATGAGTCCACTATACCTAGCTATACGCGGTATTCTTTTGCCGTTCTAAGCAAATTTGTATGTGTCATCTCTGATGTCTACTACACAACCTTCTTCTTGTAGACCTTGTTGGGCCTCCAAGTGCAGAGGTTTGTAGGACAGTAGAAAATTTCCCTCAAGTGAATGACCTAAGGTTTATCAATCCGTAGGAGGCGTAGGATGAAGATGCTCTCTCTCAAGCAACCCTGCAACCAAGTAACAAAGAGTCTCTTGTGTCCCCAACACACCCAATACAATGGTAAATTGTATAGGTTCACTAGTTCAGCGAAGAGATGGTGATACAAGTGGTATATGGATAGTAGATAAAGGTTTTTGTAATCTAAAAATACAAAAACAGCAAGGTAACTAATAATAAAAGTGAGCACAAAATGGTATTGCAATGCATTGAAACAAGGCCTAGGGGTTCATACTTTCGCTAGTGTAAGTCCTCTCAACAATGATAACATAACTGGATCACATAACCATCCCTCAACATGAAACAAAGAATCACTCCAAACTCACTAATAGCGGAGAACAAACGACGAGATTATGGTAGGGTACGAAACCACCTCAAAGTTATTCTTTCCAATCAATCTGTTGGGCTATTCCTATAGGTGTCACAAACAGCCCTAGAGTTCATACTAGAATAACACCTTAAGACACAAATCAACCAAAACCCTAATGTCACCTAGATACTCCAATGTCACCTCAAGTATCCATGGGTATGATTATACAATATGCATCACATAATCTCATATTCATCTATTCAACCAACACAAAGGACCTCAAAGATGCCCCAAAGTTCCTACCGGAGAATCACGACGAAAACGTGTGCCAACCCCTATGCATAGGTTCATGGGCGGAACCCGCAAGTTGATCACAAAAACATACATCAAGTTAATCACGTGATATCCCATTGTCACCACAGATACGCACGGCAAGAAATATATCAAGTGTTCTCAAATCTTTAAAGACTCAATCCAATAAGATTACTTCGAAGGGGAAACTCAATTCATTACAAGAGAGAAGAGGGGGAGGATAAACATAAGATCCAACTATAATAGCAAAGCTCGCGATACATCAAGATCGTGCCAAATCAAGAACACGAGAGAGAGAGAGAGAGAGAGAGAGAGAGAGAGAGAGAGATCAAACACATAGCTACTGGTACATACCCTCAGCCCCGAGGGAGAACTACTCCCTCCTCGTCATGGAGAGCACTGGGATGATGAAGATGGCCACCGGAGAGGGATTCCCCCTCCGGCAGGGTGCCGAAACAGGTCTAGATTGGCCTTCGGTGGCTACGGAGGCTTCTGGCGGCGGAACTACCGATCTATTATTCGTTCTGGAAGTTTTAGGGTACGACGATATATATGGGTGCAGGAAGTACGTCGGAGGAGCCACGGGGGCCCCACGAGGCAGGGGGGCGTGCCCTAGGGGGGGCACCCCCACCCTCCTGAGCACCTCCTGTATCTCTTGACGTGGAGTCCAAGTCTATCTGGTGGCTTTCGTTCCAAAAATAACTTCTCCAGTTGATTTCGTTCCTTTTCGACTCCGTTTGATATTCCTTTTCTTCGAAACACTGAAATAGGCATAAAACAACAAATCTGGGTTGGGCCTCCGGTTAATAGGTTAGTCCCAAAAATAATATAAAAGTGGAAAATAAAGCCCAATATGGCCCAAAACAGTAGATAATATAGCATGGAGCAATAAAAAATTATAGATACGTTGGAGACGTATCAAGCATCCCCAAGCTTAATTCATGCTCGTCCTCGAGTAGGTAAATGATAAAAAGATAATTTTTGATGTGGAATGCTAGTTGGCATAATTTCAATGTAATTCTTCTTACTTGTGATATGAATATTCAGATCCGAAAGATTCAAGACAAAAGTTCATATTGACATAAAAATAATAATACTTCAAGCATACTGACTAAGCAATCATGTCTTCTCAAAATAACATGGCCAAAGAAAGTTATCCCAACAAAATAATAAACTCTGGCTATGCTCCATCTTCACCACACAAAATATTTAAATCATGCACAACCCCGATGACAAGCCAAGCAATTGTTTCATACTTTCGATGTTCTCAAACTTTTTCAATCTTCACGCAATATATGAGCGTGAGCCATGGACATAGCACTATAGGTGGAATAGAATGGTGGTTGTGGAGAAGAAAAAAAGGAGAAGATAGTCTCACATCAACTAGGCGTATCAACAGGCTATGGAGATGCCCATTAATAGATATCAATGTGAGTGAGTAGGGATTGCCATGCAACGGATGCACTAGAGCTATAAGTGTATGAAAACTCAACAAAAGAAACTAGTGGGTGTGCATCCAACTCGCTTGCTCACGAAGACCTAGGACATTTTGAGGAAGCCCATCATTGGAATATACAAGCCAAGTTCTATAATGAAAGATTCCCACTAGTATATGAAAGCGACAACATGAGAGACTCTCTACTATGAAGATCATGGTGCTACTTTGAAGCACAAGTGTGGAAAAGGATAGTAGCATTGTCCCTTTTATTTTTTTATTTTTTATTTTTATTTGGCCTTTTTTTATTTGGCCTTTATTTTATTTTTTGGCCTCCCTTTTTTTGGCCTTTCTCTCTTTTTTTTGGGACAATGCTCTATTGAATGATGATCATCACACTTCTATTTATTTACAACTCAATGATTACAGCTCGATACTAGAACAAAGTATGACTCTATATGGATGCCTCCGGTGGTGTACCAGGATATGCAATGAATCAAGAGTGACAAGTATGAAAGAATCATGAACAGTGGCTTTGCCACAAATACTATGTCAACTACATGATCAAGCTAAGCAATATGACAATGACGAATGTGTCATGATGAACGGAATGGTGGAAAGTTGCATGGCAATATATCTCGGAATGGCTATGGAAATGCCATAATAGGTAGGTATGGTGGCTGTTTTGAGGAAGGATATGGTAGGTGTATGATAACGGCGAAAGGTGCGCGGTATTAGAGAGGCTAGCAATGGTGGAAGGATGAGAGTGCGTATAATCCATGGACTCAACATTAGTCATAAAGAACTCATATACTTATTGCAAAAATCTACAAGTTATCAAAACAAAGTACTACGCGCATGCTCCTAGGGGGATAGGTTGGTAGGAAAAGACCATCGCTCGTCCCCGACCGCCACTCATAAGGAAGGCAATCAATAAATAAATCATGCTCCGACTTCATCACATAACGGTTCACCATACATGCATGCTACGGGAATCACAAACTTCAACACAAGTATATCTCAAATTCACAACTACTCAACTAGCATGACTCTAATATCACCATCTCCATATCTCAAAACAATTATCAAGTATCAAACTTCTCATAGTATTCAACACACTCATAAGAGAATTTTATTATTCTTGAATACCTAGCATATTAGGATTTTAAGCAAATTACCATGCTATTTAAAACTCACAAAATAATATAAGTGAAGCATGAGAGTTCATCTATTTCTTCAAAATAAAACTACCACCATTCTCTAAAATATATAAGTGAAGCACTAGAGCAAATGACAAACTACTCCGAAAGATATAAGTGAAGATCAATGAGTAGTCGAATAATTATGCAACTATGTGAAGACTCTCTAACATTTAATAATTGCATATCTTGGTATTCTATTAAAACAGCAAACAAAGCAAAATAAAATGACATTCTAAGAATGGCAAACATCATGTGAAGAAGCAAAAGCTTAGGATCAACCGAAACTAACCGATAGTTGTTGAAGAAGATAGGTGGGATGCCAACCGGGGCATCCCCAAGCTTAGACGCTTGAGACTTCTTGAAATATTATCTTGGGGTGCCTTGGGCATCCCCAATCTTGAGCTTTTGTGTCTTCTTAATTCCTCTCATATCACGGTCTCCCTAAATCTCAAAAGCTTCATCCACACAAAACTCAACAAGGACTCGTGAGATAAGTTAGTATAAACCATTGCAAAAACCTTATCATACTCTACTGTAGCAAATAACTAAAATTATTATTCAACATTGCATACTAAATGCCTCTGCATATTTAATAGTCCTATCCTCAAATAGAATCATTAAAGAAGCAAACATATGCAAACAAAGCAAACATAACAGCAATCTGCCTAAACAGGATAGTCTGTAAAGAATGCTGCAACATCCATACTTCCCTAGCTCCAAAAATTATGAAAGAAAATTCCCACTGTAGTAAATTTATCATAGCTTAATATTCAAAATGTTTCAACATTTTATCACATTCTCACTTTTCTATTGAATTATTGCAACAGCGGTAAACTTTCTGTTTTCAAACAGAAACATGTGGACTTCTAAAATAGGCATAGTAAAGGCTATCAATGCCACTTTTACTGAAATAAAAGATGCAAAACATTGTTCTAAATAACAGCAAGCAATTCCAAATAAAATAAGTTGACGCTCCAAGCAAAACACATATCATGTGGCGAATAAAAATATAGCTCCAAGTAAAGTTACCGATGAATGAAGACGAAAGAGGGGATGCCTTCCGGGGCATCCCCAAGCTTAGGCTCTTGGTTGTCCTTGAATATTACCTTGGGGTGCCTTGGGAATCCCCAAGCTTAGGCTCTTGCCACTCCTTATTCCATAGTCCATCGAATCCTTACCCAAAACTTGAAAACTTCACAACACAAAACTTAACAGAAAACTCGTAAGCTCCGTTAGTATAAGAAAATAAATCACCACTTAGGTACTGTAATGAACTTATTATTTATTTATATTGGTGTTAAACTTAATGTATTCCAACTTCTCTATGGTTTATAAACTATTTTACTAGCCATAGATTCATCAAAATAAGTAAACAACACATGAAAAAAGAATCTGTCAAAAACAGAACAGTCTGTAGTAATCTGGATCAAACGCATACTTCTGGAACTCATAAAATTCTCAAATAAATTGCTGGACCTGAGTAATTTATCTATTAATCATCTTCAAAAATAATTAACTAAATAGCACTCTCCAAATAAAAATTGCAGCAATTCTCGTGAGCGCTAAAGTTTCTGTCTTTGACAGCATGATCAACAAGACTTTCCCCAAGTCTTCCCAAAGGTTCTACTTGTCACAAACACTAATTAAAAGCATAAAACCACATCTAAACAGAGGATAGATTAATTGTTTATTACTAAACAGGAACAAAAATCAAGTAACAAAAATAAAATTGGTTTGCCTCCCAACAAGCGCTATCGTTTAACGCCCCTAGCTAGGCATGATGATTTCAATGATGCTCACATAAAGGATAAGAATTGAAACATAAATAGAGCATCATGAAGAATATGACTAGCACATTTAAGTCTAAAATACTTCCTATTAATAGGGATTTTGTGAGCAAACAACTTGTGGGAACAAGAATCAACTTGCATAGGAAGGTAAAACAAGCATAACTTCAAAATTTTAAGCACATAGAGAGGAAACTTGATATTATTGCAATTCCTACAAGCATATGTTCCTCCCTCATAATAATTTTCAGTAGCATCATGAATGAATTCAACAATATAACCAGCACCTAAAGCATTCTTTTCATGATCTACAAGCATAGAAAATTTACTACTCTCCACATAAGCAAAATTCTTCTCATTCGGAATAGTGGGAGTATCACAGGAAACTTGAATACTATAAATTGTTTCCACATTAAAAGAGTAATGTTAAGAGAAGGGGTAATCATAACTATGACAAGTTTTATAAATATAATCACTACTTTTTATAGCATAAGTATCATCACAATAATCATCATAAGTAGGGGGCATGCTATCATCATTATAAACTTGCATATCAAAACTTGGGAGACTAAAAATATCATCTTCATTAATCATAGCTTCCCCAAGCTTGGGACAAACATTAATTGCAGCAAATATATTCTCAAATATGTCATCCTCATCAAACATAGCTTCCCCAAGCTTGGGCCTTTTCATATCATAAGCATAATCACTCTCATCATTAATAGTATAGATAGCACCGATAGTATAGCAATTATTATATTCTTCCAAGCAAGTGTCAAAAAGATTTTCAAGATCATAAGAAGTATCATTATCTTCCACAATTATATTTTCATGAGGCACAATAGTAATAGGGTCAGCATTATTTGGGAGAGACATCTTTTTACCTCTCTTCCTTTTTCTTTTCTTCTTCTTCACCACATCATGTGTGGGTTCAATCCTCTTTTTGAAGCTCCTTATTAATGAGATTGGTTGAATAGGAGGCTCCTCCTCGTTACATGATTCATCATAAGAAATAATAGGAGGATATTGGGAGGTCTCTTCCCTTTCATTAGTATTCTCTTCATCTCCTATTTGTTTTCTTTTCTTTATGTAATTGGCAATATAAGGATTTTCAATGCAATTCACCGCACAATACATATAAATCTTCTGTCGTTCAAAACCAAGAAGTTTATCGAGATTAAATTTTGGAATACCCTTAGTTATACGTTTCATTTCTTCATAACCCAAGAGCAAACTAAGTTCATTATGATGTGCAAGGGAAATCAAGTCATCACAATTTTTAGACACGATACGGTCATGAAACAATTTGCATTTGATATTTAAGTGACCATGTTCATTGCAAAGTTCGCAAGTATGGGTAAGATATCTTAAATTTTCAGCACATTCATCTAGCTCTTCTTGCAACACTTTAGTTTCTAAGTACTTATGCCTCTTGCAATATCTATCTTCCCTATTTGGTGTGTACTTGCAAACCCAGTCTACTCCACAAAAATTGACATGTTGATAGGAGGCATTTTCATCATAACTAGTGCAATCATCATTAGCATCATGGATATTCAAAGAATTTGTACTAACAACATTGCAATCATGCTCATCATTCAAATATTTAGTGCCAAACATTTTATAGGTTTCTTCTTCTAGCACTTGAGCACAACTATCCTTTCCATCATACTCACGAAAGATATTAAAAAGGTGAAGCGTATGAGACAAACTCAATTCCATATTTTTTTATAGTTCTCTTTTATAAACTAAACTAGTGATAAAACAAGAAACTAAAATACTCGATTGCAATATCTAAATATATACCTTCAAGCGCTAACCTCCCCGGCAACGGCGCCAGAAAAGAGCTTGATGTCTACTACACAACCTTCATCTTGTAGACGTGGGCCTCCAAGTGTAGAGGTTTGTAGGACGGTAGCAAATTTTCCTCAAGTGGATGACCTAAGGTTTATCAATCCGTAGGAGGTGTAGGATGAAGATGGTCTCTCTCAAGCAACCCTGCAACCAAATAACAAAGAGTCTCTTGTGTCCCCAACACACCCAATACAATGGTAAATTGTATAGGTGCACTAGTTCGGTGAAGAGATGGTGATACAAGTGGTATATGGATAGTAGATAAAGGTTTTTGTAATCTGAAAATATAAAAACAGCAAGGTAACTAATGATAAAAGTGAGCGTAAACGGTATTGCAATGCGTTGAAACAAGGCCTAGGGTTCATACTTTCGCTAGTGTAAGTCCTCTCAACAATGATAACATAATTGGATCACATAACCATCCATCAACATGCAACAAAGAATCACTCCAAAGTCACTACTAGTGGAGAACAAACGAAGAGATTATGGTAGGGTACAAAACCACCTCAAAGTTATTCTTTCCAATCAATCCATTGGGCTATTCCTATAGGTGTCACAAACAGCCCTAGAGTTCGTAGTAGAATAACACCTTAAGACACAAATCAACCAAAACCCTAATGTCACCTAGATACTCCAATGTCACCTCAAGTATCCATGGGTATGATTGTACAATATGCATCACACAATCTCAGATTCATCTATTCAACCAACACAAAGGACCTCAAAGAGTGCCCCAAAGTTCCTACCGGAGAATCACGACGAAAACGTGTGCCAACCCCTATGCATAGGTTCATGGGCGGAACCCGCAATTTGATCACAAAAACATACATCAAGTTAATCACGTGATATCCCATTGTCACCACAGATACGCACGGCAAGACATATATCAAGTGTTCTCAAATCTTTAAAGACTCAATCCGATAAGATTACTTCGAAGGGGAAACTCAATTCATTACAAGAGAGAAGAGGGGGAGGAGAAACATAAGATCCAACTATAATAGCAAAGCTCGCTATACATCAAGATCATGCCAAATCAAGAACACGAGAGAGAGAGAAAGAGAGATCAAACACATAGCTAGTGGTACATACCCTCAGCCCCGAGGGAGAACTACTCCCTCCTCGTCATGGAGAGCACCGGGATGATGAAGATGGCCACCGGAGAGGGATTCCCCCTCCGGCAGGGTGCCGGAACGGGTCTAGATTGGCTTTCGGTGGCTACGGAGGCTTCTAACGGCGGAACTCCCGATCTATTATTCGTTCTGGAAGTTTTAGGGTACGACGATATATATGGGTGCAGGATGTACGTCGGAGGAGCCACGGGGGCCCCACGAGGCAAGGGGCATGCCCTAGGGGGGCACCCCACCCTCGTGAGCACCTCCCGTATCTCCTGACGTGGAGTCCAAGTCTATCCGGTGGCTTTCATTCCAAAAATAACTTCTCCAGTTGATTTCGTTCCGTTTCGACTCCGTTTGATATTCCTTTTCTTCGAAACACTGAAATAGGCATAAAACAACAAATCTGGGTTGGGCCTCCGGTTAATAGGTTAGTCCCAAAAATAATATAAAAGTGGAAAATAAAGCTCAATATTGCCCAAAATAGTAGATAATATAGCATGGAGCAATCAAAAATTATAGGTACGTTGGAGACGTATCAATCTCTAATTTTCAAAATAAACTTCTCTTTTGTGTGCTCGTTCTGCTCATGAAACGGTAGGGGTGGCTGATATATTTCCATGCTAGATGTGTTATTCTCATGATGAGTGTTTTTCACTTGTCATCGCACAAGAGTACGCCAAAGGTATTATGGATGCCCAGCCGCGAAATGAAAAATTAATTTATGTTGTGTTGTCAAATAATAAATTCCTTGGGAAGTGGTTGTATGGAAGGCACCCGTGGATACGGCTAGCCATGGAAAGTGAAAGTATGGTGAAAAAAGGAGTCCCTAATTATAAATATAGTCCCTAATTTAGTGTTAGTAATTATGCTACTGGCACATAAGTTTGGGCAAATAAATAATTTAGTTTAATATTTTATTAATTGCAAAAGGCATTTATTTAATTATTTTAACTAATGTTTTAATTATTTCAGAGCCTTTTAACATTTTATCAAAGTTTGGTTTCTCCACCATAAATACCTATGCAATATCTGGCACAACCTGGACATTTTAGTTTTAATATTTGCAAACCTTTACTATTTGACTTGATTTTGAATTTGAATTTAAACTGGTTTCGAATCAACATGAGTTTAACAACAGTAACCATGGTGACATGGCACCATTAGCAGAGGTTGACTGTAGCTTAATTATCCAGGCATTACATGATGCAAGTGATCTACCCTGTTTGGCATGAACATAGCAAACCTATAGGTTTACAAAAAATTAGTTAATTTCACTCTTTGCAAAACAGTAGGTTAACCAAAAAATGTTGAGTTGACTCTTCGCAAAACCGTAGGTTAACAAAAAAAGGGTCTCAAGCAAGGTATATATATATATACATATATATGATGTTAGCTGACTGTGAGTTGCACAGAAGAGCGGCCGTTTTAGTGCCGGGGACAACTATGCTTGTATACCGTGAGGCCCACAAAGTCACACATGTCTCTCAAACAAAGTCACACATGAATTAACAAGTTTAGCTAAGGGTTCTACTCCCAACACTTGGCTAAATGACCCTGCCTCTGTATTGTTACTCTCACATAGGCACTAAATAAAAGTTGACATTGCTCTCACATTAGCTCTGCTGGGTATGACATGCTTTTAGAATAAAATATTCTTCTAACATGTAGTCATACATGGTGTGGAAGTTGTCGCAATTAGGGCATCTCCAACAACAACGCACAAAAAATCTCCAGCATCCGTCCAAAACAAGGGGACCAGTCCACGGACACGGATGCGGGAGATCGACATCCAAATGTAGCTGCATACATTCGGCCTTCCGGATTATTTTTCCAGTCCGCATACTCAAGTAGCCCCATGCAAAAGGCATAGAAGTTCAAATAGTCGCATGCATCACTAATTTAAATTTTGAAAAGTTCAAATATACATCCCAACATTGTTGTCCCCTTTCACCGCCCGCTGATGTTCAATCAGATCTTTCTTGAGTTGATCGTGAGTTGGTCGATGCCGAATTTGTTGATGCATTTGAAGAAACACCTAAAATGTGGCCGGATTCTGGTCCGTAAGTTGGATAGGATCACCCATGTTATCAAATTTCAGAGATGCGGCAGCATCGTCACCCTCATCCTCGACGATCATGTTGTGCATGATCACACAACATGCCATCACCTCCCACAAGGTCTCCGGATCCCATTATTTTGCAGGTCCACGAGCAACTGCAAAATTGGCCTGAAGAACTCCAAATGCCCTCTCGCCATCCTTTCTAGCTGCTTCTTGTGTTTAGGCAAAGTGAGCCTTTTTCTGGCCAATTGGGTTTGAGATGGTGCTGACAAAGATAGCCCATGGAGGATAGATACCGTCAACCAGATAGTAGCCCATGTTGTATTCATGTCCATTGATAGTATAGTGGAAAGGAGGAGCTTTTCCTCCAATCAGTGTCGCAAACAACGGCGATTGTTGCAACACATTGATGTCATTGTGAGACCTAGGCATGCCAAAGAAAGCATGCAAAATGCAAAGATCATGTGATGCAACTGCTTCAACATGATGGTGGGTTTTTCGACATGACCCTGATATTGCCCTTGTAAAGCCTTCGGGCAATTCTTCCATTTCCGATGCATGCAGTCAAGAGATCCAAGCAAACCTAGCCACTCTCTTGCTTCTGAGATTACCAGGAGCCTCTCGGTGTCTAGCACAGTTGGTTCTCTCAGGTACTGAGATCCGGACACCTCGAGCATGGCAGTTGCAAACCTAACCATGGCATCTCCGCATGTGCTCTCAGACATCCATAGGTACTAGTGACCAGGGGTGCGGCCATGCACTTCTGGTGACCAGAGAAGCTAATCGTTACCACGGTGTCCTTCTTCAGGATGAAGTAGTCATCGTAGGACCGGGCACCATGGTACAAACAATCGAAGACATTCTTGCGTGTCCAAAAATGTCGATGAAAATGGTCAGAGAATAGTGCATCAGGGGCAAAGTAGTCGGCCATTAGTGTCAAATGTTGCGTGCCCTATTGCGGCTGAGAACTCGATGACCCTTGATCGAGCCCTTGAAATTAAGAACATGCTCCTCCGCACGCTCCGCGTCATTAAGGACCGCCTGCATCATCGCCATCTCATCGGAGTACTCCTCCTCATCTGACGAGCCATCGAAGGACTCAACATATTGCTCGTATATGTACTCCAAATCAGAATCCATTGCTACATACAAGAAGGGACAACTGTTTTCAGCTCCGGTGATTCATCGAACAGTAGTCGGGCATGGTAGAGGATGGTATCTGGTGGGTTAGAGGACAGGGGGTTGAACGGAGACGGGGGAGAAGCGGAGGGGAGCCTTGCTGGATCGCCGGAGGTGACGGAGACACGGATTTCTGGCAGGGGTATGGCGTGGTGGCCGGGGTGGTGGAGCGGCGGCGACGGCAAGAGAGAAAAGATGGAAGGAAAGAAAATGGGGAGGATGGAGTCCCGCGTTCCGGGAAGGGTTTTGGGTGGGCATGGGGTGTTAGATTCGTATGTTTTGTGTGTCCGGACTCCCACAAACCTCCCCCCACTCTTGTCTCCATTTTGCGGGAGAAATCGCATCCGGACAGCCCCGCGGACTGATATAGGACCGCGTTGGATGGCTTTCGCGGTTCGGATAGCGCAGTTTGGACGATTGCGGGAGGTTTACGGGTCTGCCTTGGAGATGCCCTTACCCCGTGCTACTGGCCACGCTGGTCACGGCCTTCTGGGCATCATTTTTCTTAACCAAGCTAACCTCTTTCCATTGCATTGAATGGAAATACATCGGTTTTAGGAACATTCAGGAGGAGGGGAAAGAGATGTAGTGAGTGCGCCAGGAAACCCACTACATTCGCTATCCATCGAAACGCATGCTATGGGATGAGAACCTAACAACACCAAAATAAACAAGTCTTGATACATGCCCACAGAGAAGGGGCCTATCACCAGCATAACAGGGAGAAAATTAACAACAAGTACTACGTCAGGCAAACAACAACAACAACAACAACAACAAAAGAACAAAGCCAGGAAGATCAACTTCCTGGGTGCCCTAAGACAGCTCCAGGAACACCCGCATGAGGACAAGCCTATGCTCCCTTAATTGGTTGCCTGAAACAGCACAAAGCCTCATCAAGTTCATGGTACTCGACCTGATCATCTCGGTGCCAGAGCGTAGCACCTTTGCATCTCCCTCATGTTGCAGACCTGCCCCATATAAAAGAAAGGAACATGCAGAGAAAACAATTTCAAAAGGCATCTTAGTCATCTTTTTCTCAAAGGTAGCTCTGTTGTGGGCTAGCCATATGGCCCAGGTCACGGCGGCTAAGCCAACCATAAGAAACTTAAGTCCACCAGGGAGAAACTTGCAGCTCCAAATATAATATTGCCAATAGTTATTAGGGCATAACTCAGTCCTTTACACAAACCTAACCAATCGCCAGATCACTTGTGCCACCGGACAAATGAAAAATAGGTGTGTGGCAGTCTCGGGTTCGTTGCGAAAAGAGCATGATGGATTACCATGTCATTTCCTACTTTTTAGAACTTGACGAGTAAGGACAACATTCTGGGCCAACTGCCACATGAAAATTTGGATTTTGAGAGGAAGTTTAGCCTTCCTAATCCATTTATAACTGCAACCACTCAAAGGCTTCTCTAGCCATTTGTACATAGATTTTGTCGAGAACTTATCATTTTTATTTGGACCCCAATAAACCACATCATTATCAGTCGTGAGACGAATACCAGAGATATGTTCACACATCTCTCACCATTATCCAGTCCGAAACAAGAAGGTGCATCAACTGCATTGAACCTGTCTACAGTACAATCCTGATCAGTGCATATGTCGAATAGTTGGGGGAGCTACATGTTGAATGGGATCAGCCCACTAATCAAGCCCTTCCAAACTCTAGTTAGATTACCAGATTCAGTTTTGATTTTTCAACCAACGATGCGTAGCTCTGCTTCTGGGCGTCACTTGTTAGGGCTCAATACACCTCGATCTGCCTGCAACGTGAGTGACGTGGTTTGCCTCGCCTGTCATTGGGTGCTGATCTAATCGATCAATCGGGAGGATCGTGATATACGGGCAGCACGGCAGACATGGGTTGAGGGAAAGATTGTGTGGCATCATGGACGGGATGGGAGGATCGTGGTGGAGAAGATTCATAGGTAGGAGAGATGCCGATCCAATAGATCGATGGGTAGGACCGTGGTGTACATGTGACGCAGTGGACGAGCGTTCAGGGCAAGATCGTGAGGCGCCGTGGTCGGGATGGGTGGATTGTGGCGGAGGCTGAGGTCCCGTGCAACAGCCACCATGCAATAATGGAGCATAGGATCATTCATGGGGTCTAGGACAAGGACTATTGGTGCGGTCGAACTGTTTTTAGTCTGGCTATTACATGGGCGTATGCGGTTAAGTGTGGGAGGCCGAGCGGTTTTCAAATAGGAAGACCAAGTGTCAGAGATAGGGGAGCACTGCGTGGGGGCGGGGGAGAAGGACGCGGGGAGAGGGTTTGAAAATGTTGAGATGGACGAGGACGGTAGGTCCTTTTTAGGTAGGAAGAGATAAGAGTATCTCTGGCCGATCACTTATAGTTTAGAGAGGTATACGGACTCGTATCCTTTAAGTACTCAAATCTTCTTCTCTCAAAATTAGCGGTTTCTAGCCGATCCCTTAAACTTAAATCCTTAAAAAAATTGAACACAAATTCGCTACAAATTTCATTCAAACTAGTCTGTCAAACTCAGTCCGAACTTGATTCAACCACTATTGTAAACAATATTCACATAACTTTAAACAAAATCTAAACTAAGGTTGCACTAGAACTAAACAAACTAGTCGCCATCGGTGACTTGGCCATGTTCCCCTCCCATTCCTCATCGTTGACGAGGTCGTTGCCACTCGCCCGCTCCATCCTCACCACCATTGTTCACTCTATCCCCGGCAGACCCGAGCCGTTGTCGTTGCTGGAGCAAAGATCGATGACCATCATCGTCCACAACTTGTTGTGCTCGTACTATCAGGGTTCCTCCTTGACGCGCTCTTGGTACAGGTGGTGGAACTCTGCCATGTACCCTTCGTCAGCGCGCTCTGCCTCGAGGTTCTCGTAGGCCTCCTAGTCTTCCCGCAGCTCGTGTATGGAGGCCACACGAGGGTTGATGGGGGCCAAATTCGGTAAGGCAGGGGTGCCAAAGGGGAAGTGATGGCTCTATATTTTACGCATGTTTAGAGCTTATTTCTTGCATGTTCTCTACATATATCTTGTCATATTGAACCAAATAGTTGTCCATTATGCATGATTACCACTTTTTACAATTTTCACTATGAGCATTGAATATCCTGGTTTTATTTAGCTTTGATTAGTTTTCTTTGTTTTGTTGTGTCTACATGTGTTTTGGAGCAACTTAGGACCAAGCACAATGAAAGGACCAAGGATGGGTTCAGTAAGGAGGACTTCTAGTACCAGACTTATGCATTTCGAAGAGTGGAAAATTTGATTTCCCAAAGTGCTCCAAATCAAAATCTAACACCACCAGCGCGTCGGTGTCGCTCTCCCGAATCCAACTAGCCCAAGAACGTCCAAATCAGAGTCCGTATGAAGAAATGATGACCAAAATATCCAAGGCGTAAAGAACGCAATACGTCGTCTCGTATGATCACACGCGGTCGTACCAAGTTCAAACAGCTCCGAAAGTTGCCCTTTTAGACGTGATTTTTCACCAATTTCGTCCCTACTTGTTCCCACGTGGTCCTTAGATAATAAGAAAGTGTTTGGGAGAGGATAAGGTTCATCTTGAGCCCTTGGATGATCACATCAATGCAGGAATAAACTGAGAGACCTCTATATATGCACCTCCAACCCTAGGCGCGTCCATCTCTCTCCTTCATCCATCAACAAGCTGCCATCATCCATCTCCACTATTGCGCCAAGACCATCTCCACAGAGAGAAGAAGGGCCAAGCTAAGAGGAGGAAGGGGAGGCACATGCCGGTGTCGTCTCCATTACTGGTGCCGCCACCATCGCCATCTCCATCATCGGTGCCATGCTCCTCTCCGACATTGGCTCCACGCTGGCTTGTAATTTCCCTCTTCCCTCTATTTTGTTTGAGTTGCTGCATTAGTTCTTGAGAATTTGGCTTAACCCTTGCATGATTAGCACTTAATGATAAGCGATACGATCATTCTCGTTATATGTATTGCGTTGATTTTCTCATGGTGTTGTGAAGGGCACCCACACAACATGGGCACCTTGTGGACATGAGGTAATTAATATTGTTATGGCAGATGGTTGAGGAGGTAGGTAATGACAGGGCCTAACTCCCTTCGTCCCTGATCATTGCAATAGAGAGTGGTGGAGAACCCCAGACCTTTATGTCCTGTCCACGAGGAAACACTTATCATTGCGGTAACCCGAGTGGGGACACGTGGTGGTTGCATGAGTGTATGCAGTAACCTGAGTGGGGATGCGTACTTTATTGGCTCTGCCCATGTGAGATCATATAAAAGTAGAAGTAGTGATATGATTATAGAGTTATGCTTTTGCATGTGTTATCAGTATCATACTATTGGGGAACGTTGAATGGGAAAAAATTCCTACGCTCACCAAGATCAATCTAGGAGATGCACATCTACGAGAGGAAAGATTGGATCTACATACCCTTGTAGATCGCTAAGAGGAAGCATTAAGAAATGTGGTTGATGTAGTCGAACGTCTTCGCGGTCTAATCATGATCCGTCCACGAACTCCCGATCAAGTGTCGAACGGACGGCACCTCCGCCTTCAACACACGTATGGCTTGATGACGCCTTCGCCTCCTCAATCCAATGAGCGATGGTGAGGTAGTAGCTCGAGTTCCCAGCAGCATGACAACGTGGTGACGGAGGTGGTGGACCAATCTCAGCAGAGCTTCGCTAAGCAATCCGAGAGAGAGAGAGGAACTACGAGGGAGAGGAAGGGCAGCGCCGTGGCATGAATGGCTGCGGCTGCCCTCCCTCTCCACCTCTATATATATGGGAAGGGAGGGGAAGGGGCACCCTAGGGTTTCCCCCTAGGTGGGGCGACGGCCACCAAGGGGAGGCGCCCTAGGGTTTGGGTGGCGCCCCCTAGGAGCCTTGCCTCCCAAGCAAGGGGGGCGCACCCTCCTGGCCGAGTGGGCTAGGCTTTGGGGCGGCACCCAGCCCCTTGTGGGCTGGTGTGCCCCTCTCCCTTGGCCCATGAGGCCCCCCAACACTACCCCACCCCCCGAAACCCTTTTCGGTTCTCCGACGAAACCCAGTACCTCCCGGAACACTTCCAGAATCTGAATCCCTTCATCCTATATATCAATCTTCACCTCCGGACTATTCTGGAGTTCCTCGTCATGTTTGGGATCTCATCCGGGACTCCGAACAACCTTCGGCTGTCGGTGTTCTGGGAACGGGGGTCCCCAGACTTGCCTGCCTGCGGCCCATGGCGTGGCTTTGCTGGCAGGCCTGTACGGCCCATCTTCATCAACAAGGAATCAAGACCCTCGCGAGGGGCCAATCCTTGCAAGGCGGATGACGCAAGGCCTCCTCGCCTCACCAAGATGGCTCATGAGGGGCGAAGAGTTCAAGGCCGAGCAAACCTCGCGAGGTTCTCGTGACGTAAGCCATGACGATCGAGACCAGGAGGGCGCCAGCGCGCGCAGCGTCCTTGTTTCCTCTTTAGTGCTAAGGGGGCAAGCGCAGGCGTGGAGTACCGAGGCATCAAGCAAAGGTTTCCATATTTGTGCAATGAGACCAAGACCAGAAGGACGGCAAGACGGAGGTCACCATGGAGCCCAGGACGGCGTCACCGCCAGAACCTTTGGCAGGCGAAGACCACCTTTTGTTAGGATAGCTTGTACTGGTTGTCCCCTTTCAAAATTGGTCGTTGTTGGCTCCCTTCCCGCTCAATATTTTGGGAGAGGACCAGGGCCTCTATAAATAGGACTAGCCACCACCATAGGCAAGGACGGATCATCAAGATCATCCTCAGCCCCACAAGTTCACCAAGCACAAGAACACCTCAACCTCAGGAGGCTGTTCTTCCCCTTGTACTCTTCGTCTTCAGCCCAAGAGGCAATCCACCACCGCCACACTGGAGTAGGGTATTACACCACAACAGTGTCCCGAACCAGTATAAATCTTGTGTCCTTTGTGTTGCGAGTTCGTCGAGTTAGTTCGTGAGATCTAGGCTAAGTTAGGACGTGGATCGATAGGGGGGAGATCTTCGGGCGCGCACCCCGGTGTTCTAACCTTAAGGGTTTTGCCAGAACCTGAGATCCGACATTTGGCGCGCCAGGTAGGGGTGCTCTGGAGCTTCTTCCCCACTAGACGATCCGCCGACGCTCTAAGGTTCTGATGTCCGGTGACCCGAGGGCTGACGACGACCGATGGGCAGCCTGGCCCGCCCGGGCGGCGCCGCCTGCCCAGGAAGACCTCAACCCTGCGTCTCAAGTGGCGCGCGCACCAAACACCATGGGGCGTGGGCGGCACGGCCACTCACCCTCTGATCTTACCCCCCAACAGATGCGAGCCGCTGCAAGGGCCGCAAGCCACGCCGCAGCGATGGCGCCACACACCAGGAGGGAGCAGGCGAACATGCGGGCCGTGCTCACAGTGACACGGGAGCTACTGCGGTGCCGATTGATGGAGAGCGGCCGGGATGCACTGCTGGAATGTGTCACCGAGCTCCTGGACACGGCGGCCACGAGAGCGCCGCCTTTTTGCTACCAGCTCACGCCCCAGGCAGCGGCAGGACCCCATGGCGGGCCTCGCCGCGCCCGCGTACCCCCAAGTGCACCCAAGGTCTTCGTCGACATCAGCACGGTCCACGGTGGAGGGCGCCCCCTTGCATCCGAGCCACCTCGGATGGGCGCGGGCACGAGCGTCATCGCGCACGGCCCCAGTGGAGCACTGCCCCACCATCCTTAGGACAGCGTGACAGGCCGAGCGATGTGGAGTGTGGGGCACTTCGGCGAGGTCTTCGGGGCAGCGGCCTCGGAGTCCTACGTGCCCCGCATGATGGATCATGAGTACACGCCGGAGGACGGCCCCGGCTCGTTCCTCGGGCCAGGATGGGAGGAGGAGGCGTTAGGAGCTGAAGCCTTCCAGGAGCCGCCAGAGAGCCCCGTCGGCCGCGCCGTCGATGATAGATACAGGGTACCATTAATCCCTCAGGGGCAATCTTATACTAACCATGAGTCACAGATGAACCAGGTCATGGCGCCGAACGATGGTTCTGGCACGGCGATGCCCGCCCCGATAGGAGAGACCCACTGGGGGCTGTGTGGAAGGGGCCAGGAGCAAGGCCCATTCCCGCGTCGCGCGGAGCAAGGCAACGCCCGGAGGTAGGCCCTCTACCGGGGTGGCGTCCGCGACCCTTCCCCCGGCAGAGGACCCGTGGTCGCCGGGGGCGCCGCTGGCGTCCCCTCTGCCCTCGTTGGGCCGGCCTGGTTTCCGGTCGTCCCAACAGTCGTAAGGGGTGGCGCAAGGCGGGGCCCCCATCAGGCAATATGAAGTAAGGCTCACGCGTATGAAGATCGCCGCCCGTGACACTCTCGCGTAATAATGAGTGGGGTTATACATACCCCGGAGCCTCAGGAGAGCTGCCCTCGGGCCCCGGGGGCTCCCTCCCACGCCCAGTGGCAGCACTTAGCTCCGCGCTGGTGAGAAGACGTCGAAGACTAGACTAGGCGATGGATGCGGTCGTTTGATTTGGATCTCTTTTCTGTAACCCTGCCTTCTGGATTTGGATTTAAGTTGAAGTTAAATTTTCATTTGATGTGCGTGGGGGATGCCTTTTCTCATTCGAGATTTTTCTCGCAGTCTAGTTCTTGCCTTATTTCGGAGTTCACGCCAATCGCTCCCCCCTCGCGGGCTCCTCGTGAGCCGGTTCGGGCATGAAGCACACGAGCCATGCATGTGTCAAGCCGTGGCTGGCGCTCGCTTATCATGCGGCCCTCTCGGGCGTGTCGACGAATTCCTCCGGAGCTTCTCAGAAACCTACAATCTCTTGAGCCAGTTCTGGGCTCGTCCAGGCTAAGGTAAACCGCAACAACAACCTTGCCCCAGCATACGTAAGCTCGCGAAGACGCGTACTCAATTTGACACGGAAGGATCAAAGCTGCGACTTGTTTACATGAGGGGCTCCCCCTCTCAAAAATTCTCTTACAATCTTCCGGGGCCACGCTCAAGTTTTTACAGGGTAAACAGCAAGGAAACAAGGGAGCAGCCGGATATGTCGCTCATCGCATCCCCCGTGTCATCTTTAGACGCACTGCTGGCGTCACTGTCGCCATCATTGGCGTCGCCTCCACCTTCACCGACGCCGGCGTCACCGTCATCAACCACGCCGCCTTCGTCCGCCGCAACCACTACCCCATCGTCATTAGAAGCGAAGGCCCTGACCAACGCATCAACGTTGTCTTCAACCCATCACGCCAAGTCGCCCCGGATGGCTTCCGGTACGGGAGCAATGGCGGCGTCAAAATTGAAGTTGGGATTGATGTTCCGGAGGTGGCTGAAGATGCGGGAGAACTCGCGCCCAAGCAGACTGCGACTCCTCTCTTCAACAAGCTGGCGAGCCCTCTCGGAACGGTTCTGAAGGCGCGTCACCACATCGCCAAAGAAGCAGAGGTGGCTGGCGTAGTCGTTTGCATGGGGATGATGAGCATTCTCGTCGCAGATGTGGCCCAGGGCGGTGTTGGCCCTATTCCTGAGGTCCTCGAGCATGGGGCATGCACGCACTCCAATGTCCGCCACTCGAGCACTTCTTCCTTGTTCTGCCGCGTGATGGACTCAGCGTCGGCGACCCGTTGCCGAAGAGAGAGCAGCTCGGCGCGGGCGGAAGCCAGCTCAGCCTGCGCTGAGGCTAGGGCGGATGCGGTGGCCTCCTTGCGCCGCTCCACCTCGACCAACCTGGACTTGAGGGCAGCAATCCAACCAGCGGCCCCGGCTTTCACGAGCTTCAGCTTCAGGTTGTGCTTGCCCTCAAGATCCGCGTGAGCCTCGGCCACCCGGCGGTAGACCTCATCCTGGGCCCTGGCCTCGCGTGCACCAACGTCGTCCTCTGCCTGAGCAACCTGGCGCTCCCTCATCTCCAGTCGTTCAAGTTCAAGGCTACGCTCCACGGCTTCCAGCGCCAGTACGTCCTCGCGCTTCTGGATCTCTTCCTCCTTGGCGGGCGACCCCCTCAACAACGCAAGGGCAGCCCTGCGCGCCTCCACCTGTTGATCCAAGACAGCGCTCCAGGCTTGGAGCCCCCACGCGCGTTTCTCCGCGGCCTTGCGACGGCGGTCAGCTTCACGAGCCTCATCCAGAGCTTGGGAGCAGGCCTCACGAGAGGCTGCAAGGGAAGCCTCACCTTCATGTTATCCAGCTCGCGTTGGTGGCGCTCGAGGTTGATGGCCACTTTCAGCTTGTGCCACTCCTCCGCCAACCGAAGACCCTCGGCCTCAAGGCGCACATCGGCACCCACGAGTTCTTCACCGAGTCGGTTCATCGTGCCCATCACCTCCTGGAAGAGATCATGGCAAACAACGCTCCGCCCGTGCTCGAACTCGAGCGCACGGCCCATCTCGCCCTCCGCTACGGGGGCTGTGGGTGACCCCTGATGCGGTGCGCCCCCTCTCAGCAGGGAGCAGGGGGCTGGGGGCTGGCGTAGCCCCAGGCGCCAGCCTGCCCTCGCGAGGGGACTGAACTGAACGGGGCCCGCTGCTTGAAGAAGACCCCAGGATTGAAGCCAGCCAGCTACCGACCGTGACCAGCGGAGGAGCCCTTGGCACGCCTGCTGCGCTCTGAGCGAGGCCGCGAAGAAAGGACGACGAAGGTGCAAGCTCAAGGCGCCTTGATGACGAACCAACTCCCACGGTTGACCCCACGCCGTGGGCAGCGCACGAGCCTGCAGCGCTCGAGCTTGGCGGGTGCAACAGGGCGAGAGGGAGCTGCTTCTCAGGAGACTTCGCGGCCTTGGCAGAAGGGGTCCTGAGAGGACAATCGTTAGGAAGGAAAGCGGCACACAGAAGATCACCAAGATAAGGTACTTACTCGTCCACGGCGATATACTTCCTCCATTTCAATGACCCGAAGGTGCCGCTGCCGCAGCTCGGGGACCCCTTTCTCTTGCGGAGTTCTGCGAAGTCCACGCACAACCGACCGAAGCACTGGACATGGAGGCCAACACGAGGCGCGGCTGGGGAAGTGCTCGGAGGGGCAGCCTTAGAAGCGCCAGGCTGAGGAGAGCTGGCCGGCTCTGCCTCGCAGTGACTTGCCGAGGCCTCAAGAGCCCCGGTCGCGGGAGACACGGGCTGCGTCGCCACTTCAACCGCCGCCCCAGGGCAAGAGTCATGGGACCCTGAGGTCGACGCTTCAGAAGCCCTGGGCGGCATTGGCATCTCGGCACCTTCACTATCGGACCCCAGCAGTGTACGCCCCCCCCCTGCGCCAACACTTGGGGCGAGCTCGGCGCTAGCGTAGAGGAAAGGAACCACGACGATGGGGTTCTCGCGGGGCCCCACGAGGCCAGCTGGGTGCAGCCCCCACTCGTCGAAGGAGGGCATCCGCTCTGCGAAGGTCATCTTGCTCGAGCAGTGGTACAAAACACAACTCTTCCTCAGCAAGTCATCCGGCAACTGGACGCCCATCAAGACATCAAGCACCGTTTGCCGCGCCTCATGGGGGGACTTAGACTCCTGAAGTCTCATGTGGTCCTGGCTGCTGAGCAAGTGTCACATCCCTAGCTTCTGGCATTGCTCTAGGCTAGCTTCATGTGTGCATCATGTCTATATTTTTGAAACCTGAATTGAGGAATATTGGAAGCCTCAAAACCCTAAATAGAAGAGGGGCAAAAACCCTAGAAATCTCATTCATTGCTCCAAAAGGCTCTTCTTAAATGTTTGATAATTTTTGGTAAGGGTTCTGGTCCCAACCAAAATATTGAACATTTTTAAGGATTTATTTTTGGGACTTTGAATTTAAATCATTAGCTATTTGAATTTGAATTATATTCATATAATTAGAATATAATTTCAAATACCCCTGAAATATTTTATGAGCTTTTGGAAAAGTCCATCTAGCCAAATAAAATTATTCAGAGGAGTTTTTGGCATTGTTTGAATTTGTTTAAAATTCAAAACAGTGGCAAAACGAAATTAAATAAAACAAAACAGAAGAAAAAAATAGAAAACAGTAAATAAAAAGAAAAGAGAAGAAGTACCTGGCGCTCACCTGTGCTGGCCCAGCCTCCCCTGTGCAGCCCACCTGCGTGGCCCAGCCCACCTCCTTCCCCCCCCTTGTCCTCTTCTTCCTCTGCCAGTAGGCAGAGGCGAGGCGTGGCGCGCGCCCGAAGAGCGCCGGCCACCTCCTGCTTCGCCGTGGCAGCCTCCCCGACCCCCTCGCGACGCCACGGAGACGGCCTCGACCCCCCTCGACCGTCTCTCTCTCTCTGGACCCCCTCCTCCTCCTCTGTTCTCCCTCCCTCTCGTCACCGAACGCACCTGGGAGCGCCGCTCGCCGTAGCCATGACCACGGCCACCCCCTCCCCTCTCCGGCGTGCTCCCGAGCTCCTGCACCTCGTCGCCAACCCCCTCACCGAGCCACGTGACCGGAAGGGCCCCGAGCAGCCGCCATCGTCATCATCTCCGAGCTTCGGCCCCGGTGCCGTCTCCGTCGAATTCGGCCACTCCGGCGCGCCCCCGAGCCCACTGACCCCCCCTACAGCTCCGCGGTGAGCCTCCGTGCAGAACCCCTCTCTCTCCCCTCGCGTTTGCGAGCTCTAGGCCATAGCCCCGTCGCGGCCGAACTCCGGCCGCCGCTGACCATGTCGCCGCCGTGGCCTGAGCTCGAACGGGTCGCGCCCGTGCATCTCACCGAGCTCGTGGTGACTCCAGGAGGCTGCGCAGTGCCTTACCTCACTCGCCCGTGCTCCACAACGCCGTTTTCGCCGAGGTCCGAACTCCGGCGCCGCCGCGAGCTCCGTTCCGACGAGCTCCGTCGACCCCACGACCTCCCACTCGGTCCTCTGGATGCGCGGGAGCAAGCGCCATCCCCTGGTGCCCTCAGCGCGCCAAACTGACGCCTCTAGCGCAAGTCCGGCGTGCCCCGCCGTGTTCTGTGGTCACCGGCGACTCATCGCCGGCGTATCTGACGTGGCGTCGTCATTAGCGCTAATGACCCCACTAACTAACCCCCAGAGCCACTGACAGCCGGGCCCCACGGTCTAACTAACCGGCTAACTAAAATAGATTAAGTTTAATCTAATTGCAGTGGCCCCACGCGTCGGCGTTGACCTCGCTGACGTGGCCTTTGACCGGCCCCACATGTCTGTGACTCCAGCCAGCACTGTGTCACTGACGTGTGGCCCCCACACGTCAGATTTGACCCGGGGCAGCCCTGTTGACTTGCTGACGCAAGCATGACGCAGTGCTGATGTCATAACTCATTTTCTGGATTTAATATAATTCAGGAAATTCCAGAAAATTGTATAAACTTCTAAAATTCATAGAAATTCAACCGTAACTCCAAATTAAATAATTTATATATGAAAAATTATCAGAAAATTCAAGGAAGCCATCTGTACCATTTTCATGCATGTTAGAACAACTTATAGCTGCTGTTTAGCACAAATCAAATAAAGGGCATTTAAATAATCACATATGGAGTTTGAATTTGAATCTGGTATTCAAACCAACTTCATTTAATCTGTTGCTAGTTGCATTAGCTCAAAACACATTCACATTGCCATGTCATGAGCATGCATCATATTGTGCATTGCATTGATTGTGTTCCTTTCTGTGTTGCCGGTATTTGTCCCCTCTCGATAGACGTGATACCGATGACGTGATCGTTGACACTGATGAAGACTCAATGTTATCTTCAGAAGTGCCAGGCAAGCAAAACCCCCTTGTTCATTCCGATACAATCCTACTCTCTCGCTCCTGCTCTCTTTTAATGCATTAGGACAACACCGATTCATCTGTTACTTGCTGCGGTAGCTGAACCCCTTTATCCTTTGCATGACCTGTCATTCCACAGTAAATAGATGAAACCCACTAGCATGAGTAGGAGTTGTTTGAGCCCTGTTGTGCCTACTCATTCATGTTTGTTTGTCATGCCTGCTACTGCTTAGAGTTGAGTCAGGTCTGATTCATCGGGGATGAATCAGAGGTGTGTGAACATGTCCTACTGTGTGTGAGCTAAGTGTGTGAACACGATTTGGTAAAGGTAGCGGTGAGAGGCCATGTAGGAGTACATGGTGGGTTGTCTCATTGCAGCCGTCCTCAGGAACTGAGTTCTGTGTTTGTGATCCATGATTCAGCTACTACCACGCATTGGGCCCGAAACCAATGGACCCTCTCGGCTTCTTAATCACCCTTGTCCTCTGTCCAGGAGTTGCAAGTAGTTTCTGGTGTTTGTAGTATGCTGGAGGCCGTGGACAGCGCTGACCGTAGGGGTGGGTTGTGATGCGGTAGGCACGTGGCACGGTGTACCGGGCGCCCGTTTGGTGTCTCGGGAACCCTGTTCACATCGTTTGGGGCTGTGAGCGAAACTCCGGCCGGATCTCCTCATGGATGGAACCCGAATAGGCGATAAACCTGGACTAGAGACTTAGGTGATTAGGTAGGTCGTGGCCGACACCCACGTTGGGCTTCCGCTTGAAGGTTGCCGAGTACATGTCGTGTAAACGGCGGTAAGTGGTGAGAGCGTGTGTGAAGAAGTACACCCCTGCAGGGTTAACCTAATCTATTCGAATAGCCGTGTCCGCGGAAAAGGACTTCTGGGTTGCTTATATCAGTTCATAGACAAGTGAAAGTGGATACTCTAAAATACGCAAGATAAGCGTGAGTGCTATGGATGGCGTTCTCGTAGGGGAACGGGAGCGGATCCATAGTGGTGTATTGATATGGTGAATATGTGGACTCGTGTGTGCCACCTCAAAAGAGTCGCTTGCAGTCGTAGTTCAGGATAGCCTCCGAGTCAAAGCTGGCTTGCTGCAGTTAAACCCCACCATCCCCTTTGTTGATAATGATGCATATGTAGTTAGTTCTGATGTAAGTCTTGCTGGGTACATTTGTACTCACGTTTGCCTATTTTATGTTTTTTGCAGAGAGACTTCGGTCTCACTAGTAGTTTCGCGTGGACTTCGACGTTTAGCTTGATACCTCAGCTACGATCTTGTGCCCTCGGCAGGATCTGATAGATAGTCAGGCTTCTCAGCCTTTTTCATTTATAGATGTCTGTACTCAGACATGATAGCTTCCGCTTGTGCTTTGACTTGTATGCTCTGATTGTTGGGTCATGAGACCCATGATTGTAATATCGCGCTCCTCGGAGCCTATTGAATAAATTACTTGAGTCGTAGAGTCATGTTGTGATGCCATGTTGTATTTGCACATATCGAGCATATTGTGTGTATGTTATTGAAATGCTTGGTATGTGTGGGATCTGACCATCTAGTTGTTTATCTTTAGTAGCCTCTCTTACGGGGAAATGTCTCCTAGTGTTTCCACCGAGCCATGGTAGCTTGCTACTGCTCCGGAACACTTAGGCTGGCCGGCATGTGTCCTTCTTCGTTCCTGTGTCTGTCCCTTCGGGGAAATGTCACGCGATGAATACCGGAGTCCTGTTAGCCCGCTACAGCCCGGTTCACCGGAGTCCTGCTAGCCCAGTGCTACAACCTGGATTCACTCGCTGATGACCGACACGTTCGATGCTGGGTCATGGATGCCTGTCCCTGTAAGTCTGTGCCGCTTTGGGTTTACGACTAGCCATGTCAGCCCGGGCTCCTTATCATATGGATGCTAGCGACACTGTCATATACGTGTGCCAAAAGGCGCAAACGGTCCCGGGCAAAGGTAAGGCTACACCCGTGGGAATACCGTGCGTGAGGCCGCAAAGTGATATGAGGTGTTACATGCTAGATCGATGTGGCATCGAGTCGGGGTCCTGACAGCGTTGGTATCAGAGCTTGACTGCCTGTAGGATTACCAAGCCAAACTGGTCGAAGTTGAGTCTAGAAATTCTTTAGTTATATAAGGGAATTGATTGTGGGATGGAACGTAAGGCTCTTTTTACTCCTTATACCTCATGCCCTTCTGATCTGAGTCATCTTATCTTTCCTGCGGGGATTAAGAACTAGGCTATCTTTTCTTTCTATCAGGATCACGTGTTACTAATCCGTAGACTTATAGATTGTTGGATTTAAGTCTCAGTTCAGTTCTTACTACTTCCGTATGTTAATTGTTGATCTCGGAACCTTGATATTGTGCTTCTGAGTGGTTATGCCACCATTTTTGTGATTGTCTCAAATCTTTTTGAGCAATTATAGCCGTTATGCTGTCCGAGTCATCCCAGGTTTCTAAATAGTCCGATGCATTTGCAAATCCCTTCCTTCTGTTTCCGATGTTCCCATGGGCCAGATTAACCACACTAATCGGTGTGTTGAGGTAATTATTGCCTCGACATATATGTTGGAATTATTATTATGACCCTAAGTGCTTAGGGGATCATCTAGTGGTCTAGCCATGATTTGTGTCCTAGTGTGAAGATTCTGGCCTTTATTCTCGGAAGCATCCCGTGATGCTACTTAGTAGTAGGTATTCTACTCCTGGGTTCTGAACCCGAGATTCACTCTACCTACTTCATGTTGATAGTAATTGCTAGTGCCTTTAGGATATTAGTAACCTTGCGATAGTCCTCGAGGTCCGTGGTATATCGTTCCTCCAAATACCATGAACCATTATGGCAGAAGTTTGTTGGTTCAAAAGATCACAATTAGAGTACTCTTGAGGAGTTCTCCGTTCATAAATCGTGACTCTGCCAGTTCTACCTTTCTGCATGGGTTATCCGGAAGAAATATGTTGAACTTGGTTCGACATACTAATCTATGCATCCACAACTCAGAAAGTTATATGTTCCTTTGAGTTGTTCTCTTTAGTTGCATTCTGACCCTCGTCTATCAATTGATAGTCAAGAGTATGCGTGCGTTCATTCATCGATGCCTATTACTCTTGTGGTCCGTCAAGCCATTCTATCGCGGAGTGACTAGGAGAAACAAACTCCAATACCTCTTCCATATCTAGGATTGGGTCAAAGTAGTTGTATTCCGCAGATCAAATGCCAATCCAGCTTTTGGTTCTGCTCTACCTTGGAGTATTACATATTTTATATCGAGATTGTTATAGGAATTGCACACCATCCCATGAACTCTTGGTACAGTGACACTTCTTGCCATCACTGTTCATTCCTCGGCCCTCGTGTTGATGCAACCGGAATACCGACAAATGAATTGTGATGTGTGAAATCAATACTGCTAGCAACTCTGTTGCTTGGTAGTTAAAGGATAATAACTTCATTCTTAGTATGTTGGTTTTCGAATCATCCTTCTAAGACTGATCGTGCTACCTAGTCCTTATTTCGGTGCACCCTTCGATTGATGAGTTAGGATCTTGTCAAGTCCTCACTCATTTGATCATATCGTCTCGCCCTCAAAAGCAAGATTGTTCTCGAGCTTAGTAACATACCGGTGGTTCGTGACTTTCCAAATATCTTCTTGGAGGTGTTACCGGGTTGTCACCTGACCGCTATGTTGAGTTCGTGATCAAGTTGGTTTCTTGTGAACCACCTTCTCTCCAAGAATCTGTGTTGGATATCTCGGAGCTAGTTGGTTAAGCTAGTCAACAACTTGGAGAGTTGGAAGATAAAAGCTTGTCTGACTTAGTTCGTTCCAAAGGGATATTCTTGTGTAGTGTGTGTTGAAGAAAGATGATATCTTCATCGATTGGTCCTTGTGATCAGTTGCTGGACCTATTGTCTTATCAATCCTTTGATTTGAGTGTGGGCTATCGTCAAATCAAATCAATACCAACGATGCTCGTAATGTTGTCTTATTCGTGGTTGATTCCTCGAGCATACACCATTACATCTCTGGTCTGACCAATGCTACCACTTGTTCACTTAACTATGGAATTCCTTTTAAAAGGAAACCTAGATGAATTGTTGTTGAGCCCATTGACAACATCCTTGTCTCCTCCATGATTTTGTTGAACATTAAGCTAGTGTTGGAAACTTTTGAAAGCATTTGTCCATGCTAGTTCATGAAGCATATGTTCGGATGAAGGTAGTGACTTCCTTTAATTCATGTGCATCTGATGCAAGTTGCCGCCGTGGATTCGAGAAAGTCAATGTTGCTTTCTTTGGAATCATTCCAAATCAGTCATGCACACGTGTGAAGAATGCTGTGGTTTGAAGACTTGCAACCTTCAATCTATATGTATCCCTAGCACACCAAGCCACTGGTTGATTTGTTCAAGGAGAAGGAGTTCCTTCGTAAGAGCTAACCCGGGCTTAATCAAGAACTTTGATATCCTCGTTGATGGTTCCCCACCTGAACTCGGTAGTGTTTTATTATAAGACTACCACGTGGTCATGCTTGTCTGGGACAACGTGTTCACCTGTTTGTAGCAGATCCAGCTCATGCTTTGGAGCTTGCTATCGTAGTTCATTTCCCGAGAATCCCGCAACGTCATCTCGTCGATTTGTGTTGCAAACCTTCATTTTTCTTCCTAGACTCGATGGGTCTGGAATATTCTGACACCAACCAGATCTGAATCTTAGGCAGATATGATGGTTGGAACATTTCCCCAAGAACTATAATATTGGTTCCTCGATAACTGGTAAAGTGGATGTCGTGGCCAGCACCACCCAACCGAAAGACCTATTATTGTAGTATCTTGATTGAAGAAGTTGGCCACCTCCCCATAAGGATTTCGTAGGATTTACCTCCGTAATTGTTCCTTATGGATTTTTGTGTTCCCGAAGTCCGACCTTTTTACTTGATGTTTTAGATATCAAACCATATCTATGAATGGGTTACACCAGCACATCAAGGAGAACATTAGAAGCGGAGTGCTAAATGTCTCTCGGTCGATCATCTAGATTTTATTTTCTTGGCCCCGCCAAGGGTGAAATCTGAGGAGGTGTTATCTTCCTTTGCATCTGCATCCTCCATCACCATTCATCATGGTAGTATGTTGTGTTGTCAGCACCCTTGACGCGGTTGTTGATAAAACCTTGATGATTGTGGAAATGCTCAAGTTCTTGAGAGCACGCACAAGCGCTACGTGTTATCATCGGCACTAACTGGGTTTGCTCTCAGTCCCCTCGGCAATGCTATGACCTATTCAAACAGTGAATTCACTCTCTATTGTTCGGTTCTTCCCCAGTTACCAGAATCATTCCTAGCAATTGCATTCTGTTCCTAGCTTGCACCGCCAATGTGCCATTCTACCATGGGTCTCTTCCATTTCCGGTGATAAGCAAATTCATCCATTACGTTGTCTTCAACAAGGTAATCCACATCATCCAAGTCCGAGTATGCCATTCTACCGACCCCCTCCAAACGATCGCTCGAGAATTGCCTTAGGCTGGTTTAAAGAGTTTCAATGATCTCTGAATCAAAAGTAATTCTTTTTGCCACTTAAGGGGATATCTCTACGAGTCACCTTCCCTAAGGTGTAGCGTTATGGTATCATGGCAACTCAACTCCTCGCTACGTTGACAATCGTTTACCACCTTCTTAGGTATGAAATTGTTGTCTACCTAGTGAACCTTCGTCATCTGCCTCACTCCATTCTTATGGATGTGTGCTTCGTCCCTCAGCTCGAGAGATGTTGCTATGTCTCATTCCGTGAGTTAATCTTGAGTTGTTCGATCTTCAAGAAGATCGACCCTTCTAGAGTCTCCTTCTTCCGTCCATGTCATGTTGGCAGGATTTCTCAGAACAAGACATCAAGACAATGATGGTGAATGAATCAACGTTCAACTGAAGTGCACCCTGGATCGTGAAGATTGTACTAGTTTGCGTTTCCCCTTCATCCTACCCTACGCTTGAATCTTGAGACGAGATTCTTGTTTAGTGGGGGTGAGTTGTCACATCCCTAGCTTCTGGCATTGCTCTAGGCTAGCTTCATGTGTGCATCATGTCTATATTTTTGAAACCTGAATTGAGGAATATTGGAAGCCTCAAAACCCTAAATAGAAGAGGGGCAAAAACCCTAGAAATCTCATTCATTGCTCCAAAAGGCTCTTCTTAAATGTTTGATAATTTTTGGTAAGGGTTCTGGTCCCAACCAAAATATTGAACATTTTTAAGGATTTATTTTTGGGACTTTGAATTTAAATCATTAGCTATTTGAATTTGAATTAATTCATATAATTAGAATATAATTTCAAATACCCCTGAAATATTTTATGAGCTTTTGGAAAAGTCCATCTAGCCAAATAAAATTATTCAGAGGAGTTTTTGGCATTGTTTGAATTTGTTTAAAATTCAAAACAGTGGCAAAACGAAATTAAATAAAACAAAACAGAAGAAAAAAATAGAAAACAGTAAATAAAAAGAAAAGAGAAGAAGTACCTGGCGCTCACCTGTGCTGGCCCAGCCTCCCCTGTGCAGCCCACCTGCGTGGCCCAGCCCACCTCCTTCCCCCCCTTGTCCTCTTCTTCCTCTGCCAGTAGGCAGAGGCGAGGCGTGGCGCGCGCCCGAAGAGCGCCGGCCACCTCCTGCTTCGCCGTGGCAGCCTCCCCGACCCCCTCGCGATGCCACGGAGACGGCCTCGACCCCCCTCGACCGTCTCTCTCTCTCTGGACCCCCTCCTCCTCCTCTGTTCTCCCTCCCTCTCGTCACCGAACGCACCTGGGAGCGCCGCTCGCCGTAGCCATGACCACGGCCACCCCCTCCCCTCTCCGGCGTGCTCCCGAGCTCCTGCACCTCGTCGCCAACCCCCTCACCGAGCCACGTGACCGGAAGGGCCCCGAGCAGCCGCCATCGTCATCATCTCCGAGCTTCGGCCCCGGTGCCGTCTCCGTCGAATTCGGCCACTCCGGCGCGCCCCCGAGCCCACTGACCCCCCCTACAGCTCCGCGGTGAGCCTCCGTGCAGAACCCCTCTCTCTCCCCTCGCGTTTGCGAGCTCTAGGCCATAGCCCTGTCGCGGCCGAATTCCGGCCGCCGCTGACCATGTCGCCGCCGTGGCCTGAGCTCGAACGGGTTGCGCCCGTGCATCTCACCGAGCTCGTGGTGACTCCAGGAGGCTGCGCAGTGCCTTACCTCACTCGCCCGTGCTCCACAACGCCGTTTTCGCCGAGGTCCGAACTCCGGCGCCGCCGCGAGCTCCGTTCCGACGAGCTCCGTCGACCCCACGACCTCCCACTCGGTCCTCTGGATGCGCGGGAGCAAGGGCCATCCCCTGGTGCCCTCAGCGCGCCAAACTGACGCCTCTAGCACAAGTCCGGCGTGCCCCGCCGTGTTCTGTGGTCACCGGCGACTCATCGCCGGCGTATCTGACGTGGCGTCGTCATTAGCGCTAATGACCCCACTAACTAACCCCAAGAGCCACTGACAGCCGGGCCCCACGGTCTAACTAACCGGCTAACTAAAATAGATTAAGTTTAATCTAATTGCAGTGGCCCCACGCGTCGGCGTTGACCTCGCTGACGTGGCCTTTGACCGGCCCCACATGTCTGTGACTCCAGCCAGCACTGTGTCACTGACGTGTGGCCCCCACACGTCAGATTTGACCCGGGGCAGCCCTGTTGACTTGCTGACGCAAGCATGACGCAGTGCTGATGTCATAACTCATTTTCTGGATTTAATATAATTCAGGAAATTCCAGAAAATTGTATAAACTTCTAAAATTCATAGAAATTCAACCGTAACTCCAAATTAAATAATTTATATATGAAAAATTATCAGAAAATTCAAGGAAGCCATCTGTACCATTTTCATGCATGTTAGAACAACTTATAGCTGCTGTTTAGCACAAATCAAATAAAGGGCATTTAAATAATCACATATGGAGTTTGAATTTGAATCTGGTATTCAAACCAACTTCATTTAATCTGTTGCTAGTTGCATTAGCTCAAAACACATTCACATTGCCATGTCATGAGCATGCATCATATTGTGCATTGCATTGATTGTGTTCCTTTCTGTGTTGCCGGTATTTGTCCCCTCTCGATAGACGTGATACCGATGACGTGATCGTTGACACTGATGAAGACTCAATGTTATCTTCAGAAGTGCCAGGCAAGCAAAACCCCCTTGTTCATTCCGATACAATCCTACTCTCTCGCTCCTGCTCTCTTTTAATGCATTAGGACAACACCGATTCATCTGTTACTTGCTGCGGTAGCTGAACCCCTTTATCCTTTGCATGACCTGTCATTCCACAGTAAATAGATGAAACCCACTAGCATGAGTAGGAGTTGTTTGAGCCCTGTTGTGCCTACTCATTCATGTTTGTTTGTCATGCCTGCTACTGCTTAGAGTTGAGTCAGGTCTGATTCATCGGGGATGAATCAGAGGTGTGTGAACATGTCCTACTGTGTGTGAGCTAAGTGTGTGAACACGATTTGGTAAAGGTAGCGGTGAGAGGCCATGTAGGAGTACATGGTGGGTTGTCTCATTGCAGCCGTCCTCAGGAACTGAGTTCTGTGTTTGTGATCCATGATTCAACTACTACCATACATTGGGCCCTGAAATATGACCCCGCTCGACTTCTTATTCACCCTAGTCCTCTGTCCAGGAGTTGCAAGTAGTTTCTGGTGTTTGTAGCTTACTGGAGGCCGTGGACAGCGCTGACCGTAGGGGTGGGCTGTGATGCGGTAGGTACGTGGCACGGTGTACCGGATGCCCGTTTGGTATCTCGGGAACCCTGTTCACATCGTTTGGGGCTGTGAGCGAAACTCCGGCTGGATCTCCTCATGGATGGAACCCGAATAGGCGATAAACCTGGACTAGAGACTTGAGTGTTTAGGTAGGTCGTGGTCTACACCCACGTCGGCTTTCGCTTGAAGTCTGCCGAGCACATGTCGTGTGCAGACGCTAAGTGGTGGAAACATGTATGAAGAAGTACACCCCTGCAGGGTTAACATCAACTATTCGAATAGCCGTGTCCGCGGAAAAGAACTTCTGGGTTGCTTATATCAGTTCATAGACAAGTGAAAGTGGATACTCTAAAATACGCAAGATAAGCGTGAGTGCTATGGATGGCGTTCTCGTAGGGAGACGGGAGCGGATCCATAGTGGTGTATTGATATGGTGAATATGTGGACTCGTGTGCGCCACCTCAAAAGAGTTACTTGCAGTCGTAGTTTAGGATAGCCACCGAGTCAAAGCTGGCTTGCTGCAGTTAAACCCCACCATCCCCTTGTTGAAAATGATGCATATGTAGTTAGTTCTGATGTAAGTCTTGCTGGGTACATCTGTACTCACGTTTGCCTATTTTATGTTTTTTCAGTCTCACTAGTAGTTCCACGTGGACTTCGACGTTTAGCTTGATACCTCAGCTACGATCTTGTGCCTCGGCAGGATTGGTAGATAGTCAGGCTTCTCAGCCTTTTTCATTTATAGATGTCTGTACTCAGACATGATAGCTTCCGCTTGTGCTTTGACTTGTATGCTCTGATTGTTGGGTCATGAGACCCATGTTTGTAATATCTCGCTCCTCGGAGCCTATTGAATAAACTACTTGAGTCGTAGAGTCATTTTGTGATGCCATGTTGTATTGCACATATCGAGCATATTGTGTGTATGTTATTGAAATGCTTGGTATGTGTGGGATCTGACTATCTAGTTGTTTATCTTTAGTAGCCTCTCTTACCGGGAAATGTCTCCTAGTGTTCCACCGAGCCATGGTAGCTTGCTACTGCTCCGGAACACTTAGGCTGGCCGGCATGTGTCCTTCTTCGTTCCTGTGTCTGTCCCTTCGGGGAAATGTCACGC
Source organism: Triticum dicoccoides (assembly GCF_002162155.2). Taxonomy (NCBI): domain Eukaryota; kingdom Viridiplantae; phylum Streptophyta; class Magnoliopsida; order Poales; family Poaceae; genus Triticum; species Triticum dicoccoides. Next base: position 491,281,444 of record NC_041390.1, on the reverse strand, counting down.
GATGAATACCGGAGTCCTGTTAGCCCGCTACAGCCCGGTTCACCGGAGTCCTGCTAGCCCAGTGCTACAGCCTGGATTCACTCGCTGATGACCGACACGTTCGATGCTGGGTCATGGATGCCTGTCCCTGTAAGTCTGTGCCGCTTTGGGTTTACGACTAGCCATGTCAGCCCGGGCTCCTTATCATATGGATGCTAGCGACACTATCATATACGTGTGCCAAAAGGCGCAAACGGTCCCGGGCAAAGGTAAGGCGACACCCGTGGGAATACCGTGCGTGAGGCCGCAAAGTGATATGAGGTGTTACATGCTAGATCGATGTGGCATCGAGTCGGGGTCCTGACAGCAAGGCCCACATCGGTCGGGAGTGGCGCTGAAGCGGAGAAATTCGGCGCCGGATGAACTCCCTCACCACCATGGGAGCAGTCACGCCAAGGTCTTTGAGCCATCTCAGTCTGAGCCAGAAGGGGACAAGGCGCGGATCAGCGAGCCTCCAGTGGCACCAACCGGAGTTAGGAATGGTGGGCCCAAACGGAGAGGAGAGCAGGGGGCTGAGCACTCTGGCATCAACAAACACCCACCGTGTCCGGAACCTGCTCGTGGATGGTGGAAGCTTGAAGTCAATCCCGTCACCGGCCGTCACCGCCACGGCCTGAAAGCTCAGGCATCCGGAGCTCTGCCGAGGATCAATCAGGTGCAGTGAGAAGAAGTGGCGAAGAAGAGCCACGGAGGGAGTAATGCCTACCATGGCCTCGCAAGCGAAGGCGAAGACGGCAAGAAGGGTCACTGATTGGGGATCAAGGTGCAGCATGTGGATCTGATAATGGGAAAACACTGCATTGAGGAAAGCGGAGAAAGGAGGGACCAAGCCGGCCCAGAGGGTGTCGATGAAGAAGGGGACCTCAGTGGTCGTCCGGTCGATGCGAGCATGGTAAGCAGGCCAAGCCACCGTCTCTCCCCACACATTGAAGCTGGATGCGAGCATGCGACGCACCTTGCCCATGGCCTCATCGTTGAGCACCCACGATTGGCCTACTGCGGGCTCGGCGGCCGGGGGCGCACTAGGCGAAGACAAAGGCTTCTTACCCTTATCCGCTTGCATCGGCGCCATGGCGATGGGGCGAGCAGAGGTAAGATCAGATGGGAAAGAGGAGCAGAGTCTGGGGGGAAGCAGAGGAATTGGAGGAGAATGGTGCAAGCGATGGAAGAATAACCATGTAGACCGCGGTGGACGTTTAGCCAGGCGGGTATCAAGGCAGCGTGGGGAAGCGGAGACACCCACGTCCAATCAACCGCCACGTGTTGACCGAGGCCGTAGGCTATGGGGGCCCGCGACGCTCCGCACTTGACCCTTGGCTTCGCCTTGAAGCCAAGCCCGACCACGCCTTGGGCCCGGGGGCTACTGTCGGCATTCTGGGAATGGGGGTCCCCAGACTTGCCTGCCCGCGGCCCACGGCATGGCTTTGCTGGCAGTCCTATATGACCCATCTTCATCAACAAGGAATCAAGACCCTCGCGAGGGGCCAAGCCTCGCGAGGCGGATGACGCAAGGCCTCCTCAAGAGCGGCCTCACTAGGCTGGCTCGTGAGGGGCGGAGAGTTCAAGGCCGGGCTAACCTCGCGAGGTTCTCATGACATAAGCCATGACGGTCGAGACCAGGTGGGCGCCAGCGCGCGCAGCGTCCTTGTTTCCTCTTTAGTGCTAAGGGGGCAAGTGATACGTCTCCAACGTATCTATAATTTTTGATTGCTCCATGCTATATTATCTACTGTTTTGGACATTATTGGGCTTTATTATCCACTTTTATATTATTTTTGGGACTAACCTATTAACCGGAGGCCCAACCCAGAATTGATGTTTTTTGCCTGTTTTAGGGTTTCGAAGAAAAGGAATATCAAACGGAGTCCAAACGGAATGAAACCTTCAGGAACGTGATTTTTAGGAAGATTATGATCCGGGAGACTTGGACCCTACGTCAAGAAAGAAAAGAGGAGGCCACGAGGTAGGGGGCGCACCTACCCCCCCCCCCAGGTGCGCCCTCCACCCTCATGGGCCCCCTGTTGCTCCATCGACGTACTCCTTCCTCCTATATATACCTACGTACCCCCAAACAATCAGCTACGGAGACAAAAACCTGATTCCACCGCCGCAACTTTCTGTATCCACGAGATCCCATCTTGGGGCCTGTTCCGAAGCTCCGCCGAAGGGGGCATCAATCACGGAGGGCTTCTACGTCAACACCATAGCCCCTCCGATGAAGTGTGAGTAGTTTACTTCAGACCTAAAGGTCCATAGTTAGTAGCTAGATGGCTTCTTCTCTCTTTTTGGATCTCAATACAATGTTCTCCCCCTCTCTTGTGGAGAACTATTCGATGTAATCTTCTTTTTGCGGTGTGTTTGTTGAGATCGATGAATTGTGGGTTTATGATCAAGTCTATCTATGAATAATATTTGAATCTTCTCTGAATTCTTTTATTTATGATTGGTTATCTTTGCAAGTCTCTTCGAATTATTAGTTTGGTTTGGCCTACTAGATTGATCTTTCTTGCAATGGGAGAAGTGCTTAGCTTTGGGTTCAATCTTGCGGTGTCCTTTCCCAGTCACAGTAGGGGCAGCAAGGCACGTATTGTATTGTTGCCATCGAGGATAACAAGATGGGGTTTTCTTCATATTGCATGAGTCTATCCCTCTACATCATGTCATCTTGCTTAAGGTGTTACTCTATTTTTAACTTAATACTCTAGATGCATGCTGGATAGCGGTCGATGAGTCGAGTAATAGTAGTAGATGCAGGCAGGAGTCGGTGTACTTGTCTCGGACGTGATGCCTATATACATGATCATACCTAGATATTCTCATAACTATGCTCAATTCTGTCAATTTCTCAACAGTAATTTGTTCACCCACCGTAGAATACTTATGCTCTCGAGAGAAGCCACTAGTGAAACCTATGGCCCCCGGGTCTATCTTCATCATATTAATCTCCTACTACTTAGTTATTTCCTTTGCTATTTACTTTGCCTTTATTTTACTTTGCATCTTTATCATAAAAATACCAAAAATATTATCTTATCATATCTATCAGATCTCACTCTCGTAAGTGGCCTTATAGGGATTGACAACCCCTATTTGCGTTGGTTGCGAGGATTTATTTGTTTTGTGCAGGTACGAGGGACTCGCGCGTAGCCTCCTACTGGATTGATACCTTGGTTCTCAAAAACTGAGGGAAATACTTACGCTACTTTGCTGCATCATCCCTTCCTCTTCAGGGAAAACTAACGCAGTGCTCAAGAGGTAGCAAGAAGGATTTCTGGCGCCGTTGCCGGGGAGGTCTACGCAAAAGTCAACATACCAAGTACCCATCACATACCCTTATCTTCCGCATTACATTATTTGCCATTTGCCTCTTGTTTTCCTCTCCCCCACTTCACCCTTGCCGTTTTATTCTCCCTCTCTCTCTATCCTCCCTCTCTTTCTCTATTTGCCTCTTTTTGCCCACTTGCTTTTTGTTTGCTTGTGTGTTAGTTTGCATGCTTGTCACGATGGCTCAAGATAATACTAAATTGTGTGACTTCACCAATACCAACAATAATGTGCGTATTAGCATTCTGATTGCTCCTCTTACCGATGTTGAATCTTGCGAAATTAATACTGCTTTGCTGAATCTTGTCATGAAAGATCCATTTTCCGGCCTTCCTAGTGAAGATGCCGCTACCCATCTAAATAGCTTAGTTGATTTGTGTGACATGCAAAAGAAGAAAGATGTGGATAATGATATTGTTAAATTAAGTTATTTCCTTTTTCGCTTAGAGATCGTGTTAAAGCTTGGTTTTCGTCTTTGCCTAAAAATAGTATTGATTCATGGAACAAGTGCAAAGATGCTTTTATCTCTAAGTATTTTCCTCCCGCTAAGATCATCTCTCTTAGAAATGATATTATGAATTTTAAGCAACTTGATCATGAACATGTTGCACAAGCTTGGGAGATAATGAAATTAATGATACGTAATTGCCCTACTCATGGTTTAAATTTGTGGATGATTATACAAAATTTTTATGTCGGATTGAATTTTGCTTCTAGAAATCTTTTAGATTCGGCCGCGGGAGGCACTTTTATGGAAATCACTTTAGGAGAAGCTATTAAACTCCTAGATAATATTATGGTTAATTATTCTCAATGGCATACTGAAAGATCTACTAATAAAAAGGTGCATGCGATAGAAGAAATTAATGTTTTGAGTGGAAAGATGGATGAACTTATGAAATTATTTGCTAATAAGAGTGTTTTTTTCTGATCCTAATGATATGCCCTTGTCTACTTTGATTGAGAATAATAATGAATCTATGGATGTGAATTTTGTTGGTAGGAACAATTTTGGTAACAACGCGTATAGAGGAAATTTCAACCCTAGGCCTTATCCTAGTAATTCCTCTAATAATTATGGTAATTCCTAATACAATTCTTATGGAAATTATAATAAGATGCCCTCTAATTTTGAATCTAATATTAAAGAATTTATTACTTCACAAAAGAATTTTAATGCTTTGATTGAAGAAAAATTGCTTAAGATTGATGACTTGGCTAGGAACGTTGATATAATTTCTCTTGATGTTGATTCTTTGAAACTTAGATCTATTTCACCTAAGCATGATATCAATGAGTCTCTCAAAGCCATGATAATTTCCATTGATGAGTGCAAAGAAAGAACCGCTAGGATGCGTGCTAAGAAAGATGCCTTTATAAGAGCGTGTTCTTCTAGTTCCTATGAAAATAAAGATGAAGATCTAAACTTTATTGATGTATCCCCTATTAAATCTTTGTTTTGCAATATGAATCTTGATAATGATGGGACTGAATATGATCCACCTTTACCTAGAAGGCGTTCCAAGAATTCGGAATTTGTTGATCTTGATGCTAAAATTGATAAAAGTGGGATTGAAGAAATTAAAACCCTAGATGTTGCTAAACCCACTATTATGGATTTCAAGGAATTTAACTATGAAAATTGCTCTTTGATTGATTGTATTTCCTTGTTGCAATCCGTGCTAAATTCTCCTCACGCTTATAGTCAAAATAAATCATTTACTAAACATATCGTTGATGCCTTGATGCAATCTTATGAAGAAAAACTTGAATTGGAAGTTTCTATCCCTAGAAAACTTTATGATGAGTGGGAAACAACTATTAAATTTAAAATTAAAGATCATGAATGCTATGCTTTATGTGATTTGGGTGCTAGTGTTTCCACGATTCCAAAAGAGCATTCTACAAATGGCGGTTTTCTATGTAAAGAGAAACAGGCAATCCAAACTTCAAATGATATAAGTGAAGCACATGAAGCATTCTATAAAGCCATACTCAAAAGATATAAGTGAAGTGCAAAGAGCATTCTATAAATCAATCAAGGACTATCTCATACCAGCATGGTGCATAAAAAGAAAAAGAAAAACCTAAATGCAAAAGACGCTCCAAGACTTGCACATATCGCATGAACGAAACGAATCTGAAAACATACCGATATTTGTTGAAGAAAGAGGGGATGCCTTCCCAGCATCCTCAAGCTTAGACGCCTGAGTCTCCTTGAATATTTACTTGGGGTGCCTCGGGTATCCCCAAGCTTGAGCTCTTGCCTCTCTTCCTTCTTCTCACATCGAGACCTTCTCAATCATCGAACACTTCATCCACACAAAACTTCAACAGAAAAACTCGGTAAGATCCGTTAGTATAATAAAGCAAATCACTACTCTAAGTACTGTTTCAAACCAATTCATATTTTGTTTTTGCATTGTGTCTACTGTAATATAAATTTTCCATGGCTTAATCCACTGATATAAGTTGATAGTTTCATCAAAACAAGCAAACTATGCATCAAAAACAGAATCTGTCTAAAACAGAACAGTCTGTAGAAATCTGAACATTCACCATACTTCTGATACTTGAAAAATTCTACCAAAATTAGGAAAAATAAAAAATTTGTATATGAAGACAGTGCAAAAAGAATCAGAACCATTCGACATTCCAGCTAAAAATGTAAAAGCGCGCACTACAGCCAAAGTTTCTGTCCTGCACCGTACAAACCATCAAGCAAATGTAAACATCCTAAAGGCAAACCTTGGCACATTATTTTTATAATACAATGGAATTGTACAAGGGGATAATTTTTTTTGAAAAGTTTCTGTAATCAAGATTCACAAAGTTGCCGTGAGCATGAACAAAGTTCAAGGAGCTCTCCCACTTCAACAGTGCTTGTCTTTCTCACTTTCACTTTCCTTTTTGAAAAGTTTTGGGTTCCCCTATTTATTTTTGTTGTTTTTAAACTATATTAAAGCACTCAACAGAAATAAATGACTCTCTAAAACTTCCGGGTTGTCTCCCTGGCAGCGCTTTCTATAAAGCCATTAAGCTAGGCATATAGTGCTCAAGTAGTGAATCCACCCGGATCCCAAGGTATATCAAAGCCAATTTTAATTAACAATGATTTGTAATTTAGTATTGAGCACAAAGAAACATATATCAAGCAATGGAGAAGTCTAACTCTCTTCCTATGCATCGGCATGTCATAAAAGAACAATTCATGCAGACCTAGTAAAGGCCAATGCATAGTATAAACAATTTCTTGCAATTTTATCATGTTGGAAACATAGAGAGGTGGAGATATAGTTCCTCTCTCATAATAATTGCAAGTAGGAGCAGCAAGCACATGCATATTATATTTATCGAAATCATCATATGCAACGGTAAAAGGCAACCCATCAATATAATCCTTAATAAGTGCAAACTTCTCCGATATAGTATAATCGGGAGAATTCAAAAAGATAATAGGACTATCATGCGTGGGTGCAATAGCAACAATTTCATGTTTAACATAAGGAACTATAGCAAGTTCATCTCCATAAGCATAATTCATATTGGCATCTTGGCCACAAGCATAGCAAGCATCATCAAAAAAGGATATTTCAAGAGAATCAATGGGATCATAACAGTCATCATAGCAATCATCCTTCGGTAAGCACGAAGAGGAATTAAACAATGTATGAGTTGAAGAGTTACTATCATTAGAAGGTGGGCACGGGTGATCAATCTGCTCTTCCTCCTTTTGTTCTTCGCTCTCCTCCTCATCTTTTTCATCCAATGAGCTCACAGTGTCATCAATTTCTTCTTCCATAGACTCCTGCAAAATATTAGTCTCTTCTTGGACAGCGGAGTATTCCTCAATATATTTTTTAACATAGGTATTAGAAGAATAATTATCATAGCAATATTTAAGTATAGCAAAATTTTCAGATTTGTGAAAAGTAGCACCATACTTTTCAATGAAAGAAGCAATTTCATAAGCACCCTCGAAAGCAACAAATTCTTCAATTTGTTGAACATCATAGTAACTATAAACACCTTTAGCATAAGAAGATAAGATTCCATTATCAATAAACTCACATTGGTAGGGAAGGTGTTTCTTAGGGTTTTCAGAACAACAAGTAAAATCATATAATTCACATAAATTCCAAGCATAGCATTGCAAACGTTGAATTTGACTCCATAATAATTTCCCTTTTTCAGATATACGGTGTCGCACATAACAAGCATGCTCATCTAAAGATTTGCCCTCAACTAAGCTAGTTGGGGTTTTAGCACGAGCACATAGGGACCGAAGATGATCCAAGTAATAAGCTTCAGAAGTGTGATAGATTTTGATTGGTTCTTCAACCATTGGTTCAGTAGGTACAACTAATTTTTTTGGTATTTTGTGTTTCCTACCCATAACTAAAGATAGAAAACAACTAATAACAACAAATAAAAATTACTTAGTGATAAAGCAAACAAGCACACACGAGAATATTCACCCCACGCTATTGCTCCCCAGCAACGGCACCAGAAAAAGGTCTTGATAACCCACAAGTATAGGGGATCGCAACAGTTTTCGATAAGTAAGAGTGTCGAACCCAACCAGGAGCTAAATGTAGAACAAATATTCCCTCCAGTTCTATCGACCACTGATACAACTCTACGCACGCTTGACGTTCGCTTTACCTAGAACAAGTATGAAACTAGAAGTACTTTGCAGGTGTTGTTGGATAGGTTTGCAAGATAATAAATATTATGAAAATAAAACTAGGGGTTGTTAAGGTAAAGAAGCAACTAAAGTAAATATAGCGAGTGTGGAAAAGTGGTGGTAGGAGTTGCGAAATTGTCCCTTAAGCAATTGACAACTTTACTAGACCGATAGCAAGTATTATGTGGGAGAGGCCACTGCTAGCATGTCATCCCTTACATGGAATTCTATGCACTTATGATTGGAACTATTAGCAAGCATCCGCAACTACTAATGTTCATTAAGGTAAAACCCAACCATAGCATTAAGATATATTGGTCCCCCTTCAATCCCGTATGCATCAATTTCTATGCTAGGTTGAAGCTTCTGTCACTCTTGCCCTCCAATACATAGTCCTATCAACATACAACTAACCCTATGGTGTGATCCACGCGCGCTTTCATATGATGGGCACCAAAGGACAGCAACATAACTACAAGCAAATTAAATCAATCATAGCAATTCATCAACCACCGATAGGACAACTAAAATCTACTCAGACATCATAGGATGACAACACATCATTGGATAATAATATGAAGCATAAAGCACCATGTTCAAGTAGAGGGTACAACGGGTTGCGGGAGAGTGGACCGCTGTAGATAGAGGGGGGAAGGTGATGGAGATGTTGGTGAAGATGGCGGTGGTGTTGGTGTAGATCGCAGTGATGATGATGGCCCCCGGTGGCACTCCGGTGCCATCGGAAGCGAGGGGGAGAGAGCCCCCCCTCCTTCTTCTTCTTCCTTGACCTCCTCCCTAGATGGGAGAAGGGTTTCCCCTCGAGTCCATGGCCTCCATGGCACGGGAGGGGCGAGAGCCCCTCCGAGATTGGATCTGTCTCTCTGTCTCTCTCTGTTTCTGCGTTCTCAGATTCTTCCCTTTCACCGTTTCTTATATTCCCGGAGATCCGTAACTCCGTTTGGGCTGGAATTTTGACACGATCTCTATCCGGAAATTAGCTTTCTTGCGGCGAAAGAAGGGCATCAACCACCTTACGGGGTGGCCATGAGGGTCAGGGGCGCTCCCCCTACCTCGTGCCCCCCTCGGGCACCGTCTCGCGATGATTCCACTTCCCAAAATTCATAAATATTCCAAAATAAATCTCCGTCAGTTTTTATTCCGTTTGGACTCCGTTTGGTATGGGATTTCTTCGAAACAAAAAACATGCAACAAACAGGAACTGGCACTGGGCACTGGATCAATATGTTAGTCCCAAAAATAGTATAAAAAGTTGCCAAAAGTATATGAAGGTTGTAGAATATTGGCATGGAACAATAAAAAATTATAGATATGATGGAGACGTATCAGATGCCCATGTTGTTGCACCAAAGTTTCACCTCGTCGGCTGTAAAGTTCGTGCCGTTGTCAGTGAGGATGCTGTGGGGGACGCCATAACGGTGTACAACCCCGGATATGAAGTCTATTACCGGTCCGGATTCAGCCGTTTTGACAGGTTTGGCTTCTATCCATTTGGTGAATTTGTCCACCATGACCAGTAAGTATTTTCTCTTATGGGTTCCCCCTTTGAGGGGTCTGACCATATCGAGCCCCTAGACCGCGAAGGTCCAAGTAATGGGGATTGTTTGGAGGGCGGTATGTGGCATGTGGCTTTGGTTTGCAAAAGCTGGCAACCAACACAATGTTGAACCAGATGTTGTGCATCTGCCCGGGCCGTCGGCCAATAAAAACATGTACGGAAGGCCTTACTTACAAGGGCCCAGGCTGCTGCGTGCTGGCCGCCGAGTCCGGCATGGATTTCTGCCAAAAGCTTCCGCCCTTCCTCTTCGGAGATGCACCTTTGAAGGACTCCGGTTGTGCTTTTCTTATAAAGCTCTCCCTCATGGACCTTGTAGGCTTTAGATCGCCGCACTATGCGGCGAGCCTCATTTTGGTCCTCAGGTAATTCTTGTCTAGTTAGGTAGGCCAGGAATGGTTCTGTCCACGGGGCGATGACGGCCATTATCACGTCGGCTGAAGGTGTTATTTCGGTGGCAGAGCCTCCGATTGTGTCAGAGTATTCGATATTGTAACGCCCTCGATGCGGCTATATCTCCCACGTGTCGAAGCACGACTTAGAGGCATAACCGCATTAAAAGCAATGTCGCAAGTGAGGTAATCTTCACACAACCCATGTAATACATAAGGGAAAGAGATACGTAGTTGGCTTACAATCGCCACTTCACACAATTACATGAATAAAGCATTACATCAACCAGATACAATCAAGGTCCGACTACGGAACCAAAATAAAAGAAGACTACCCCAATGCTACACAGATCCCCGATCGACCCCAACTGGGCTCCACTACTGATCAACTATAACGAAACAACACAAAGGACAAGATCTTCATCGAGCTCCTACTGAGCTTGGTTGCGTCATCTGCATGGTCTCATCGGCACCTGCAAGCTGGTTTTGGAAGTATCTGTCAGCCACGGGGACTCAGCAATCTCGCACCCTCGCAATCAAGACTATTTAAGCTTATGGGTAAGGTAAAGGTATGAGGTGGAGCTGCAGCAAGCGACTAGCATATATGGTGGCTAACATACGCAAATGAGAGCGAGAAGAGAAGGCAAAGCACGATCGAGAAACTATGATCAAGAAGTGATCCTAGAACAACCTACGTCAAGCATAACTCCAACACCGTGTTCACTTCCCGGACCCCGCCGAGAAGAGACCATCACGGTTACACACGCGGTTGATGTATTTTAATTAAGGTCAACTTTAGGTTTTCTACAACCAGACATTAACAAATTCCCATCTGTCCATAACCGCGGGCACGGCTTTCGAAAGTTCAAATCCCTGCAGTGGTGTCCCAACTTAGCCCATCACAAGCTCTCACGGTCAACGAAGGATATTCCTTCTAGCGGGAAGACCCGATCAGACTCGGAATCCCGGTTACAAGACATTTCGACAATGGTAAAACAAGACCAGCAAAGCCACCCAGATGTGCCGACAAATCCCGATAGGAGCTGCACATATCTCGTTCTCAGGGCACACCGGATGAGCAAGACATCGGGTAAGCTAGCCCAGAGTTTCCCCTGGTAGCCTCAGACATCGCTCAGTTTGACCAACACTCAGAGGAGCATTGGCCCGGGGGGGTTAAAATAAGATGACCATTGAGTCTGGAGAACCCAAGGGAAAGAAAAGGCTAGGTGGCGAATGGTAAAACCAATGTTGGGCCTTGCTGGAGGAGTTTTATTCAAGGCGAACTGTCAAGGGGTTCCCATTATAACCCAACCGCTTAAGGAACGCAAAATTCGGGAACATAACACCGATATGACGGAAACTAGGGCGGCAAGAGCGGAACAAAACACCAGGCATAAGGCCGAGCCTTCCACCCTTTACCAAGTATATAGATGCATTAATTAAATAAGAGATATTGTGATATCCCAACAAGTAAACATGTTCCAACAAGGAACAACATCTCCATGTTCCAACAAGGAACAAACTTCAATCTTCACCTGCAACTAACAACGCTATAAGAGGGGCTGAGCAAAGCGGTAACATAGCCAAACAACGGTTTGCTAGGACAAGGTGGGTTAGAGGCTTGGTTCAACAATATGGGAGGCATGATAAGCAAGTGGTAGGTATCGCAGCATAGGCATAGCAAAAGAGCGAGCAACTAGCAAGCAAAGATAGAAGTGATTTCGAGGGTATGGTCATCTTGCCTGAAATCCCGCAAGGAAAAAGAACGATTCCATGAAGAAGACAAACGGACGTAGACGAACGAATCCTCACAAACGCAACGTTATCGGAACCAACCCGAAGAAGCAACACCGGAAAGGAGCAAACAACATAGTAAACAACCAACACATGACCATGACATGATGCACAACCAGTATGATGCATGTCCGGTTTAAAGAAGCATGGCATGGCAAAGTGCACAAACAATCCTACAAATTAAGTGGAGCTCAATATGCAACGAGTTGCATTTTGACGGAACACCGCATCAATTATTTAGTTCGATCTTGGTTAGGTACTCAACAACATTAAATGTTGGTTAACATGGCAAGGGGTGAGGCATAACAAAACTACACCATCGAAACAATTTAAATGGGGCCGGGTATAACAAATAACGAATCCGGTAAATCCCCATATGCATTAGTAATATATTGCAACAACAATTTAAACATTTTAATTGTTGTTGTCATGATGCAGATGACATGAACAAGTTTATGCAATTTTTATTAAAGTTGACGAGAGCACTATGAAGCATTTTGTCATCGTGGCGGAAACGAAAAGGGGTGTCACGACAACGATAACGGTAACGGTGCCACGGCAACGTTCCGGTTCCGGTAACTCAATTGAGGTACCGATACAAAGGAGAAGTATGCGGATGCATGCAAAAGATGGTGGGGTGCTCCCAGATACCGGGTCCCCATGGGTTAGCGGCAAAAGAGGAGGACCGAGCAAGGGAAAACTCGAACACGGTGCAGACAACGGGTGCATATCATACAACACATGCAAACGTTCTCGGACGGTCGTCTCGGGGTTATACCTTCGAAGTGTGCAAACGGGACGGTTCTTGTTCGGTGCCAAGTAGAGGAAGTAGTCGTTCTCGAGACGTTCGTAGTGGAAGTAGGGGTACATGGCGACGGTAGAGGTACTCGTGATCTTGGCAGCGGTAGTCGTTCATGTTCTTAGAAGCACAATTTTCCGTAGATGTTCGGAATCATGACGAGAGACTTGACGTCCATGGAGGCTTCGAAGGTCGACGGTAGTTGTTCCCGTATCATCGTGGAAGTAGTCGTACTCGGCGATAGTGGTACTTGGCTTTTCGTTCGGTACTCGTTCAACATCCAAGGTCTTCGGCGCTACAGTAGTCGAACTTAACGTTTTCCAAGGAGCTCCGGATGTCGTGGTACTTCGCGAATCCGCGTGGTCGTACACGAGTTGTAGTCGAACTTGATGGTTCCGTTACACGGTTCTTTGGAGTCGGTAATGGTACACGTTTTCGTAGACGGACTTGACGAATCCGAGTCACTTGGGGTCGACGGTAGTCAAACTTGACGGTTTTTGTACATGGGTCTTCGACGTCGGTAGTTGTTTCAGGCGTCGGGTGTCGAGGTACTTGGTGTTCTTAGGATTTCGAAGAAGGCGGTAGAGGTACTTGGCACAAAACTTTGTAGTCGTTCGGGCGCATGTGTTCTTGACGGTCTTGACAGTCCAATACGAAGCCACGGAGGAGCACGGGTCATAGGCGGCTTGAACAGGGACCACCCGAACTCAGCGGGAGGCAAAAGCACGGCTCGTCCTCGTGTAGAAGCGAAGCAGCGGCAGCAGCAGGGACTCGACGCGGCGGCGAGAGCTTGTAGGGGAGGTCCAGGATGTGCAGAACACGGAGGAGGAGGCAAGTTGGCGCTCTGGTGACCATGAACTTGGCGACGGGGACGTGAGGTGGAGGAGGAACTGCAGGGAAGCGGCCGGAGATGCGGGAACTTGGCGCAGCGGCGGCTTGCCGAGGCGGATGAAGGAGGAGGAGGAGCGGATGGGACGGCGCCGGTCGCCGACGTCAGGGCCCGTGGGCGACAAACAGGCCGCAGCCATGGCGACGAGGTGGAGCGGCGGTCCTCTGAGCTTGGCCGGCAGTGGCCATGGAGAACGGCGGTGCAGAGGCGGGGACGCGGACGAAGGAGATGGGGCGCGGGGTCGCAGGACTGGCGATCTCCAGCGGCGGCGGCCTCGTCCTACGATGCCTGGCGGCGGATGTAAGGCGACGAGAAGGAGGCAGAGGAGGTCGAGACGAGGTGCAGGCGAACCATGGAGATCGGCGGCGCCCTGGCCGCGCGGGTCAGATGAGCCCACGGGCGACGGCAACTGGTGCCGGCCGGACTTGGGGGCGCCGGCGACGCTTGGTGCGATGCAGGGCCTCGCTACTCCCCCTGGCGAGGCAAGGACGAAGGAGGGAAACAGGGAGGGGCGCTGCGAGCGAGAGAGGGTGAGGGAGAGAGCGAGGGAATCGGGGGGAGAGAGGTGGATCGAGCAGCGCGAGGCTGGCGGCGCGAGGGAAGATGCAGGGAGATGGGGGTTAGATGGGATCGGGGCCTTGGGTTAGGAATTAGGTGGGCCTTCGGGGGAGCAGGGCAGACTAACTGGCCGGCCCAGAGGAGAGGGCGCCGGCTGGGCTTGCTGGATTGGGCTCTCCCTCTCCTATCTTTCTTCTCTTAAACTCTTTTTCCCAAATTAAAAAAAAAGAAAAGAGAAAGAAAAGAAAGAGGAGGTAGGGGTGGAATCTGGGCATGGGGATAATATTCCCGGACTCGCAAAAATGTGTATGATCCAAGAAAAATGGAGTGACCATTTTTCAAAGTTTAAGTTCAAACTCATTTGATTTGAATTCAAATGGTTCGAATAGGAAGTGAGGGTTAGGAAGGTCCAAAAATGTTCGGATTTTTGGTGGAGCTCCGAAATATGATGGATGAATTTATGGACAAAGTTTGAGGTCAAGATGTGTGGTAACAAAGGCCTGGGGAATTACTTGCAAGTGTGTTTTGGTGATTCCAAATTAAAGGAATATTTATAATAACTCCCTAAATATTAGGAGGATATGTTATAAAGAGAAGTCACTCTTCCCTCGATTTAAATGGATCGAAGATCCACACAATTTATTTAGTTGAGATGCAGAAGATTTATGAGATGATGGCATGATGACATGATGCAATGCACATGATGCAATGATGAATGCAATGAACCAAACAAATCACACGACGAAACCCGGAAACCCTGGAAGGCATCTGAAGCTCCGGTCTTGGGGCGTCACAGGTATCTGGGGTTGTGGCCGGGTCCGAACTATTTTTGCCAGTGTCCCCTTCCCATACCACGGATGGTTTAAACAGTCTTTCCAGGAAGATGTTTGGTGGGACAGGGTCGCGTTTAGCGCCGATACATGCTAGGATGTCCGCTGCCTGGTTGTTTTCCCGAGCCACATGGTGGAATTCCAGCCCCTCGAACCGGGCTGACATTTTGAGGACGGCGTTGCGATATGCCACCATTTTCGGATCCATGGCATCGAAGTCTCTATTTATTTGGGATGTTGTGAGGTTCGAATCCTCATGCACCTCTAGGCGTTGGATGCCCATGGAGACTGCCATCCGGAGGCCGTGTAATAGGGCCTCGTGTTCGGCTGCATTATTGGAGTCCGTATATAGTATTTGGGGCACGTATTGCACTGTGTCTCCAGTGGGGGACGTCAGGACGAAGCCAACCCCTAGACCAACCAGCATTTTAGAGCCGTCGAAGTGCATGATCCAATTGGAGTATGCGTCGTACTCTTTAGGGAGTTCGGCTTTTGTCCATTCGGCTATGAAATCGGCCAGTACTTGCAACTTAATGGCTCGTCGTGGTTTATATGTTATGTCGAACGGGAGGAGCTCGATGGCCCATTTGGAAATCCGGCCCGTGGCATCACGGTTGTTTATTATATCATCGAGTGGTACTTCGGATGCCACCGTAATCGAACACTCTTGAAATTAGTGTCGTAATTTCCGGAATGCCATAAATATCGCGTATGCTATCTTTTGGTAATGTGGGTACTGTGATTTGCATGGAGTGAGGACGATGGATACATAATATACCGGCTTTTGAAGCGGGAATTTATGTCCGTCCATCTCTCGTTCGACGACGAGCACTGCGCTTACAACTTGGTGAGTTGCCGCTATATATAATAGCATTGGTTCGCCAACACTTGGCGCAGCCAGGATTGGGTTGGCGGCCAGGATGGCTTTGATTTCTTCTAGTCCGTCCGTGGCTGCGTCCGTCCACTCGAAGTGTTCGGTGCGCCGAAGAAGGCGATAAAGGGGAAGTGCCTTTTCTCCTAATCGGGAGATAAAGCGGCTTAAAGCTGCCATGCATCCAGTCAATTTCTGGATTTGCTTGAGGTCAGTTGGGATAGCCAACTGTGACAGAGCTCGGATTTTAGCCGGATTTGCTTCAATTCCTCTACTGGAGACGATGAAGCCCAGGAGCTTTCCGGCGGGAACGCCGAAACGCATTTTTCCGGATTGAGCTTAATGTCGTATGTTCGGGGATTGGTGAACGTGAGCCTCAAGTCGTGTATTAAAGAGTCGGCGTGTATGGTTTTAATGACCACATCATCTACATATGCCTCCACAGTCTTACCGATCTGCTTTTGAGCCCAAAGGGCATTGTGTTAAAGCAGAAGGGTCTGTATGGTGTTATAAATGCCGTTGCGGCTTGATCAGACTCCACCATCTTAATCTGGTGGTAACCGGAGTATGCGTTGAGGAAGCACAATGATTCGTGTCCTGCGGTAGCGTCGATGATTTGATCGATGTGAGGGAGTGGGAAGGGATCCTTTGGGCAAGCCTTGTTAAGGTCTTTGAAGTCGACACATAGGCTCCAGGATTTTTCCTTCTTTGGTACCATCACCAGGTTTGCTAGCCAATCCGGATGTTTTATTTCTTTAAAGAATCCGGCTTCCAGTAGCTTGGGCAGCTCCTCTCCCATGGCTTGTCGCTTAGGTTCAGAGAAACGCCGAAGAGTCTGCTTGACCAGCTTGAATCCTTTTAGAATATTAAGGCTATGCTCGGCCAATCTGCGTGGGATTCCTGGCATGTCTGAAGGATGCCAGGCGAATATATCCCAGTTCTCTCATAGAAACTCCCGTAGTGCGGCGTCTACAGCAGGGTCTAACTGTGCCCCAATGGATGCTGTTTTTGTAGGGTCCGTTGGATGGACTTGGAATTTAACTATTTCGTCCGCGGGTTTTTAAAGGAGGTGGACTTGGATCTTTTGTCTAGTATCACGTCGTCCCTGTCCACCGTGGAGCGCAGCGCGGTTAACTCCTCCGCCACAAGGGCTTCGGACAATGCCTCGAGGGCTAGTGCGGCTGTTTTGTTCTCGCCGTAGAGTGCTATGTCCGGATCACTAGCTACAGTGATAATTCCCTTGGGTCCGGCCATTTTGAGCTTCATGTACCCGTAATGGGGTATGGCTTGAAAAATCGTGAATGCCTCCCGCCCTAGAAGGGCGTGGTATCCGCTACTAAACGGGGCCACTTGGAATGTAATATCTTTGGACCTGTAATTCTCCGGAGTGCCGAATACCACATCAAGTGTGATTTTCCCAGCGCAATGTGCCTCTCGACTAGGGATGATTCCTCGGAAGGTCGTACTGCTTTGCTCAATACGGTTGCTGTCTATGTCCATTTTTTGGAGAGTTTCCTCATAGATGAGGTTTAATCCGCTGTCGCCATCCATGAGCACCTTACTGAGCCGAAAGTCATCCACAATTGGACTGAGGACCAAAGCGGCTGGTGCTTGGGCTGTTCAGAATTTAGGTTCGTCACTGGCGTTGAAGGTGATAGCCATGTCGCTCCATGGATTTATTGTTGCCACGTGGCAGACTTTGGCAAGGCCGCGGAGTGCTCGCTTACGCCTATTATTTGAGGCGAATGTCTCGAAGACCGTTAATATTGTGTTTTTATCCGTGGGAAGGTGCTCTGAGGTATTTTGGGTGAGAAGATCCTCACCGCTTTTGGCCACCTGCTGGAGTACCCAACATGCTCTAAGGTTGTGTGTTGATATGGTATCTGCTGTACTATGGATTTTGCAGGGCCCGTTGAGCCATCCCTCCAATACGGTTCCACGCCCTTTAGTGGGCTTTTGCTTCTTTGTAATTGGGTTGGGTGACTTATGAGAGTGCGCCCTTTTAGTTCAGACTAGGAGTTTTGTCAGAGCCAGATTATCCCAAAATTGCATTTGGGTTTTCCAGGCACTTTCCATCACATAGTATTTCCGTACTATGTCTGCCAAGTCAGCGAAGTGTGCTACGTCACGGCGACTTATGGCATTGAGGACTCCCTTGTCCGTGCAATTGTTGCAAAAGAATGAAATTGCATCTTCCTCGTGACAGTCCTTGACCTTGTTCATTACAAGGAGGAATCTGGCCCAATAGTGATGTATTGTCTCTTGGGGCGCTTGCCTAATGTGGGAAAGATAGTTTGTATCTGGGTGGGTGGATTTAAGTCCAGACCTTGACCCAATCTGTGATCCGGGGCAGGGGAGTTTCCGATCTTGGAAGTTCAGGCTCCGGGATGTTGCCCTGCGGGTTCGGTATGCGGCCTGATTCTGGATTCAGGGTTAGGGTGGCGTCTTCCCATGAGCGAGTCTGGACATAGTTCGTCCTCAGGATAGAGGGAGAATCGCCGCATTGCTCCTCCACCACCGCTATCTGATGGGTGACCGGTGTAGAGTTAATCTCCCTTTGGTCGGGTTTAAGCCCGATCCGATCGTAGTCCCTAGTGACTCCCAGGGCGGCAATGCGATCCAAGAGCTCGTTCAAAGAGGAGAGCTCCATTGGATCCATCTGCTCGACAAATTTTGAGCCGATGTGGAGGCTATTTTCGATGACCCGAGAGGTCATCATCGGCGTAGCGGCCAAGCGGGCGGTCATGACGAAGCCGCCTAGTCAGAGAGTTTGGCCCACAGCCAGGGCTCCCCCAGAGGTGATGTTGTCCTTGACAACGAGGCGAGCCATCTTCCTTATGATGACGACACAGTGGAACTCTCAATGAAAGCACCAATGTCGGTGTCAAAACCGGCGGATCTCGGGTAGGGGGTCCCGAACTATGTGTCTAAGGCGGATAGTAACAGGAGGCAGGGGACACGATGTTTACCCAGGTTTGGGCCCTCTTGATAGAGGT
The DNA here is from genome assembly GCF_002162155.2 of Triticum dicoccoides. Classification (NCBI taxonomy): domain Eukaryota; kingdom Viridiplantae; phylum Streptophyta; class Magnoliopsida; order Poales; family Poaceae; genus Triticum; species Triticum dicoccoides. Next base: position 491,262,692 of record NC_041390.1, on the reverse strand, counting down.
AAAACCCTACGTCATGCTTGATTGTTCTTGATGATATGAGTATTACAAGAGTAGATCTACCACGAGATCAGAGAGGCTAAACCCTAGAAGCTAGCCTACGGTATGATTGTATGTTGTCCTACGGACTAAAACCCTCCGGTTTATATAGACACCGGAGGGGGCTAGGGTTACACAAGGTCGGTTACAAAGGAGGAGATATACATATCCGTATTGCCTAGCTTGCCTTCTACGCCAAGTAAAGTCCCATCCGGACACAGGACGAAGTCTTCATTCTTGTATCTTCATAGTCCAACAGTCCGGCCAAAGGATATAGTCCGGCTGTCCGGAGACCCCCTAATCCAGGACTCCCTCAACACCAATATAAATAAAGAATGAGTTCATTACAGTACCTTGAAGTGGTCTTTTGTTTTCTTTCGCTAACGGAGCTCACGAGATTTTCTACTTTAAGTTTTGTGTTGTGAAGTTTTCAAGTTTTGGGTAAAGATTTGATGGCTTATGGAACAAGGAGTGGCAAGAGCCTAAGCTTGGGGATGCCCATGGCACCCCCAATATAATCTAAGGACACCTAAAAGCCAAGCTTGGGGATGCCCCGGAAGGCATCCCCTCTTTCGTCTATTTCTAGCGGTAACTTTACTTGGAGCTATATTTTTATTCGCCACATGATATGTGTTTTGCTTGGAGCGTCTTGTATTATTTAAGTCTTCGCTTTTTAGTTTACCACAATCATCCTTGCTGTACACACCTTTTGAGAGAGCCATACATGATTTGGAATTTGTTAGAATACTCTATGTGCTTCGCTTATATCTTTTGAGTTATGTAGTTTTGCTCTAGTACTTCACTTATATCTTTTAGAGCACAGTGGTGGATTTGTTTTATAGAAACTATTGATCTCTCATGCTTCACTTAGATTATTTTGAGAGTCTTAATAGCATGGTAATTTTTCTTAAAATCCTAATATGCTAGGTATTCAAGAATAAAAAAATTCTCTTATGAGTGTGTTGAATACTATGATAAGTTTGATACTTGATAATTGTTTTGAGATATGGAGATGGTGATATTAAAGTCATGCTAGTTGAGTAGTTGTGAATTTTAGAAATACTTGTGTTGAAGCTTGTGATTCCCGTAGCATGCACGTATGGTGAACCGTTCTGTGATGAAGTTGGAGCATGATTTATTTATTGATTATCTTCCTTATGAGTGGCGGTCGGGGACGAGCGATGGTCTTTTCCTACCAATCTATCCCCCTAGGAGCATGCGCGTAATACTTTGCTGTGATAACTTGCAGATTTTTGCAATAAATATATGAGTTCTTTATGACTAATGTTGAGTCCATGGATTATACGCACTTTTCTCACCCTTCCACCTTTGCTAGCCTCTCTAATACCGCTCACCTTTCGCCGGTATCATACACCCACCATATACCTTCCTCAAAACATCCACCATACCTACCTCTTATGGCATTTTCATAGCCATTCCGAGATAATATTGCCATGCAACTTTCCACCGTTCCGTTTATTATGACACACTCATGCATCATTGCATATCCCGGTACACCGCCGGAGGCATTCATATAGAGTCATACTTTGTTCTAAGTATCGAGTTGTAATTGTTGAGTTGTAAGAAAAATAAAAGTGTGATGATCATCATTATTAGAGCATTGTCCCAGTGAGGAAAGGATGATGGAGACTATGATTCCCCCACAAGTCGGGATGAATCTTCTCTGGAAAAAAAGAGAGAAAGAAAAGAGGCCATAAAAATAGGCCCAAATAAAAAAATATGAGAGAAAAAGAGAGAAGGGACAATGTTACTATCATTTTACCACACTTGTGCTTCAAAGTAGCACCATGATCTTCATAGTAGAGAGTCTCTCATGTTATCACTTTCATATACTAGTGGGAATCTTTCATTATAGAACTTGGCTTGTATATTCCAATGATGGGCTTCCTCAAAATGCCCTAGGTCTTCATGAGCAAGCAAGTTGGATGCACACCCACTTAGTTTCTTTTTGAGCTTTCATATACTTATAGCTCTAGTGCATCCGTTGCATGGCAATCCCTACTCACTCACATTGATATCTATTGATGGGCATCTCCATAGCCCGTTGATACGCCTAGTTGATGTGAGATTATCTTCTCCCTTTTTGTCTTCTCCACAACCACCACTCTATTCCACCTATAGTGCTATATCCATGGCTCACGCTCATGTATTGCGTGAAGATTGAAAAAGTTTTGAGAATGTCAAAAGTATGAAACAATTGCTTGGCTTTTCATCGGGGTTGTGCATGATTTAAATATTTTGTGTGGTGAAGATAGAGCATAGCTAGACTATATGATTTTGTAGGGATAACTTTCTTTAGCCATGTTATTTTGAGAAGACATAATTACTTTGTTAGTATGCTTGAAGTATTATTATTTTTATGTCAATATGAACTCTTGTCTTGAATCTTTTGGATCTGAATATTCATACCACAATTAAGAAGAATTACATTAAAATTATGCCAAGTAGCACTCCGCATCAAATTTTTTGTTTTTATCATTTACCTACTCGAGGACGAGCAGGAATTAAGCTTGGGGATGCTTGATACGTCTCCAACGTATCTATAATTTTTGATTGCTCCATGCTATATTATCTACTGTTTTGGACATTATTGGGCTTTATTATCCACTTTTATATTATTTTTGGGACTAACCTATTAACCGGAGGCCCAGCCCATAATTGTTGTTTTTTTGCCTGTTTTAGGGTTTTGAAGAAAGGAATATCAAACGGAGTCCAAATGGAATGAAACCTTCGGGAACGTGATTTTTAGGAAGATTATGATCCGGGAGACTTGGACCCTACGTAAAGAAAGAAAAGAGGAGGCCACGAGGTAGGGGGCGCGCCTAGCCCCCCAGGCGCACCCTCCACCCTCGTGGGCCCCCTGTTGCTCTGCCGATGTACTCCTTCCTCCTATATATACCTACATACCCCCAAATGATCAGATACGGAGCCAAAAACCTAATTCCACCACCGCAACTTTCTGTATCCACGAGATCCCATCTTGGGGCCTGTTCCGAAGCTCCGTCGGAGGGGGCATCGATCACGGAGGGCTTCTACATCAACACGATAGCCCCTCTAATGAAGTGTGAGTAGTTTACTTCAGACCTATGGGTCCATAGTTAGTAGCTAGATGGCTTCTTCTCTCTTTTTGGATCTCAATACAATGTTCTCCCCATCTCTTGTGGAGAACTATTCGATGTAATCTTCTTTTTGCGGTGTGTTTGTGGAGACCGATGAATTGTGGGTTTATGATCAAGTCTATCTATGAATAATATTTGAATCTTCTCTGAATTCTTTTATGTATGATTGGTTATCTTTGCAAGTCTCTTCGAATTATCAGTTTGGTTTGGCCTACTAGATTGATCTTTCTTGCAATGGGAGAAGTGCTTAGGTTTGGGTTCAATCTTGCGGTGTCCTTTCCCAGTGATAGTAGGGGCGGCAAGGCACGTATTGTATTGTTGCCATCGACGATAACAAGATGGGGTTTTCTTCATATTGCATGAGTCTATCCCTCTACATCATGTCATCTTGCTTAAGGTGTTACTCTGTTTTTAACTTAATACTCTAGATGCATGCTGGATAGCGGTTGATGAGTCAAGTAATAGTAGTAGATGCAGGCAGGAGTCGGTGTACTTGTCTCGGACGTGATGCCTATATACATGATCATACCTAGATATTCTCATAACTATGCTCAATTCTGTCAATTGCTCAACATTTTTTCACCCACCGTAGAATACTTATGCTCTCGAGAGAAGCCACTAGTGAAACCTATGGCCCCCGGGTCTATCTTCATCATATTAATCTCCTACTACTTAGTTATTTCCTTTGCTATTTAGTTTGCCTTTATTTTACTTTGCATCTTTATCATAAAAATTCAAAAAATATTATCTTATCATATCTATCAGATCTCACTCTCGTAAGTGGCCTTATAGGGATTGACAACCCCTATTTGCGTTGGTTGCGAGGATTTACTTGTTTTGTGCAGGTACGAGGGACTCGCGCGTAGCCTCCTACTGGATTGATACCTTGGTTCTCAAAAACTGAGGGAAATACTTAAGCTACTTTGCTGCATCATCCCTTCCTCTTCGGGGAAAACCAACGCAGTGCTCAAGAGGTAGCAACAAGCACATGCGCGGAGTACGGAGGCATCAAGCAAAGGTTTCCATATTGGTGCAACGAGACCAAGACCAGAAGGACGGCAAGACGGAGGTCACCATGGAGCCCAGGACGGCGTCACCGCCAGAACCTTTGGCAGGCGAAGACCACCTTTTGTCAGGATAGCTTGTACTGGTTGTCCCCTTTCAAAATTGTCCGTTGTTGGCTCCCTTCCCGCTCAATATTTGGGGAGAGGACCAGGGCCTCTATAAATAGGACTAGCCACCACCATAGGCAAGAACGGATCATCAAGATCATCCTCAGCCACACAAGTTCACCAAGCACAAGAACACCTCAACTTCAGGAGGCTGTTCTTCCCCTTGTACTGTTCGTCTTCAGCCAAGAGGCAATTCACCACCACCACACTGGAATAGGGTATTACACCACAACGGTGGCCGGAACCAGTATAAATCTTGTGTCCTTTGTGTTGCGAGTTCGTCGAGTTAGTTCGTGAGATCTAGGCTAAGTTAGGACGCGGATCGGTAGGGGGGGAGATCTTCGCGCGCACCCCAGTGTTCGAACCTTAAGGGTTTTGCCAGAACCCGAGATCTGACATCGGAAACCAACATAATAACTTAACTATACTTAGATTGTCACCAAACGTTAAGTGTGTAGACCCTGCGGGTTCGAGAACTATGCAGACATGGCCGAGACACCTCCACGGCAGTAACTAATAGCAGGACCTAGCTGTCCATATTGGTTCCTACATACTCTACGAAGATCTTTATTGGTCAAACCTCGATGCCAAGGATTCAGCTAATCCCATATGTAGTTCCCTTTGTCCATCGGTATGTTACTTGCCCGAGATTCGATCATCGGTATCTCCATACCTAGTTCAATATCGTTACCGTCGAGTCTCTTTACTCGATCCGTAATACAAGATCCCGTGACTAACTTCTTAGTCACATTGCTTGCAATCTCATTGTGATGTTGTATTACCAAGTGGGCCTCAAGATACCTCTCCATCATATGGAGTGACAAATCCCAGTCTTGATCCATGCCAACTCAACAGACACCCTTGGAGATACCTGTAGAGCATCTTTATAGTCACCTAGTTACCTTGCGACATTTGATACACACAAGGTACTCCTCTAGTGTCAGTGAGTTGCATGATCTCATGGTCATTGGAACAGATACTTGGCATGCAAAAAAGATAGCAATAAACTTGATATGATCATCTGCTATGCTTATAGTTTGGGTCTTGTCCATCACATCATTTTCCTAATGATGTGAACTCGTTATCAAATGACAACTCATGCCTATGGCTAGGAAACAATAGCCATCTTTGATCAATGAGCTAGTCCGATAGAGGCTCACTAGGGATATGTGGTTGTCTATGTATCTGCACATGTATTTAAGTTTTCCAGTCAATACAATTATAGCATGGATAATAAATGATTGTCATGAACAAGGAAATATAATAATAACCACTTTATTATTGACTCTATGGAATATTTCCAACAGTCTCCCACTTGCACTAGAGTCAATAATCTAGTATTACATGGTAATGAATCTAACACCCATAGAGTTCTGGTGTTGATCATGTTTTGCTCATGGAAGAGGTTTAGTCAACGGATCTGCAACATTCAGATCCATATGTACTTTACAAATGTTTATGTCCTCCTTGATCGCATCGCGAATGGAATTGAAGCTACGGTTTATGTGTCTGCTCCTCTTGTGAAACCTTGGTTCCTTGGCCAGAGCAATGGCACCAGTGTTGTCACAGAACAGAGTCATTGGGTCCAGTACACTAGGCACAATTCCAAGATCTGTCATGAACTGCTTCATCCAGACACCTTCCTTCGCTGCCTCCGAGGCAGCTATGTACTCCGCTTTGGATGTAGAATCAGCTACCACGCTTTGCTTGGAACTACACCAGCTTACCGCTCCCTCATTTATAATATATATGTATCCAGTTTGAGACTTAGAGTCATCCGGATCAGTGTCAAAGCTTGCATCAACGTAACCCTTTACGACGAGCTCTTGATCACCTCCATAAACGAGAAACATTTCCTTAGTCCTTTTCAGGTACTTAAGGATATTCTTGACCGTCGTCCAGTGTTCCACTCCTGGATCACTTTCAAACCTTTCGGCCATATTTATGGCAAGGCTAACATCTGGTCTGGTGCATAGCATCGCATACATGATAGAGCCTATGGCAGAGGCATAGGGTATGACACTCATCTTTTCTCTATCCGTTGTAGTCGTTGGGCATTGAGTCTTACTCAACTTCACTCCTTGCAAAGCAGGCAAGAACCCCTTCTTGGACTGATCCATTTTGAACTTCTTCAAATCCTATCAAGGTATGTGCTTTTTAATGTCATATTAAGCGTCTCGATCTATCTCTATAGATCTTGATGCCTAATATGAAAGCAGCTTCTCCTAGGTCCTTCATTGAAAAACTCTTGTTCAAATATGCCTTCACATTTTCCAAAAGATCTATATTGTTTCCAATCAACATTATGTCATCCACATATAATATTAGAAACTCTATAGAGCTCCCACTCACTTTCTTGTAAATACAAGCTTCTCCACCAACTTGTATAAACCCAAACGCTTTGATCACCTCATCAAAGCGAAGATTCTAACTCCGAGATGCTTGCACCAGTCCATAAATGGATCGTTGGAGCTTGCACACTTCGTCAGCATTCTCTAGATCGACAAAACCTCCCGGTTGCATCATATACAACTCTTCCTTAAGGAAACTGTTAAGGAACGCCATTTTGACATCCATCTACCAGATTTCATAATTGAAAAATGCAGCTATTGCCAACATGATTCTAGCGGACTTAAGAATCACTACGGGTGAGAAAGTCTCATCGTAGTCAACTCCTTGAACTTGTGAAAACCCCTTTGCCACAAGTCAAGCTTTATAGACAGTAACATTACTGTCCACGTCCGTTTTCTTCTTAAAGATCCACTTATTCTGAATGGCCTTTTGCCCTTCAGGTAATACTTCCAAAGTCCATACTTTGTTTTCATACATGGATCCCATGTTGGATTTCATGGCCTCTAACCATTTGTCAGAATCCTGGCCCACCATCGCTTCTCCATAGCTCGTAGGTTCATCATTGTCCAACAACATGACCTCTAAGACATGATTACCTTACCACTCAGGAGCAGTACGTACCCTTGTCGACCTACGAGGTTCGGTAGTAACTTGATTCGAAGCTTCATGATCACCATCATTAGCTTCCTCTTCAACTGGCATAGGTGCCACAGAAACACCTTTCCGTGCTGTGCTACTCTGGTTGAAGTGAAGGTTCAACAACCTCATCAAGTTATATCTTCCTCCCACTCAATTCTTTCGAGAGAAACTCTTTCTCAAGAAAGGACCCATTCTTAGCGACAAACACTTTGCCCTCGGATCTGAGATAGAAGGTATACCCAATCGTCTCCTTTGGGTATCCTATGAAGACACATTTGTCCGCTTTGGGTTCAAGCTTTTCTGGTTGAAGCCTTTTGACAAAAGCATCGCAACCCCAAACCTTAAGAAATGACAGCTTAGGTTTCTTACCAAACCATAGTTCATACGGTGTCGTCTCTATAGACTTAGATGGTGTCCTATTTAAAGTGAATGCAACTATGTCTAATGCATAACCCCAAAACGAGAGTGGTTGATCGGTAAGGGACATCATAGAATGCACCATATCCAATAAGGTACGATTACGACGTTCAGACAGACCATTACGCTGTGGTGTTCCAGGTGGCGTCAGTTGTGAAACAATTCCACATTGTCTTAAATTATTGCCAAACTCATAACTCGGATACTCTCCCCCTCGATCAGATCATAGGAATTTAATCTTCTTGTTATGATGATTCTCAACTTCACTCTGAAATTGCTTGAACTTTTCGAACATTCCAGACTTATGCTTCACTAAGTAAATATACCCATATCTACTCAAATCATCGGTGAAGGTGAGAAAGTAACGATATCCACCGCACGCGTCAACACTCAATGGACCACACACATCAGTTCCAGAAATTGGGGTTTTAGTCATCTTGCCCATGAGGCATGGTTCACATGTGTCAAGTGATTCAAAATCAAGTGACCCCAAAAGTCCATCAACATGGAGTTTCTTCATGCACTTTATACCAATATGACCTAAGTGGCAGTGCCACAAGAAAGTGGGTGCATCAATGTTATGAACATGCGTATCATCACTATCGATATTCAATAAGAATAAACCCCTCAGAATGGGTGCAGGACCATAAAAGATATTACCCATATAAATAGAAGAACCATTATTCTCTTATTTAAATGAGTAACCATCTCGCATTAAACAAGATCCAGATATAATGTTCATGCTCAACGCATGCACTAAATAACAATTATTCAGGTTCATCACTAATCTCGATGGTAGTCAAAGAGCGAGCGTGCCGACGGTGATCACATCAACCTTGGAACCATTTCCCACGTGCATCGTCACTTCGTCCTTCACCAGCCTTCATCTATTACGTAGTTCCCATTTTGAGTTGCAAATGTGAGAAACCAAGCCGGTATCTAATACCCATGCACTACAACGAGAGCTGGTAAGGTACACATGAATAACATGCATATCATATATACCATTGTAGACGTTGGCCCCCTTCTTGTTGGCCAAATACTTGGGGTAATTCCGCTTCCAGTGGTCAGTTCCCTTGCAAAGAAGCACTCAGTTTCCGACTTGGGTCTAGCCTTGGGTTTCTTCACGGGAGGAGAAACTGCTTTGCCACTCTTCTTGAAGTTTCCCTTCTTCCCCTTGCTCTTCTTGAAACTGGTGGTTTTATTGACCATCAACACTTGATGCTCCTTTTGGATGTCTACTTCTCTGACTTTCAACATCGCGAGCAGCTCAAAGACTGACTTGTTCATTCCTTGCATGTTATAGTTCAACAAAAAGCTCTTCTAGCTAGGTGCTAGTGATTGAAGAACTCTATCAGTGATCTCCTCGGGCGGGAGCTCAACTCCCAACTCAGCAAGACGGTTGTAATACCTAGACATTCTGAGTATGTGCTCACTGACAGAGCTGTTCTCCTCCATTTTGCAGGTATAGAAATTATCAGAGGTCTCATACCTCTCGATCCGGGCATTTTTCTCAAAAATAAACTTGAACTCCTGGAACATCTCATATGCTCCATGACGTTCAAAACACCTTTGAAGTCCCGGTTCTAAGCCATACAACATGGTGCACTGAACTATTGAGTAGTCATCAACACGCAACTGCCAGGTGTTCACAATGTCCACAGATGCTGGAGGGGGTGGCACACCGAGCAGTGCATCAAGGACATAAGACTTTTGGGCAGCCGTGAGGATAATTCTCAAATTACGGGCCCAATCCACAAAGTTTCTTCCATCATCTTTCAACTTAGCTTTCTCTAGGAAGGCATTGAAATTCAGGGGAGCTACTGCACGAGCCATTGATCTACAACATAATTTGCAAAGACAACTTAGACCATTGTTCAAGATAATGAGTTCAATTAATCAAATTACCTAAGAACTCCCACTCAAATCAACATCCCTCCGGTTGTCCGAGTGTAACATGATCTAAATTCACCAACCCAACTTTGATCATCACACGAGATGAGGTGGTTTCAATGGTGAACATCTCCATGTTGATCATATCTACTATATGACTCATGTTCGACCTTTCGATCTCTTGTGTTCCGAGGCCATGTTTGTACATGCAAGGCTCGTGAAGTTTAACCCAAGTGTTCCGCATGTGCAAAACTGGCTTGCACCCGTTGTATGCAAACATAGAGTCTATCACACCCGATCATCACGTGGTGCTTCGAAACGACGAACTTTCACAACGGTGCACACTTGGGGAGAACACAATTTTATCTTGAAATTTTAGTGAGGGATCACCTTATAATGCTAGTGTTGTCCTAAGTAGAATAAGATGCATAAAAGGATTAACATCACATGCAAATCATAAGTGACGTGATATGGCCATCATCTTGTGCTTTTGATCTCCATCTTCAAAACACCGGCATGATCTCCATCGTCACTGGCATGGCTCCATGATCTCCATCATCATGTCGCCATCGGGGTTTTCACACCAACCATACTTCTACAACTATTGCTACCTCTTAGAGATAAAGTAAAGCATTACATAGTGCTTAAAGATTTATACAATAATTAAAGACAACCCTATGGCTCCTGTCGGTTGTCGTATTCATCGACATGCAAGTCGTGATAATCTATACAAAACATGATCATCTCATACATCAAATATATTTCATCATGTCTTTGGCCATATCATATCACAACATACCCTACAAAAAATAAGTTAGACGTCCTCTACTTTGTTCTTGCATGTTTTACGTGGCTGCTATGGGTAAATAGTAAGAACCGTTCTTACCTACGCAAAGCCACAACAGTGATATTCAAGTTGCTATTTAACCTTTTACAAGGACCTCCTTTGTCGAATCTGATTCAACTAAGGTGGGAGAGACGGACACCCGCCAACCATCTTTATGCAACAAGTTGCATGTCAATCGATGGAACCGGTCTCATGTACGTGGACATGTAAAGTTGGTCTGGGCCGCTTCATCCCACAATACTGCTGAAACAAGATAAGACTAAGGAAGGAAGCAATCTAAATATCAACACCCACAAAGTCCTTTGTGTTCTACTCATGATGTCATCTACGCATAGACCTAACTCATGATGCCACTGTTGGAGAACGTTGCATGGGAAACCAAAAAAAATCCTACGCTCACCAAGATCAATCTAGGAGATGCACATCTAGGATAGGAGAGATTGGATCTACATACCCTTGTAGATCACTAAGCGGAAGTGCTAAGAAACGCGGTTGATGTAGTCTAACGTCTTCGCGATCCAATCACGATCCGTCCACGAACTCCCGGTCAAGTGCCGAACGGACGGCACCTCCGGGTTCAACGCACGTGCGACTTGATGACGCCTTCAGCTCCTCGATCTAGTGAGCGATGGTGAAGTAGTAGATTGAGTTCCCGGCAGCACGACAGCATGGTGGCGGCGGTGGTGGAGCAATCTCAGCAGAGCTTCACTAAGCAATCCGAGAGAGAGAGAGAGAGAGAGAGGAACTATGAGGGAGACGAAGGGCAGCGCCGTGGCATGAATGGGTGCGGTTGCGCTCCCTCTCCCCTCTATATATAGGGGAGTAGGAGGAGGTAGGGGCTCCTTAGGGTTTCCCTCTAGGTGGGGCGGCGGCCACCAAGGGGAGGCGTCCTAGGGTTTGGGTGGCGCCCCCTAGGAGCCTTCCCTCCCAAGCAAGGGGGCGGCTGTCCTAGGGGGGCGCCCCACCCTCTTGGCCAAGTGGGTTGGGGTTTGGGATGGCACCCAGCCCCTTGTGGGCTGGTGTGCCCCTCTCCCTTGGCCCATGAGCCCCCCCAACACTTGCCCCCGCCCCAAACCCTTTTTGGTTCTCCGATGGAACCCTTCACCTTACGGAACACTTCCGAAATCCGAATCCCTTCATCCTATATATCAGTCTTTACCTCTGGACTGTTCCAAAGTTCCTCGTCATGTCCAGGATCTCATCCGGGACTCCGAACAACCTTCAGTCACCAACATAATAACTCAACAATACTTAGATCGTCACCAAACATTAAGTGTGTAGACCCTGCGGGTTCGAGAACTATGCAGCCGTGACCGAGACACCTCTACAGTCAATAATCAATAGCAGGAACCGGTTGTCCATATTGGTTCCTACATATTCTACGAAGATCTTTATCGGTCGAACCTCAATTCCAAGGACTCAGCTAATCCCGTATGCAGTTCCCTTTGTCCATCGGTATGTTACTTGCCCGAGATTCGATCGTCAGTATCTCCATACCTAGTTCAATCTCGTTACCGTCAAGTCTCCTTACTCGTTATGTAATACAAGATCACGTGACTAACTCCTTAGGGCATCTCCAGCCGTTGGCCCCCCAGGGGGCGCCTAAAATCGCCGCCTGGGGGTGAGCCGGCACAAAAATTGGGCCTGGGGGCGAGTTGGTCCCCAGCCGCCGGCCCTAGGGCCGCCCCCAGGCACTTTTTAAAATAAAAGAAGTTCGGCGAAGTTCGGCTAAAGCACGATGAAATTCGGCCAAACACGATGAAATTCGGCCAAACACGATAAATTTCGGCACATTTCGGCGAAGTTCGCGGATTTTCATTACATAGCTCATATACGTAAACTAATCTAAAGGAAAAACTGGCTGAAGTCGCCGCCGTCGCCGCCATCATCGTCGTCGACCTTCTCTTCCTTGACGTGGGCGCCCCTGCTGGACCCCTGCCCGGCGTCGCCATGGCGGACTGGTGGCGGCGCATCATCATCGTCGTCGTCGCTGTCGCAGATGACAACGACTCTGCCTTCGTCGCGGCCGCGTTGACGCTCCGTGAAGCAAAGCAGGGCGGCGCGCTGGCGCTCCTTCGCCTTCTCCAGGCGCTCCTTCTCCATAGCTATGGAGTCCCTGCGCGCCCATTCCAGGGCCATGTCGTCGTTGTCGAGCTCCGTCGTCACCGGCGCGGTCGACTCCTTCTTCACCGGCGGGAGCCCCGGCTCCGTCTTCACCGGCGCGAGCCCCGGCTCCGTCTTTGGCTTGACGAAGCGCGGAGGAGGAGCCGACGAGTAGGTGCGCCGGCCGCCCTTGTTGATGACGATGTCGGTGCTGCGAGTGCGCCGGCCGAGCGGCGTCTCCACCGCGGGCTCGGCCTTGACGCCGAGTAGTGCCGGAGTGTCGGAGGAGTGCGATGAAGATCGGGAGGAGGAAGAAGAGGAGAAGGACCCGAACCTCCTTGGCGCCCATGGCCCGGCGCGTTGGTGCTGCGTCGGGGCGGCCGCCCTCGCCGGGTACGCCAACGGCGGGTCGTTGCCGCCCTCGAGGTACGTCAGCACGCCCTCGAGTGTGCGGCCGGGGACGCCCCATCATAGGTGGCGCCCCTCGCTGTTCTGTCGGCCGCCAACCACCGGTGCGCCGTTGATGGACGCCAAGCGCTGCTGCTGGCGGCGCTCGAAATACGCCTCCCAAGCCACGTGGTTGTCGGCGGCGTACTGGGGGAGGGAGAGTTGGGCGTCGGTGAGGGAGGCGCGCACGACCTCGACTTCCTCGGCGAAGTACTGCGGCTTCGCCACGGCGTCGGGCAACGGGGGAATGGGCACTCCCCCGGCGCTGAGCCTCCACCCTGTCGGCCCGGCGCGCATGTCCGGCGGCGCCGGGATGTTCGCCTGGAACAGGAGCCAGGACTCCTGTTCGCGGAGCGAACGGCGGCCGAAGCCGTTGGCCGCCGCCTCGTCTCCGGGGTAGCGTTCCTCCATGGCGACAGGCTCGGGAGAGGTAGAGAGATAGATGGAGGGGCTGGGCGGCGGCGCTCGGGAGAGGTAGGGAGAGGGAGGAGCTAGGCGGCGGTGAGGGACGGGGCTGGTGTGGGCACAGGCGAGTGCAGGCCATTGGCTATATAGCCGCGCCGCACCTGTGTGTACGCGTGCGAGGGAGGGGAGGCGTCGGCGCGCCGTCCCGTGATGCGCCGCCCGTGAGGAATCAATGGCAAGGCTGACCGGCGGCAGCCTTGGCATTGATTCTCTGCGGGAACCGAGGCCGTTGGGGGAAGACGAGGCGCCGTGTCCCTGACGCGGTGGGCCCACGGCTGTTTCGCGCCAAAACAGTTCGCCCCGGCGCCCCCGGGCACCCCCTAGCGCGCCGGGTTCGGCCTGGGTCCGCCGGCGCTGTTTTCGGCCCAGGCCGGCGAAAATCGGGCTCCTGGGGGCGCGACTGGTCCGTTTTTTTGGCGCCGGCACGAAAAAATCGCCTGGGGAAGCCTTCCTGGGGACGCGGCTGGAGATGCCCTTAGTCACATTGCTTGCAAGCTCATTGTGATGTTGTATTACCTAATGGGCCTCGAGAAACTCTCCGTCATACAGCGTGACAAATCCCAGTCTTGTTCCATGCCAACTCAACAGACACCCTCGGAGATACCTGTAGAGCATTTTTATAGTCACCCAGTTACGTTGCGACATTTGATACACACAAGGTACTCCTCTAGTGTCAGTGAGTTGCATAATCTCATGGTCATAGGAACAGATACTTGACATGCAGAAAACGATAACAATAAACTTGATACAATCATATGCTACGTTTATAGTTCAGGTCTTGTCCATCATATTATTCTCTTAATGATGTGATCCCATTATCAAATGACAACTTATGTCTATGGCTAGAAAATCATAGCCATCTTTGACCAATGAGCTAGTCCGGTAGAGGCTCACTAGGGACATGTTGTTCTATATGTATCCGCACATGTATTTGAGTTTTCAGTCAATACAATTATAACATGGATAATAAACGATTATCATGAACAAGGAAATATAATATAGACACTTTATTATTGCCTCTAAGGAATATTTCCAACACATACTTGTGGTGATGACTCTAGATCCCTCAAGAACATTTACTATCAAACACTATTTCACATAATTTAGTCTCTTTTATTTTTTGTCCTTCATTTTGTCGTTCGTAGTTTAGTTAAACTCCCTTTTTATCCGTCTTCCTAGCAACTGACTATAATGGACTATTTCCAAACTCATGTTTGGGTGCGTATGGAACTACGTAAAGTGACAACATAGTTGCGGGGTTTATGTTGTCATTCTATTCGCTTCATGTGAGATCGACAAACCTTATTTACCGCAAAATTGCTACAAAATCCATGTGCATATGTAGGACATCAAAAAGTTTGGCCGCATGTTTGCGTCGTGGAGGCACACCGAGTGGATGTCGTAAGCATGTGCCGCCTGCGCTGCCGACTAGGAGGAGCTGATCCAAATGTGTTTGTGAGTTTCGTTGTCGGTGATCTCTGTCACCCAATCCCGCATGACCGTTGTTGCACGCCAAGGTACCTCCTCTGCGACGTCGGCAGTGGTGGCAGGTCAAGGAACCGGGAGGAGGACGTGTTGTCGCGACCTCGGGCTCGAGAGCGTCGAGTGGTGCTTCTAATCGACAGCGGGGACCTAGTCATTTGGGCGGCGGGGCGCGCCGGAGTGGATGTGGGGGCATGCCGGCAAGATGCAGAGTGCTCAAGCGGCGGCTGAATGGATGAGATCGAGCGGTGTGAGGGGAAATTTTATTACTCCAGCGGGGGCGGCCAAGTATATTTAAGAGTCAAGCGTGCAGTGGAGTAAAAAAATTAGGACTCGAATATCTAGCAAACGTCAGATTTTTAGGCATGACAAATCTAACATTTTCTATGCTTGCCAAGAGTAGCAAGTTTAGTTGACATGCATGGCACATCCGAACAATTTTTTTGCCAAGAAAGTGTCGTGCTTGTCAACTAAATTTGTCATCCTTATGCCAATATAAATTACCATGAAAAATGTTTGATTTGCCATGCCTAAAAATTTAACGTCAGATTTTTAGCACTTCCAAGGTTGTACTCTTAAATGTTACAGTACACGGGATCGGTTAGGTGCGGTTTAAAGGAGGAATCATGTTTTTTACTCCTCTAAAACTTTGCAAGGAATTAGGCTTTACAAGGGATCGGTTAGAGATGCTCTAGCAGCATGCTACTGCTAATTATACATCAAGAAAATTACACTTTGCTTAACCAAACACCGACGAAGACACTCCTCTCATGGTTAATAAACAAGGGAGATACATATAGCTAGCCCCAACACTCCTTCGGAGTTAAAACACTAACAAGCCATAACCCGACAAGCGTGCACCATTTACCAAACACAAGATCAGACCTTCTGCTTCTTCTGATCGCAATTCATCAGAGAGCAACCATACATTACCCAGAGAAGTTCAGAAGAGAAAATGGAAGGGCAACCATGCAGTACACTTCCTGTACTGGATTGCTATATAAAGCTGCACATGCATTAGAAGTTCTTCGTAACTCAAATGCGCGTAATCAGTAGCTCCACAAGCTGACCTCGCCGTCATCGTCGCCGTCTCCGACAGTCGCTGAAGGGCCTGCCATCGGAGGAGGGGCAATGAGCATCCCCTGCGCCATGTCGAGGTAGCCCTGCATCCCGAAGTCCATCCCATCGTCCATCCCATAGTACGGATCACCGGCGAACTGCTCCGTTGGTGCAACTGCTACCTCCTCGGCGGCCGCATTGCTCTGGTCGGGTGCCGGCAGGAATGCCTCAGCCGCCTCCACCGCCGCCCGCCGTATCTCATCAGGGCTAGCACCCACGGGCGGGACCCGGAGCCGCCGAGGCGAGTCGGCGAAGTTGAGGCAGGCGGCGCGGCCGCGCAGCGCCAGCGCGGCCACGTCGTGAGCGCGCGCCGCCATCTCCGCGGTCTCGAACGTGCCGAGCCATATCCTCTGCTTGCTGTGCGGCTCCCGCACCTCGCAGACCCACCTCCCGGGGTTCCTCCGGCGCACGCCCTTGTAGACCGGGTGCCGCGTCTCCTTGAACTTGGTCCGCCCGGCGCGGCGCTTCGGCGGCGCCGAAGACACCGTCATGTACGCCGAGAAGCCCTCGCTGTTGCCGCCGTCCGCGCCCACCGGGGACGGCGTCCCTGACGAGTAGTCGCTGCTGAGGGCACTGAGGTCCATGGCCGGCTATGCTGGCTGCGAGTGTAAGCTGGGGGAGGAAGTGGAAGCAGGTAGTTTGGATTTGGGAGGGAAAGGTGGCGGTTTATATAGTTTAGCGCGTGGAGCGCGACGTCCCCGCGTGCACGGCTCAACGCGGTGCGGCACCGGAGGCGCCAGCCAGGTAGCGCGACTTGCTGGGTCGGGAGAGTGTTGGGCTCGGGGGCGTTAAGTGGGTCGGAACCAGCTGGAGCTCGCGGGGGTGCGGATGGGGACCCACGCGACGCGCAGGCATGGGACGGATGTGGGCCACTCTACTGTGCTCCTGGGCAACGGGGCTCTCTTGTGACAGCAACGTGCCTTGAAAGAGAAAGCTCGCCGTGACAGCTTGTCCTCAAGGCGGGCAGTTTGACGCGAACCCGTAGGATAATGCAATTTACTGTCAATAGAATAGAACTGTTGTTGATTCTATTTGCACAGCAGTTCGACTCTACATAGGAATTTTTGCACTGTTAACGCTTTTCAGTCTACAAGTTCAGGAATGTCAGCTGGCTCACATTGGGGGAAAAGGCACTCTCGGCACCTTGGACCTGTTTTTTTTGACATGGATCAGATTTTTAACATTCTCCAGCAGACCCTCCAGATTTTGGCCATGTGAGAACATCTACAGCCCGACTTAATAAATCTGACCCCTTAAACGCCCACGAACACGCCGTTAACAAATCTAACCCCTTAAACGCCCGCGGACACGCACGGCATGTCTGCGGACACTGACCGGTCACGCCTTAAATATTTGATTCTAAAACCGGACGTCTTAGATTAGAAACCTGAAATCCATATTATTGCATGCAACGCAAACCGATTTTTAAGCGGAGCTCGTCCGGTTCCGCCGTGCCCATGTCCGGCGGCTGTCTGCGCTCCCAGAGTGTTGGTCCGGACGCCGGCAAGGTAGAGTAGTGCATGGGACACAAGCCGGCGCATGGGGCTCAAGGCGCCGTTGTCACCCATGTCCTATTTTTCCTCGTCGGAGCCCGGAACCCGAACGGTGCTCGTGGACGTCAGATAATGATGGATCCGTCTTGGGAGGAGCAGTTGACATCCACGACGACACGAGCGCGGCGCACGGGGTCACAGGCCATCTGTCGGGGCGCCGAAGAATGCGACTCCGCCTCTCCAGCGTCCACCGCCGCGAGCGCCGCCGCTACCTCCCGTGCCCGCTGCCTCACACGGCGGGCACGCCGCACCATGTTTGCGTCAGACGACGCCCATGGTGTGTCCATGGCCTTGGAGCGCCAACAAAGGGGTTGTGCGTCCGCCACCGTGTTCAGACGCCAGACGAACCGCACCGCCTCCGGCGAGGCAGCGACGGCACACCTAGCTCCTAATCCATGCGCCATTTGGACGAACGTAATGGATTTTCGACGAAAGGAGTCCGAGCTCTGCCTCTCACGGGCCCCCTCACGGGAGCGGCGTAGTGCAAGCCGGACAGCTATCTTCTCCTCATGGGCGCGTGGGATGAGCTCGGGGTCGACGGATCTGGAGGTGAAGAACTCGGATCCGCTGCCCGCCATGTCGGAGATGGCCGGAGATCGTCGGATGGGAGGTTGGGTGGCGGAGGGGAGTGGACTGAAGTGGCTAGGGTTTGGTCCAGTGAGCGAATGGGAAAGACTATATGTGGGGTCAGGTGGGCCAGCATGGGCCGGATCCGACGTGACGGACGCGCCCCGGCGACCACTTATCCGCCCCATATTTGAGCTGGATATGATGAATGTCGGTCAGCCCAATCGTTGAGACCCGTTTGAAGTGTCCACTTGGTTGAATTTTCATGATCGGTCAGTGACCGGACCGTCCGCCTAGGCGTTTGAGACGGTTTTGAGACGCCCGACTATAGATGCTCCGAGAAAAGATAAATTTGTTATACTCCCATCATAAAGAAATATAAGACTTTTTAGATCATTAAAGTAGCAATTTAAAAGGTCTTATATTTCGTACAGAGGAGTATTTGTGTACAAGGATTTGTCATGTTCTAAAGTAAAATTGCTATGTATAGAATAAAAATAATCAGGAAGAAATATAATGTTACATTGAGTAATTGTCATGCATTTAATCAGGATTCGACGTACATGAGGGCGTCAGATTTTAACGCTAAAAATCGGACTTCTAGACTAGCCGGGAGACGAAGTATATCTAGATGCAATGAACGTTTCTTTTGGCCGGGGAACACACTGCAACGGGTCGAATCATGTGGTTCCACAAAGGATCCACACAACACGGTTACATGGCAGTTATATTGGACTTGGTCTGAGAGGGTGCCAATGGTGATGGACAGTGACGTTGGTTCGTTGTTGCTGCCTGTCTCCGTGCTCCAGAGCTGGTGGGATTTTGCAACTGGATAAATGGCGACAGTTGGTTTGCAGTTAGGTGGCTAGTTGGATTTTCCGTGTATTTAATGATTCTGTATGGATTTTTCGCAGCTAAAATTGAACATACCCCTCGTACTATTTGACTATTTCTTCTTGATGTTGACATCTCTAAAGTCTAGAAATTTTTGTCTCTTTCTTTTAAAAAGAAAAGTAGCAACTGTAGAACAACATGCCACTGCCACTAGAAGGAAGTAGCCGGAGCACGGAGGTCTTATTTTTCTCAGTTTTGCTAAAACGCATCTAGATGTGCCATAAGTATTGCACATCTAAATCCTATATCATTGATCTTATGTTGAGATTCGTGTGGATATTTTTTTTTTCTTTTTCTTTTCCTCTTCATACTTGATTCACTCACTTAGATGTGCAATAAGTAGGGCACATCTAGATGTGCCCTAGACATTCCCTATTTTTCTGTTATCAATTAACGAAGGACATAGAGTGTTCATTCCTAAATATAAATCTTTTTAAGATTCCAACGCAGACTACATATGAAGTAGAATGAGTTAATCTACATTCTAAAATATGTTTATATACATTCATATGTAGTTCGTATTGAAATCTCTAAAAAGATTTATATTTAGAAACAAATGGAGTAAATTACCAAACTCCCACAAAATGAAGCACTATCCTGTGTTGGGAATGTGGGGGTGTGTGGACCAACGTTATCAACCTATGGGTGTTGCTTACGCTGCGGGATGGCCCATTTGAGAGTAATGTGTGCCTACCTCTAGAATTTTCTGGCTCACCTGTACGTGTGGGTGTACGATCTGGCGGCTGTGCGGAGAGGCGGCTTGAAGGGCACTCAACAGTAGAGAGCTTGGCGGCTGGGAGCAAGCGGCTCAGATCTCTACCTTTGCCCTCTGCATCTCGCCTCCCCCTCTCTCTTTTCACATCCATGCCGCGGCTCGTTCCAATGGCGACGACAAGTAAAGTATGTGGCGGCACATGGCCGAGTGCCATCCTTATCCTGCGGTGCTACGAGGGGGTATGGTGAATCGAAATCTCCAAGGCTGCATGGAGGGAGTAGGTAGTCATCGGTTGTGGCTACAGTGAATGCCAAAGAAGGAAGGATGGTCCTTACCTAGTTGATGATGGATTAATAGTATGGTATAACAACTCTATGATCATCTGCTTGGAGTTCACTATGGTTCTCGTCAAGGTCAAAGAAGGAGGATGGTCCTTACCTGGTTGATGATGGATTAAAAGTATGGTACCATTCTAATAGTGGTAAATTAGTTGTTTGATTGGTGTCGTAGTGGTGCAATCACAGTGGTATTTGGTTCAAACAAAGTACTTTTTCAAAATTAATGTCTAGTTCATCTAAATACATGTCAGTTAAAATTATTGGGAAAATAGATGATGGGTTCTTACAGCAATACCACAAAATCTAGATTGTACATTAACTGTTATAAAGGAAAAAAAATCATTTCTTTATCCTCTATAAATACATCGTATATTGTTCTTATTCTTTATTTCTCTAAGGACTTCAAAAAGTAGCTCAAAGTGCTTCGTATTTCAATCATCTAAAAGGTGATCTCAATGGTTTATCAATATGTAGATTCCTTCAGCGTATGCAAAAATCTGATCAATGAGTTAGTTCCCCCATTCGTTCACAAACCTTTGCTTTCTTTATACAATTTTAAGTTATTGGTATCATGTATATCATAATCTCTACAACCCGGTAGGCTTTTCAATAACCACACTTGTATTTTATAATAACCAGCTAAATGATGGATCCCACTTACTACTACTTGTCTGCTCACTTCATGCTTTGAGCATCACTGTATTTCACAGATATTATAGTATTAATTGTTAGTGCAAGCAGACAAATGGGGATTTAGAATATGAGAAGTGCTATAATTGGCATTGAATTTCTCAAATAAGTAACATGGAGATAACTATTTTATGCATGGTTTGACTTGAAACGTTTTACTTGATTGTTTTTTAATCCAAAATGTCTATAGAAGTTATGTTTGGTACAAAGTTCCTAGTTCCCATTAGAGTAGGTTTAGCCCTAGTCATTCGTAATTTATTTTTTCTTCTTAGATGCATAAAGTGAGTGACTTCATTGTAACGCCCGAATAATTAAGCTACAGTAATCCCTGTTAATAGTGCTGTGTCATCATATTACTGTTGCTAATCTTTATTTGATCCAATTCATGATTCAAATTCAAAACCGAGTTTAAAGTCAAAATTCAAATTTGTCAAACGTGAAAACTAAAATGTTCAAAGTGTGGCAAACAATCCCTGGATATTTGTCATGTTGAAAACCATATTTTATAAAACTAAAAGTAAAATAAAATTAAAAGGGAAAACATAAACTTTTAAAGGAAAAAGGAATACAAAAAGAAAAGGGGAAGCCCCCTCCTCCCCTGGGCCTAGCCCACCTAGGTCGGCCCAGCAGTCCACCTCCCCCCAGGTCGCCTTCCTCCCCTGTTCCGCCGACCCAGCGCGCACCCGAGCGCGCTCCGCCGGACCACCTCGCCGCCCCCGCCAGTGGGATAAGGACACCGACGCGGCGCCTCCTCGGGCCCCCCTCCCCACTTGCCCAGCTCCCTTTCTCGCCCCCTCGCCCCTCCCTCTCGTTCTCCACCTCCCCTCCTCCAGATCCGCCGCGTCCACCGCCACTGTCACCATGGCCGACGCCGCTCGCGCGGCCAGCGTGCCCCCACCACCTAGGAGCTCGCCAGAAGGACCCCCATCGTCTGCCTCGTCTCCGCCGACCGCACACGTGAGCCGGGAAGGCCCCACGATACCGCCCGACCATTCTTCCTCCGCTCCGGCCACCGCGAGCTTGCTAACAACTTCGGCCACCTCGAGTCATCCTCGGGCCGTCTCAGCAACTAATACGTCTCCAACGTATCTATAAATTTTTTATTGTTCCATGCTATTACATTATCTGTTTTGGATGTTTTATATGCATTAATATGCTATTTTATATTATTTTTGGGACTAACCTATTAACCTAGAGCCCGGTGCCAGTTTCTGTTTTTTCCTTGTTTTTGAGCTTCGTAGAAAAGGAATACCAAATAGAGTCCAACGTAATAAAACCTTCGCGATGATTTTTCTTGGACCAGAAGACACCCAGGAGACCTGGAGTTCAAGTCAGAGGAGCCACGAGGCGGCCACAAGGGTGGAGGGCGCGCCCAGGGGTAGGACGCGCCCCTGCCTTGTGGGCCCCCATGACTCCCCTGACCTAATTATTTCTCCTATATATTCACATATATTCCCAAACTACCAGAGGCATCCACGAAAACACGTTTTCACCACCACAACCTTCCATACCCGTGAGATTCCATCTAGGGGGCCTTTTTCGGCATCCTGCCGGAGGGGGATTGGATCACGGAGGGCTTCTACATCAACCCTATTGCCCTTCCGATGAAGCGTGAGTAGTTTACTGTGAGAACCCGGAATTAACTTCCAGACCCTCCTGTGTATATTTGTCAACCCCGGTGAGGGAGTCCTGGATTAGGGGGTGTCCGGATAGCCGGACTATACCTTCAGCCAGACTCCTGGACTATGAAGATACAAGATTGAAAACTTCGTCCCGTGTCCGGAAGGGACTTTCCTTGGCGTGGAAGGCAAACTTGGCGATACGGATATGCAGATCTCCTACCATTGTAACCGACTTTGTGTAACCCTAACCCTCTCCGGTGTTTATATAAACCGGAGGGTTTTAGTCCGTAGGACAACATACACATCAACAATCATACCATAGGCTAGCTTCTAGGGTTTAGCCTCTCCGATCTCGTGGTAGATCTACTCTTGTACTACCCATATCATCAATATTAATCAAGCAGGACGTAGGGTTTTACCTCCATCAAGAGGGCCCGAACCTGGGTAAAACTTCGTGTCCCTTGCCTCCTGTTACCATCCGGCCTAGACGCACAGTTTGGGACCCCCTACCCCAGATCCGCCGGTTTTGACACCGACATTGGTGCTTTCATTGAGAGTTCCTCTGTGTCGTCGCCGTCAGGCTCGATGGCTCCTACGATCACCAATAGCGATGCAGTCCAGGGTGAGACCTTCCTCCCCGGACAGATCTTCGTCTTCGGCGGCTTCGCACTGCGGGCCAATTCACTTGGCCGTCTGGAGCAGATCAAAAGCTACGCCCCTGGCCGTCAGGTCAGATTTGGAAGTTTAAACTACACGGCTGACATCCGCGGGGACTCGATCTTCGACGGATTCGAGCCACTGCCGAGCGCGCCGCACTGTCCCGACGAGCATGATCTAACTCTGCCGCCGAATAGTGCCCTGGAGGCCGCACCCGCGTCAGCTTCGACCCTTAATTCGGAGCCAACTAGGCCGATCGAGGATGGGCGGTTGGACGCCACCTCGGGGGCTGCGATCCCAACGGCGATTGAGCCGAACACCAGCCGCGTACTCTGCGAGACTCGTGACTCCAAGGAGCCGGACTCCTCTTCGGACTCAGAACCCTAGGCGCCCCTGCCGATCGAATCCGATTGGGCGCCGATCATGGAGTTTACTGCCGCGAACATCTTTCAGCACTTGCCTTTCGGCGATATCCTGAAGACACTGAAGTCTCTCTCTTTATCAGGAGAGCCCTGGCTGGACTATGGTCAGCAAGGTTGGGGTACGGACGATGAAGAAATTCAAAGCCCACCCACCACCCACTTTGTAGCCACTGTCGACGACTTAACCGACATGCTCGACTTTGACTCCGAAGACATCGACGGTATGGACGCCGATGAAGGAGATGATGAAGAACCAGCGCCTACTAGGCCCTGGAAAGCCACCTCGTCATATGACATATACATGGTGGACACCCCAAAAGAAGGAGATGGCGATGGAACAGTGGAGGACGACCCCTCCAAGAAACAGCCTAAGCGCCGGCGTCAGCGGCGCTGCTCAAAATGCCGCCAAAACAAATACGTCGATTCCAGCACGGGAGATAATAATACTTCAGAAAGTGCCGAAGAAAATCCCCTCCAGCAAGATTTAGCACAGGAGTATGGAGAAACCAGCCCTCATGAGAGAGCGGCAGACAGAGAGGTTGAGGACGATAATTATATGCCTCCCTTCGAAGACGAGGCAAGCCTCGACAACGACGAATTCGTCGTGCCAGAGGATCCCGTCGAGCAAGAGCGTTTTCAACGCAGGCTTATGGCCATGGCAAGAAGCCTCAAGAAAAAACAGCAACAGCTTAGAGCTAATCAAGATTTGCTAGTCGACAGATGGACTGAAGTCCTTGCGGCCAAAGAGCATAAACTCGAACGCCCCTCCAAGAGCTACCCAAAGCGCAGGTTGCTACCCCGATTAGAGGAGGAAGCACTTGATGCGGCCGACCGGCCACCTCGTGGCCGCGACAGAGAGACCTCTCGGCCCTCCACTCAAGCCGCACCCCGTACCAATGCACGGGAATATGCGTCGGACTTACGAGATATGTTGGAGG
Organism: Triticum dicoccoides; assembly: GCF_002162155.2. Classification (NCBI taxonomy): domain Eukaryota; kingdom Viridiplantae; phylum Streptophyta; class Magnoliopsida; order Poales; family Poaceae; genus Triticum; species Triticum dicoccoides. The sequence goes on along the minus strand of NC_041390.1, from coordinate 491,238,184 downwards.
ACAAGGCAAGGCAAACAAGATCGATCTACAGATCGTGGGGGCGCCCCATGGCTCGAGACGGTAACCGTCACGCCGGCCACAAATTCGGCAGGGCCGAACACAGTAGACAAAGCTCATTGGAGCTACGTCATGATATAGCCCAGTGCAGAGGCGCCGCACACCCACTATGCTTCACAGACGAAATAATGGATCATCAAATCCCGAGGGTTTCAAACCCGTAAACATCAAATAATATGATGGCACAACAGATCCTGCGGTATGGATCGAGGATTATCTCCTTCATATCCACATGGCCCACGGCGATGATTTCCACGCCATCAAATACCTCCCACTCAAGCTTAAAGGACCAGCTCGGCATTGGCTTAACAGCTTGCCAACAGGATCAATCAGTTGTTGGGAGGACCTGGAAGCCGCATTCCTCGACAATTTCCAGGGCACTTATGTGCGACCCCCAGACGCCGATGACCTAAGTCACGTAATTCAGCAGCCAGAGGAATCGGCCAGGCAATTCTGGACACGGTTCCTAACAAAGAAAAATCAAATAGTCGACTGTCCGGACGCTGAGGCCCTAGCAGCCTTCAAGCATAATATCCGTTACGAGTGGCTGGCCCGGCACCTTGGACAGGAAAAGCCGAAATCTATGGCAGCACTCACGACACTCATGACCCGATTTTGCATGGGAGAAGACAGCTGGCTTGCTCGTAGCAACAATATGACCAAGAACCCTGGTAATTCGGACACCAGGGACAGTAGTGGCAGGTCGCGTCGCAACAAGTAGAAGCGCCGCATTAACGGCGACAATGCTGAGGATACGGCAGTTAATGCCGGATTCAGAGGCTCTAAATCCGGTCAGCGGAAAAAGCCATTCAAAAGGAATCCTAGGGGCCCATTCAGTTTGGACCGAATACTCGACCGCTTGTGCCAGATACATGGCACCCCCGAAAAGCCGACCAATCACACCAACAGAGATTGTTGGGTGTTCAAGCAGGCAGGCAAGTTAAACACCGAAAATGAAGACAAGGGGCTGCATAGCAATGACGACGAGGAGCCCCGGCCGCCAAACAACAGTGGACAGAAGGGTTTCCCCCACAAGTGCGGACGGTGAACATGATATACGCAACCCACGTCCCCAAAAGGGAGCAGAAGCGCGCGTTAAGGGACGTATACGCGGTAGAGCCAGTCGCCCCAAAGTTCAACCCATGGTCCTCCTGCCCAATCACCTTTGATCGAAGGGATCATCCCACTAGCATCCGTCGTGGCAGATTCGCCGCATTGGTTCTAGACCCAATTATTGATGGATTTCATCTCACTAGAGTCCTTATGGACAGCGGTAGCAGCCTGAACCTGCTTTACCAGGATACAGTGCGGAAAATGGGCATAGATCCCTCGAGGATTAAGCCCGCCAAAACGACCTTTAAAGGCGTAATACCAGGTGTAGAGGCCAACTGTACAGGCTCAGTCACACTTGAAGTGGTCTTCGGATCTTCGGATAATTTCCGAAGCGAGGAGTTAATCTTCGACATAGTCCCGTTCCGCAGTGGTTATCACGCACTGCTCGGGCGAACCGCATTCGCCAAGTTCAATGCGGTACCGCACTACGCATACCTTCAGCTCAAGATGCCAGGCCCTCGAGGAGTAATTACGGTCAATGGAAACACCGAACGCTCCCTCCGAACGGAGGAGCACACGGCGGCCGTTGCAGCGGAAGTACAAAGCAGCCTCTCCAGGCAGTTCTCCAGTCCGGCCACTAAATGACCGGACACCATCAAGCGCGCCCGGAGTAACCTACAACAAGACCGCCTGGCACGATCCGAGCAGGCGTAGCAATGCGGCCCCAACCCCAACCCTCGCAAAAAGGCGACGCCAGTACTTCGCGTACATAACTATGCTCTAGAGATACCATGGGTACAGGGGGAGGGGCACCATCACGGCACGCCCGAAACACGGCTTAAACCGTACCAGGGGCTGCCGATTTTTTAATTTTCTCTTACTTTCAGGACTCCATCCTTCGGAAGGCCTGTTCGGCAGTTCAATTGCCGCACAAACGATGCAAGAACCAGGGAAGCAGACAAGCCACGCCGCATTACGGAACTCCCAGGTGGTCTCTATCACGAGCAGTATACCTGTTCCGCATACTATTCCGCAGCTTGCCCCTGGAACGGACATGTTAACTAGTCCAACCTTTCACTTATCGCATTATTTGTATCGTTCTGCTTTGATCGCAGCCCTTTTTAATAAACAATGCTTAGCTTTCGTCTATTTTTGCATTACCTTTTTTCTTTATATATGTTCCTTAACGACATGTTGCACCCGTACACGTTGGTACGGCCAAAATACGCCAGGGGCTTTAGTACCCCTCAATATGGTGTGAGAAGTCCGAACACTTTAACAAGTGCGGCACCCCGAACTTATAGCATTATATGCATCGGCTCCGAATCATGTCTTGGGTCAATAGTTGCGTTTGCCCGGCTCCTATGTTTTGGTGCCTTACGTTCTGCTATATCGACTAAGGTAGCACTAGGAGAACCACTGCGATTGTGCCCCAGTTGAGCTGGGTCGAGCACCTCAATGGAGAAAGCTAAAACTGACTGTCATGATGAAGCGAGAGCTGGTCCATGTTCGAGAGGTTTTTCGAGTCCCTAAAGACTCATGCCGCTTAGGGCGAGGAGCCGGCTCTGTCCGGCCAAGGCGTGGATAGCGCCCCGAACTCGGTCTTCCGAATACCAGGGGCTTTGCCGAAATTTAAAATTATACTCCCTCCATTTCTAAATACTTGTCTTTCTAGACATTTCAAATGACTACTACATACGGATGTATGTAGACATATTTTAGAGTGTAGATTCACTCATTTTGCTCCGTATGTAGTCACTTGTTGAAATGCCTAGAAAGACAAGTATTTAGGAACGGAGGGAGTAGAATTCTATGGCTAAGTGAGAGTGTTCACGCATTATAGTCCGATTGCCTTGTTCGTTGGGCTGAGCGCCTCCCTCGAAGGACCCAAACATGGGAAAAAGAGCACTTAGGTTTATCCCTGAACACCCAAGCACTAGCGGCACGGGGGAAGAAGCCGACGACTCGCCATCTCTCAGAATTGATAAACAACCGCACAGAAGGTAATATTTTAAATTCCAACAGCATTGCTTAGCGCATATGAACAAGTTCTCAGCGCACAGGACAAAACGGGCAAGTTTCACTCAAAAATTACATCCCTAGAACATTCATCCGCCACAAGGCAGGCACCCTTCAGAACATCCTTATAGTAATTCTCAGGCTTGTGATGCTCTTTCCCCGGCGGTGGCCCGTCCTTCACAAGCTTCTCAGCATCCAGCTTACCCCAGTCCACCTTAGCACGGGCAAGGGCCCTACAGGCACCTTCAATGCAGACGGAGCGCTTGATGACTCCGAGCCTTGGACAGGCCTCAACCAGCCGCCGCACCAGCCCGAAATAGCTCCCAGGCAGAGCCCCTCCAGGCCACAGCCGAACAATGAGGCCCTTCATGGCCTGTTCGGCCGCCTTGTGGAGCTCGACCAGTTGCTTCAGCTGGTCGCTCAGGGGCACGGGGTGTCTGGCCTCAGCATACTGAGACCAGAACACCTTCTCTGTCGAGCTGCCCTCCTTGGCTCGATAGAATGCAGCGGCATCGGACACACTCCAGGGAAGATCTGCGAACGCTCCTGGAGAGCTCCGGATTCGGGTAAGTAACAAGTAACTCACGTTTATGTGTTTGCTTTGCATAAAGAATGCCTTACCCACCGCTATCTTCTTCACGTCATCCAACTCCTGGAGGGTCTTCTGGGATTCGGCCTTGGCAGACTTGGCATTTTCAATAGCCACCGCGAGCTCGGACGCTCGCGTCTTTGAGTCAAGCTCCAAACTATCATGTTTTTCCATGAGAGCCTGGAGCTCTTGCCGTACCTTGCCAACCTCGGCCTCATACTTCTCCCGCTCGGTGCGCTCCGAGGCCGCCCTCTTCTCGGCCTCGACCAACGCTTGCTTAAGGGTCGCCACCTCAGACGTGGCCCCTACAATAGCCATGATAATCCTGTCATTCTTTGCAATTTCACCTTTTTATATATATTTAAAAACAAGGTATTTCTTACCTTCATTGTCCTCGAGCTGCTTCTTGGCACGCCCGAGCTCTTGCTCGGACCGCTCGAGGTTCTGCTTTAGTGTGTCCACTTCCGCAGTCAGTGCGGCGGACGCAAGCAGAGAAGCCTGCATACGCATATTGACTCATTTTTGTTAGACTCGTGCGAATTCCATTTGATCCTCTATTCGGCTTTTCTTCCCGAACGCCAAATAGAGCATCAGGGGCTACTGTCTATGTGGTAATATTATTTACACATTTTTACTTACCTCAAAGCCTGTTAAAAGGCTAGTACAAGCTTCAGTCAATCCGCTCTTGGCGTACTGAACCTTCTGGACCACCGCACTCAAATAGTGCGGTGCTCCTCGTCGATGGAGGCGCCTTGGAGCGCTTCCAACATATTGTCCGGCGCCTCCGGTTGGACGGGGGCCACCGGCACGGTGGGCTTGCTCCTCTTGGAAGGAGGTCCCCTGCCGGACTCTGGAACCCTTGAAGGTTCCGGAGTGGTGTCCGGCCTAGAGCCGGACTTGGAGTCCTGGGGGGTTTCATCCCCTTTACTCCCGGAGTCCGGGAGGTCGCCTTGCGGCGCCTCCAGGACCACCTCCTCCCGGCTTGGAACCTGTTGGGACAACACTTCGGTGCCGTCTGTAGGGCGGGGGGAGGAAGCCGTCGGAAGCGAGTTCACATCCGACGAGTCCAGTGAACCGCTCGACGATTCGTCGAGCCGGTCTTTGGGTGGGCTGCATAAACATATTCGATGTAAGGGAAAGCTGTGCAATAAACGAATACTATGAATTACTCTGGTATCCGGATACTTACGATTTTGCCAGGGGCTTGGCCCTGGGCTGCCACTCCTCTCTGCCGTCGTCGGCGTCCGTGGAGTAGTCCGGAGGAAGGGTTTTCCCCTTCTTGGACCCTCCGGCCTTCCCAGAGAGGGCGGCCTTCCTTTACTTCTCTCCTCCCGCTGGAGGGGGAGAGGTCTCTTCTTCTTCCTCCTCGTCTTCACGAGAGGAATGCGCCTCAGAACCGTCGGATGATGGATCCGACACCTCCTGGCGCCGGGCACTCTTTCAAGTCCCCGTGGCGGCCTTCTTCTCCGGCACCACATAGGGTGCCAGAACCAGCAGCTTCACCAAGCGAGCGTCCGCTGGGCCTTCGGGCAAAGGAGCCGGACAGTTGATCTGTCCGGATGTCACCTGCCAATCCTGTCAAAGGTAAGGGAGCTTAGATCCCGCATGCAGTCAAACTATGAAAAACTGATACCCTGTAAAAGGAAAAAACAGCTTACCGCATGAGCGTGACGCTGTGTACTGAATCCGCGATCCTCGGTAGCGGATGCGGGGGCCTCGGCGCCCTTGAAAAGCACCTTCCAGGCATCTTCGTACGTCGTGTCGAAGAGCCTGCTCAGAGTTTGGTGCCGCGCTGGGTCGAACTCCCACGGGTTGAAAGCCCGTTGTTGACACGGGAGGATCAGGCGGATGAGCATAACCTGGACTACGTTGACAAGTTTGAGCTTCTTGTCCACCAGGGTTTGGATGCATGTTTGGAGTCCGGTTAGCTCTCCTTTCTTACCCCACGACAGGCCCGTCTCCTTCCAGGAGGTGAGCCGCGTAGGGGGTCCGGATCGAAACTCGGGGGGGTGCGACCCATTCGGCGTCGCGCGGCTCGGTGATGTAAAACCACCCCGATTGCCACCCCTTCAGGGTCTCCACAAAGGAGCCCTCGAGCCATAGGATGTTGGCCATCTTGCCCACCATGGCGCCTCCGCACTTCGCCTAGTTGCCGCGCACCATCTTCGGCTTGACATATAAATTCTTGAGCCATAGGCCAAAATGGGGGCGGATGCGGAGGAAAGCCTCGCACACGACGATAAATGCCGAGATGTTGAGGACAAAGTTCAGGGACAGATCGTGGAAATCTAGGCCGTAGTAGAACATGAGCCCCCGGACAAATGGGTGGAGAGGGAAACCCAGTCCGCGGAGGAAATGGGGGGAGGAACACCACCCTCTCATGGGGCCTAGGGGTGGGGATGAGCTGCCCCTTTTCGGGAAGCCGGTACGCGATGTCGTTAGACAGGTATTCGGCCCTCCTCAGCTTTTTGATGTGTCCCTCCGTGACGGAGGAGACCATCCACTTGCCTCCCGCTCCGGACATGGCTGGAGAAGGTTGAGGTGGGGAGTGAGAACTTGGGCGCTGGAGCTCGAGTGCGCAAGGATGGATAGGCGAAGGAGGAAGAAGGCGTAGGTGAAAAGGTGGATCCTTATCCCCTTATATGGGTGGACGCAACTACATGTCCCCACCAGCCTGGTAAAACTCGCTTATCCCCAAGCGCCGTAATCAATGGCGCGGTTGGGTTACCCACGCCCGTATTGATGAGAATCCCGGAATAAGGGGACACGATCTCTGCTTTAACAAGACATGCCAAGGAAACCGCCTCACATGACGCGCTGAGGTGGGATAATGAAACGACTCGGATAAAGGCTTGGCCGTGGTGTGTCACACTACAGAATACGTCAGCAGATTAGATTTGTGTAAATATTATTCTCTCTATGGCAATATGTGGAAACTTATTTTACAGAGCCGGACACTATCTTTGTGTTCAAAATCTTCTATGAAGTACTTGGAGGAGGAACCCGCCTTGCAATGCCGAAGACAATCTGCGCGCCGAACTCGTCGTCATTGAAGCCTGGTTCAGGGGCTACTGAGGGAGTCCTGGATTAGGGGGTGTCCGGATAGCCGGACTATACCTTCAGCCGGACTCCTGGACTATGAAGATACAAGATTGAAGACTTCGTCTCGTGTCCGGAAGGGACTTTCCTTGGCGTGGAAGGCAAGCTTGGCGATACGGATATGCAAATCTCTTACCATTGTAATCGACTTAGTGTAACCCTAACCCTCTACGGTGTCTATATAAACCGGAGGGTTTTAGTCCATAGGACAACATACACATCAACAATCATACCATAGGCTAGCTTCTAGGGTTTAGCCTCTCCGATCTCGTGGTAGATCTACTCTTGTACTACCCATATCATCAATATTAATCAAGCAGGACGTAGGGTTTTACCTCCATCAAGAGGGCCCGAACTCGGGTAAAACTTCGTGTCCCTTGCCTCCTGTTACCATCCGGCCTAGACGCACAGTTTGGGACCCCCTACCCGAGATCCGCCGGTTTTGACACCGACACCCGGGATCATTGTTGACAACACAGCGAAATGGTATCATTGCACAAGGCACAAATGTATTACAAGTTTAATAAATCTTGCCACAAGGCATACATCGGGAAATGTCTAATGACATTTATTACATAGAGAAAATAGTGGAAATTAAAAATGTGTAGCGACTCCATCTCAGCCACAGGCAGTCGATGTAGTCCACGTGACCTCACTCCTTCGGATTGTCATAGTAGTCGTAGTCATCATCTTCATCTTCATGGAACTCTGTTGTCAACAAAATTATTGCCATGAGTACATTACATACTCAACATTCCTCCCTCGGGGAAGGACCTAATAGCTACATGTGGCTTCAACGGAAGGCTATATGGCTCATTTGCATAAAAGCTAATTTTGTTTGACAAATATAGCAGTTGGATAAAAGCAGTTTGGATGAAAACATGTTTTATCTCCAAAATAACTTTCATCAAAGTGAGGATCCTTGATCAACTCACACTCTTCATAGGTTCCAAGAATAAGGGTAAAGAGGGAATAAGCAAGACAGGTCTTGTATGTCAAGAAAGATTCATGTGTCGTCCATGACCATGGAAACGACTATTCGAATAGTTTTACACTCTGTAGATGTTGTACACTTTACCCACACGACACAATCTCGTCTTGATGCCACCAGTGGCCGCTGGTATAGTACACCATTTGGTATACTGACAGGGAGATTGTGACGAGGTCTTTGGACTAGATCCCCCAAAGATGTGACATGCCCACCGGGTCTGGCGCACGGAACTAGGAGTACATCCTCAAGCCGGTCCCCCCATCTGTGCCAAGGATACTCCTCGCAAGGTAGCTATCCCATCTGCGGTACGGTGACACCGACACCTAAGGCTGACTAGCTTACTTGACCAAGCCAGTGCCCATATAGCATGTGGTTGTACTGTTATCACAATCTTCAAATCCAAGACTTATTAGGCCTTAAGCGGCATGGATGACTCATTGCCCCCTTCAACTCGTGAAGGGTGGCCAATCGCTCCTTCAATTCTTGATTCAGCTATCGCCCGCGCCAGTATTCAGATGGTAAGTTTCACCAAGAGTAGAAGAGGATAGAGAAGGTCAACAAGGGCCAACTGGCCTAGCTCAGCGTTAAGTTTCAACTGTCAATGACTGAGAGGTCATTCAACAAGGCACCTATAGGGTGATAAGCATGGCTAAGCATTTCTACTCTACCGGAACCATATACTTCTACTCAGGTGTGATGTAAATAGGCGACAAGCGGATCAAGGTAATGTGTCAATCGACACGCTAGCTACGAGAATTGAAAATAGCATGCACATAAAACAATAAATCTCAATGCAATTTTGTAAACCATAGGATAAGTATGATCAAAGAAGGAGGCATGCCTTCGTTGTTGAGTCCTTCTTCGGTAACCTGTTTCTGTCCATGTCCAACATTGTCGTCACTCCCTACTCGTCGTAACGATAGCAAAAGACAAACAATAAATACCAAAGTAATAGTAAATCCAAATCGAAACCAAATTAAGAGTGGATGGATAAGATATTGATCAAGATGGATATTCCAGAACAAGGTAGAATGGTAGGAAGGTAAGAGATAGGATTCAACAAAGGGACAAGGGTAGGTTGACATGATTAAGGAAGGCTTTGCGATCAAGACTAAAGTTTTGTTACGAACTAGTAGTTCCCACCACACATCTCGACTAACTATGTAGAAAACTACCATCTAACAAACACATTGACATCAACACTCGTGGAATGGAACCATCCTATGCATTTTAACTACAGCAACTCAACATGACATGATAAAGGTAAAAGTTAACCACGATAAATATTTAGATCAATAGAGTCTAAATATTTATAATGGTCAATTGCAACCAAACATATACATCAACTATATAATCATTCATAAGCAAGTGTTAACAACCAAACCAACATTACAAACAATACTAGTTAAGCAATCAAACACCATTGAACACCATGAATTGAATTGATCTAGCTCTAGACATAAATCATTATTAAAAGAAAATAGGTCCAAGTACATAACATCAAATCAATTCATTTGTCAAACAATTAACAAGAAACTATACAACACATGGAACAAAAGAATGAACAACTATCCTAGACATGATATGATTAAGAGCGATAATCAACCACAAATAAATATTTAGATAACTCTAAACATTTATAATGGTCAAACCTTAACTAAAGGATATGAATCCACCAAGCATCTAATAACAAGCATTCCACAACAAAAGCCAAACTAACACTAAGGTGAAAGATAATCAAACCATTAATAGTAAGATGCACATCATACAAGGCATGTTAATGGAGAATAACTAGAGGTCTTAATAAATAAGACAAGCGTCAGACATATGAGTGATCATGAGAAGATACTAAACCAGGACATGGTCTTAATAATAAAGAAAAACTAATACTAATGACCACCAGAAGCAATATTATCACCATATGCTTGCAATAATAGAGCACGATACACACACTGAGTGTGTGATCAAAGCACAACTCTACTGACATGCCATATGACTCGTCCTATGTATAAGAGTCATAGCAACAAGTATTAAAACACTCATAAGGCCAAGATGTAACGAAGTTCAACATCTACAAGAAAGAACTAAACTAGGCAACTATAACACATAGAACTTCATAAGACATGAAAGATCACTTGCATGACGATGGCTAGACATAAAATAATGCAACAAATAGATATAATAGATATAACAAAGGACATGCACACAACAAATGCAATAGTAAGATAAACCCGATATGATGCTAAGCATGGGTGATCATCACACGAGATGCCAAAATATGCTACTAATAGAATACACCTCATAACTATGAGACAACTTAGTTGATATCAACTAACACGACTATCAAGTATGGCAATAGCACATCACCGTACATTCCAGTTGTGACATATAAGCACATCGAGGAAGCATACTAAGCTTGTAGGCAAGTAAAAAAATAGATCATGGCATCAACCAAATCAAGCAATGAAATATCATAACATGAATAACAGAGACAACATGCATTTCTATCAAGTACAACTTACACTTGTGAAGACATAAGCTACATAAGCAGGAATGTTCTATAACATGAATTGATACACGCACTATCATCTAGCTACATTTGTCACAACATCATGGAATGGTATTGGTCAAGCAAGATGGAATCATACACAACTAGCATGTATGTCTACTAAGCAAAGTCTAACAATATACACCATCATATCGTAAATCCTAGCAATGTTATAACACATGGACATCATACAATAAAACATGCATTCAATGTTTCAACAAGTTGTAGCATGGCAAGGTAATAAACTAAGGTAAGTGATCGCACATGATAATTACCAAGATGAAATAACCTAAATTCTACTTTGCAAGAATAAGTTATATATAGCAATACAAAACTAAATGATTGCATGAAGCAACTATCCATGCACTCTTGTATAACACACATGTATAAAATAAAAGGAACAACTAGCCCATAATATTCTATGCTATGAACTACAATGTACTCATATCCAAACAATAAGGCATGTCATTCGAAATCTAGCATAAAGAATACTATCCAACAACACCTACTAAAAATATATAAACATTTTTCATAGACATGGCATAAATGCAAACAAAACAAACATGCGGCATGGACGAAAATGAATACATAATCAATATCTAAGAATATTCATTCTAAACAAAAATGAAAATAATCAAAACATTAGGTATTGCATAATCACACAAAGGTCAGTAATTCTACATAAACCTACTCATGGTAATAATTTGCAAAAACACATACATATGCATATCATAACCATGTAGCGGACAAAAGAAAAATATCTCATGAAACAACTTGTTCAACAATTATTAATAACTATAATTGGTAGAACAAATCAATCGAGCAAGTCACATGGCACACCAAAAATTATGAGGCGAACACCATGCATTCTTAGGCATATCAAGAACGTACAGAAATAAAATATTGATAGTCATATATGCTAAACTAAAAAGTAAAACAACTGCAGTGTTCCAAGGATTATTTAAAATGTTTCGCATGCTAGATTCGAGATCAACCGACGTCCAAAAAATGGTAATTCCCCCGTTTCATGGCGACGGAATTCATCTATGCACCGAACGACAAAAATAGGTGAACCTATGATGTTTAGGGTATATGATGGACAAAGTAAAGCACGTATGCAAACGGAGTTGAATGATGTCTCACTAAAGAGAGTTTAAAGAGGACGATGCCATGATGACATGTTGAAGTTCTTAACGCACCATCGATGTAGTTAACCAATGGTGTGGTAGAAGACGTTGGCATGCTCCTGCACGTGATGCGAAGAAGAAGAACATGGTGGAGTCTCTCCAGCAATGGCGACAACACCCCGAGTAGTAGTAGTGGCACGGCTCCGTCGTGCCCGTGACCCAACAACGACGAATGGATGGAGTAAGATGTCTAGGGGATACTAGTAGTGATGTTTAGAAGGAGCACAAAAGAAATTGGAGAGAGGCTCACCGAGCGCGACGAATTGATGCAACGAACTCGGTGAACAATGTGAATGGACATGTAAAATTCTTCGCGTGTGATAGACGGATCGCATTCCTTCTTCTCTGAATGGACCCGTGTGTGGAGAGGAACTTTAGGGCGCAAGGGTGCTGATGAAGATGGCCTATGTCACTGAAATCAAGCGTCGGCGTCCATGGAGCACCATTCCTTTGGAGGGAGTTCTTGGGAGAATTAGGAACAAAGAGGGCATGGGTTGCTATGGGAATGGAAGAGGAGGTTGGGGCGCACCTATATGTACTAGCGGGTCTGGAACCGATGGGGAGTTGAAGGGAATTAGAGAAGAGGTTTCTTCATGGTTGTACGTTTCCTTCTGTAGTGGTGTGCCTGTAGGTGAGTGGAGGAGGAGACGAAGCAGTTGAGACTGGCGCTTGGAAGATGGCAAGTGGAGAGAGATAAGGCAAGGGAGGAGTCAAGGAGAGGGAATTAAGGAGGAGGCAACCATGAGTCCATGACTGTTGCGGTTTCATGTGCGTGCGTTTTCTCTCTGTACCTGTAGGTTTCTATTTCTCTTCTGTAGATTGAAACATACAGAGGGAGAGAAGAGGAGGCGCTCGCTTGGTTGGGTATTGGTCTAGTTTGGCTTTGGTCCAAGTGGGAGAGAAAGAAGAAAGGAAAAGTTGCCCTTTGGCCCATTCGGGTGTGAGAAAAATATAGGTGCGCTTAACACAGGGAAGAGAGAGGAAAGACATACTGTCCACGGAAATTTGGTACAAAGTTTGAGAGAGGGAAACAAATTGATTTTCCTAAGAGGAAAATCTAGTAAGGAAAAAGAAGCTCAAACAAAATATCACGAACTTAGAAATCGAAGAAAACACAGACTCACATATTTAAATATGCTTAAGACCAAAATAAAACCCAACTAAAAGAAACAACAAAACTCAAATTTAATTTAAGTTGGTATTAGTTCAAATTAAATCCTCCAAATTATAAAAGTCCAATTTAAGCTTCGTTACCAAACGAAAATTTTCTCGCCGTGATTTTTGGAAAACTTTTTCTTAAACATTCCGAGAATCAGGATGTTACGGATCTAACCTCCTTAAAATAAATCTCGTCCTTGAGATTCAGGCTGACTAAAGAGAATGGGTTTGGGTTAACTTCATCTTCAACACAGTTCTTCTCAGAAACTGATGTAATCATGGTTGATTCTGATCTTCGTGGAAAACAACTTTAGGGTCTTGATTGAAGATTATTCGATTGTCGACATTGTCTCAAGCTTTCTCAAGGCTCGGAAGTAGTCCTTCAATCTTGGCGATGGTAATTTGATATCCTCTTTGAGTGGTTACTACTCTTCTATCTTGCCCTTCTTCTTTAGGCCAAGGATTGGTGTGGATAGACTCATTGATCCCTCTTTAGGTTGAACTTATAGTAGGTGCAGTGAAGGTCTTCAAATCTTCGTATTCTTTGCAAATGAAGGTCTTCAAATCTTCGATCTTGACACGAATCATTGTGTACTACCTGTCGGTGTCAAAACCGGCGGATCTTGGGTAGGGGGTCCCGAACTGTGCGTCTAAGGCGAATGGTAACAGGAGGCAGGGGACACGATGTTTTACCCAGGTTCGGGCCCTCTTGATGGAGGTAAAACCCTACGTCCTGCTTGATTGTTCTTGATAATACGAGTAGTACAAGAGTTGATCTACCATGAGATCGGAGAGGCTAAACCCTAGAAGCTAACATATGGTATGATTGTATGTTGTCCTACGGACTAAAATCCTCCGGTTTATATAGACACCGGAGGAGGCTAGGGTTACACAAGGTCGGTTACAAAGGAGGAGATATGCATATCCGTATTGCCTAGCTTGCCTTCCACGCAAAGTAGAGTCCCATCCGGACACGGGACGAAGTCTTCAATCTCGTATCTTCATAGTCCAACAGTCCGGCCAAAGGATATAATCCGGCTGTCCGGATACCCCCTAATCCAGGACTCCCTCAGTAGCCCTCTTAAAATAGGTTATCCATGGGGTTCACTTTGATAATAGAATTTTAAGCATGATGTTACAACTTCGTTCATCTCAAGGTGACCTCTAGGGTTTATAGAGAAGAGGGTAAGAGCATAAGATGAGTAGAAGAATCCTACACAAGTCGGAGATACCCTAGAAGATAAACAAAAGATAACACCCAAATAATCATGAAACTAACAAAATAAAACTCAAAAGCAACTCATTTTGACAAACAGTGTTTTAGTATGACTGCATAGGAAAATACCAAAAATTATGCAAACAATACTCACACAAGAAAGATTTTGCATCTCCAAGCAACGAGTTCTATCACTACAAGGGTGTTAACCAAGCTATTCCTATACGGCAGGTCACATCATAACTTGGTGCATATCTTCGACATTGATGATTGAAGCATGATGGATAGTTGTTGACTTCTTGAATTCTCGAGGTGTCTTCTCCTAGCAAAATGTTGATACTCGGAGCTTCCGGGGATGAAGTTGTCTTGAAATTCTTAGCACATCTTGTGAAGCTTCTGACTTTTAAACACCACGGACAAGGGGAGGGGTTTCACAACTATGAAGAAGAAGGTAAGAAATTAGAGTTTAAATCTGGTTCTAATAAGATAAGTCAAGAAGAGAATAGTGAAGAACAAGACTATGAGAATATATATTTATTAAAATATTTTTCTTTGAAAATAGTCCTAAGGCTTTCCATTTCTAACTAAGGCCACGTGACTAGGTCGACATCGGCTCTGATACCACTTATGTGAGAACCCGGAATTAACTTCCAGACCCTCCTATGTATATTTGTCAACCCGGGATCATTGTTGACAACACAGCAAAATAGTATCATTGCAAATTTGCACAAATGTATTACAAGTTTAATAAATCTTGCCACAAGGCATACATAGGGAAATTTCTAATGACATTTATTACATAGAGAAAACAACGGAAAGTAAAAATGTATAGCGACTCCATCTCAGCCACAGGTAGTCGATGTAGTCCACGTGACCTCACTCCTATGGATCGTCATACTAGTCGTCGTCATCACCTTCATCTTCATGGAACTCTGTTGTCAACCAAATTATTGCCATGAGTACATTACATACTCAACATGCCTCCCTCGGGGAAGGACCTAATAGCTACATGTGGCTTCAACGGAAGGCTGTATGGCTCATTTGCATAAAAGCTAATTTTGTTTGACAAATATAGCAGTTGGATAAAAGCAGTTTGGATGAAAACATGTTTTATCTCCAGAATAACTTTCATCAAAGTGAGGATCCTTGATCAACTCACACTCTTCATAGGTTCCAAGAATAGGGGTAAAGAGGGAATAAGCAAGACATGTCCTATATGTCAAGAAAGATTCATGTGTCGTCCATGACCGTGGACACGGCTATTCGAATAGTTTTACACTCTGTAGAGGTTGTACACTTTACCCACATGACACAATCTCATCTTGATGCCACCAGTGGCCGCTGGTATAGTACACCATTTGGTATACTAGCAGGGAGATTGTGACGAGGTCTTCGGACTAGATCCCCCAAAGATGTGACAGGCCCACTTGGTCTGGCGCACGGAACTAAGAGTACATCCTCAAACCGGACCCCCATCTGTGCCGAGGATACTCCTCGCAAGGCAGCTATCCCATCTGCGGTACGACGACATCGACACCTAAGGCTGACTAGCTTACTTGACCAAGCCAGTGCCCATATAGCATGTGGTTGTACTGTTATCACAATCTTTAAATCCAAGACTTATTAGGCCTTAAGCGGCACGGACGACTCATTGCCCCCTTCAACTCATGAAGGGCGGCCAATCGCTCCTTCAATCCTTGATTCAGATGTCGCTTGCGCCAGTATTCAGATGGTAAGTTTCACCAAGAGTAGAAGAGGATAGAGAAGGTCAACAAGGGCCAACTGGCCTAGCTCAGCGTTAAGTTTCAACTGTGAATGACTGAGAGGTCATTCTACAAGGCACATATAGGGTGATAAGCATGGCTAAGCATTTCTACTCTACCGGAACCATATAGTTCTACTCAGGTGTCATGTAAATAGGCGACAAGCGGATCAAGGTAATGTGTCAATCGACACGCTAGCTACGAGAATTGAAAATAGCATGCACATAAAACAATAAAACTCAATGCAATTTTGTAAACCATAGGATAAGTATGATCAAAGAAGGAGGCATGCCTTCGTCGTTGAGTCCTTCTTCGGTAACCTGTTTCTGTCCATGTCCAACATTGTCGTCACTCCCTACTTGTCGTAACGATAGCAAAAGACAAACAATAAATACCAAAGTAATAGTAAATCCAAATCAAAACCAAATTAAGAGTGGATGGATAAGATATTGATCAAGATGGATATTTCAGAACAAGGTAGAATGGTAGGAAGGTAAGAGATAGGATTCAACAAAGGGACAAGGGTAGGTTGACATGATTAAGGAAGGCTTTGTGATCAAGACTAAAGTTTTGTTACGAACTAGTAGGTCCCACCACACATCTCGACTAACTATGTAGAAAACTACCATCTAACAAACACATTGACATCAACACTCGTGGAATGGAACCATCCTATGCATTTTAACTACAGCAACTCAACATGACATGATAAAGGTAAAAGTTAACCACGATAAATATTTAGATCAATAGAGTCTAAATATTTATAATGGTCAATTGCAACCAAACATATACATCAACTATATAATCATTCATAAGCAAGTGTTGACAACCAAACCAACATTACAAACAATACTAGTTAAGCAATCAAACACCATTGAACAACATGAATTGAATTGATCTAGGTCTAGACCTAAATCATTATTAAAAGAAAATAGGTCCAAGTACATAACATCAAATCAATTCATTTGCCAAACAATTAACAAGAAACTATACAACACATGGAACAAAAGGATGAACAACTATCCTAGACATGATATGATTAAGAGCGATAATCAACCACAAATAAATATTTAGATAACTCTAAAAATTTATAATGGTCAAACCTTAACTAAAGGATATGAATCCACCAAGCATCTAATAACAAGCATTCCACAACAAAAGCCAAACTAACACTAAGGTGAAACATAATCAAACCATTAATAGTAGGATGCACATCATACAAGGCATGTTAATGGAGTATACTAGAGGTCTTAATAAATAAGACAAGCGTCAGACATACGAGTGATCATGAGAAGGTACTAAACCAGGACATGGTCTTAATAATAAAGAAAAACTAATACTAATGACCACCAGCACCAATATTATCACCATATGCTTGCAATAATAGAGCACGATACACACACTGAGTGTGTAGCGACCCGACCTCAAACGGTCAAGTCTCTCTGCTTCAGTGTCATCCCTGGATCGGTAATGCTGACACACACAGTACTCGAGGATTTATAACAGAGTAGTAATCACACACTTATTACATCGAATGTCTCCAAAGAGAACTTATTACAATAAATATGGCTTAAGGCCATCTAATATGATAATAGCGGAAGGCTTGGAAGATAAAGTGAGTCTATCAACTCCAACGGCATAGCTGAGCTGCACGGCAACGACCTAATGAACCTTACTCCTCGTCTGAAAAGTCTGCAACATAATACGTTGCAGCTCGAAAACGGGTCGGCACATGGAATATGCTGGCAAAATAACACAGTAGAGCAAGAACAGAATAATGCTATCACTACATGCATATTTGGCTGGTGGAAAGCTCTAAGGTTATAGTTTTTTTGCGAAAAGCCATTTTTTTCCTACAACAAAGGAATAGATTTTTAATTTAACTATCATGGTAGTTGAAACATCATTGAGAAGGTTCCTCCAACTCAATCCCAATTAAGGTAATTATGAACCCAACAATATTAATTTAGAGTGATGAGATACTTAAGATACTCCAAGTACTAGATACTCAAGATTGTCCATAACCGGGGACACGACTAACCATGATTAGTTTATACACTCTGTAGAGGTTTGCACACTTTTCCCCACAAGACTCGATCTCCTCCGTTGGTTTTCTCACACTACAGGGTGTTTGAGAAACGGATGACCGAGACACAGTCTTTCGGAAACATTAACTCTCTACTCCGGGCAGACCATACCAAACCTACAATCCCACTACCTGCTGATCCACCTCTTCAAGAGCTTCACGTAACTTACTCAACTATTCTAGAGCCCATAATAGCTTGTGGCTGCACACGGAAGTTTCTAGCATGAATAATCTCAGTTCTCTTTGAGCCTGGGTGGCGGTCCATAGGAAGATCACACGGGTACTCCGGGATTTCCAAAAAAATACAGGCAACACTGGGTACTCCAGGTGCCTCAATCCATCCAGATGTGTATTTAAGTTGCCACCTTAAGTTTAACCATTAATTATCAATCTCACATGTGCCATGGATTTCACTTACCAAACCTCATCTACGAGCATAGCATAGCAATATAAGCAATGCGTAGAAGTAACTCCCAAGGGTTTGAATGTAATAGGGTAATAGGTTCTACCTCATCAACTACTTCCCAACCCACAAGTTAATGACATCCTAACCATGCAATGTTTCAGGATTGAAACTAATGCATAAAAACTGGGTGATAACGGGATATGATCAAAGAGTTACTTGCCCTGCTGGCGATCCGCGTAACCTAGAGACTCCAAATAACACGCTTCGCACTCCGGGAATTCTATCGCAAATAAACAATAACTTACATAAGCAATCAAGCTAGGAAACACGGGTAAATCTCAAATAAGAAGATCTAACCAGAAAGTTCAACTTAAGAACTCCGGTTTGCAAAAAGAATCAAATCGAACGGAGCAACGAAATTCAAACGGCGAAAGAAACAAGATCCGTTTACTAATCTGGACCTAGGTCAAATTTTACAGTAGCAAAAACTTGTGCAAGTTGGTTAAGCGGAAAGAGGGTCTCGAGACGAAGATCTAGGCGCTTGAATCGCCTGATTCCGACTAACGAGCGAAAAGATAAACTAGAACAAAAATTGGACCGGAAATCGCGAAATAATCCGATAAAAGAAAACTGACGAATAGGCTAACGAACGAGCGTTCGTTATCTGTAACTAACGAGTGAAAACCGTTCGTTAAAACGAACGTATGGACGAACGTCCTCTAAAAAGAAAAACCGGGAAAAATCGGCGAACCAAAAAAACGAGTTAGGGTTTTCTTAAAAAACGGATCGGTTTTCTTTTAAAAAAACTAGCGGTCTACCTCGTCGGTCCGGCGAGGTACGGCGGCGACGGCGTGACGGGGCGCGGCAGCGGGCAGGCGACGGC
>NC_041390.1:491212631-491218456 GCF_002162155.2 Triticum dicoccoides | reverse complement strand
CGGCGGCGCGGGCAGGCGGTGGCGCGGGCGCGACAGGCGTCGGCGGCGGCTTGGGGCGAGGTGGCGGCGGTGGTGGGTGGTGGTGGCCGGGGGGCGGTATTTAAGGGGAGGGGTGCCTTGGGGGAGGAGGCAAAGGGTGGCGGCGGCGGAGTCCTAACCGGACTCCAGTCCGGCTCGGGGCGTGGCGGCGTCGGTCTCCTAAGGGAGACGGTGTTGCGGGGAAGATGGGCCGGCGGCTGGGCTTCGGCCCAGTTAGCCCTGGCGTTTTTTTAATAATTCCGCCGAAACTAAAAAATCCTAGAAAATAAAATAAAATTCTAAAAATGCCAAAACAAATTTTCTTCGTCTAAATAAAATATTTAGAACGAGATGAACATTTCCTTGGCCCTAAAATGCAATTTCGAAAACGTGCAATTTTTCTAATGCAAACAAAATTGCAAATAAAATCCAAAATAAAAACAAATATTGATTTTAATATTTTTCCTCCAATATTTCATTTATTTTGGAGAAGTCATGTTATCTCCTCTCATATATTTTAATATGAAATATTTTCAGAGAGAAAATAATTAAAACCAAAATCCTCGTTTCAAAATTTGATAAATATCAAATTTGAAAACCGGGGAAATCCCCAACTCTCTCCGAGGGTCCTTGAGTTGCTTAGGATTTCGAGGATCATGAGACGAAATGCAATAAAATATGATATGCAAGAATGATCTATATATAACATTCCAAATTGAAAATTTGGGATGTTAAAGAGTGTGATGTACAACTCTACTGACATGCCATATGACTCGTCCTATGTATAAGAGTCATAGCAACAAGTATTAAAACACTCATAAGGCCAAGATGTAACGAAGTTAAACATCTACAAAAAAGAACTAAACTAGGCAACTATAATACGTAGAACATCATAAGATATGAAAGATCACTTGCATGACGATGGCTAGACATACAACAATGCAACAAATAGATATAATAGATATGACAAAGGACATGCACACAACAATGCAGTAGTAAGATAAACCCGATTTGATGCCAAGCATGGGTGATCATCACACGAGATGCCAAAATATGCTACTAATAGAATACACCTCATAACTATGAGATAACTTAGTTGATATCAACTAACACGACTATCAAGTATGGCAATAGCACACCACCGTACATTCCAGTTGTGACATATAAGCACGTCGAGGAAGCATGCTAAGCTTGTAGGCAAGTAAACAAATAGATCATGGCATCAACCAAATCAAGCAATGAAATATCATAGCATGAATAATAGAGACAACATGCATTTCTATCAAGTACAACTTACACTTGTAAAGACATAAGCTACATAAGCAGGAATGTTCTATAACATAAATTGATACACGCACTATCATCTAGCTACATTTGTCACAACATCATGGAATGGTATTGGTCAAGCAAGATGGAATCATACACAACTAGCATGTATGTCTACTAAGCAAAGTCTAACAATATACACCATCATATCGTAAATCCTAGAATTGTTATAACACATGGAAATCATACAATAAAACATGCATTCAACGTTTGAACAAGTTCTAGCATGGCAAGGTAATAAACTAAGGTAAGTGATCACACATGATAATTACCAAGATGAAATAAACTATATTCCATTTTGCAAGGATAAGTTATATATAGCAATACAAAACTAAATGATTGCATGAAGCAACTATCCATGCAATCTTGTATAACATACATGTATAAAATAAAAGGAACAACTAGCCCATAATATTCTATGCTATGAACTACAATGTACTCATATCCAAACAATAAGGCATGTCATTCGAAATCTAGCATATAGAATACTATCCAACAACACCTACTAAAAATATATAAACATTTTTCGTAGACATGGCATAATTGCAAACAAGAAAACATGTTGCATGGACAAAAATGAATACATAATCAATATCTAAGATATATTCATTCTAAACAAAAATGAAAATAATCAAAACATTAGGTATTGCATAATCACGCAAAGGTTAGTAATTCTACATAAACCTACTCATGGTAATAATTTGCAAAAACACATACATATGCATATCATAACCATGTAGCGGACGAAAGAAAAATATCTCATGAAACAACTTTTTCAACAATTATTAATAACTACAATTGGTAGAACAAATCAATCAAGCAAGTCACATGGCACACCAAAAATTATGAGGCGAACACCATGAATTCTCAGGCATATTAAGAATGTACGGAAATAGTCATATATGCTAAACTAAAAGGTAAAATAACCACAGTGTTCCTAAGATTATTTAAAACATTTCGCATACTAGGTTCGAGATCAACCGACGTACAAAAAAATGGTAATTCCCTCGTTTCATGGCGACGAAAGTCATCTACGCACCCAATGACAAAATAGGTGAAGCTATGATGTCTAGGGTATAGGATGGACAAAGTAAAGCATGTATGCAAACGGAGTTGAATGATGGCTCACCAAAGAGAGTTTAAAGAGGACGATGACATGATAAGATGTTGAAGTTCTTGATGCACCATCGATGTAGTTAACCAATGGTGTGGTAGGAGGCGTTGGCATGCTCCTGCACGCGATGCGAAGAAGATGAACATGGTGGAGTCTCTCCAGCAATGGCGACAGCACCCCGAGTAGTAGTAGCGGCATGGCTCTATAGTGCGCGTGACCCAACAACGACAAATGGATGGAGTAAGAAGTCTAGGGGATACTAGTAGTGATGTTTAGAAGGAGCGCAAAAGAAATTGGAGAGAGGCTCACCGAGCGCGACGAATTGATGCGATGAACTCGATGAACAGTGTGAACGGACATGTAAAATTCTTAGCGTGTGATAGACGGATCGCATTCCTTCTTCTCTGAATTGACCCGTGGTGTGGAGAGGAACTTTAGGGCGCATGGGTGCTGATGAAGATGGCATGTCACCGGAATCAAGCCTCGGCGTCCATGGAGCACCATTCCTTTGGAGGGAGTTCTTGGGAGAATTAGGAACAAAGAGGGCATGGGTTGCTGTGGGAATGGAAGAGGAGGTTGGGGCGCTCCTATATGTACTATCGGGTCTGGAATCGATGGGGAGTTGAAGGGAATTAGAGAAGAGGTTTCTCAAAAAAAAAGGTTTCTTCATGGTTGTACGTTTCCTTCTGTAGTGGTGTGCCTGTAGGTAAGTGGAGGAGGAGACGAAGCAGTTGAGACTGCGCTTGGAAGATGGCAAGTGGAGAGAGACAAGGCAAGGGAGGAGTCAAGGAGAGGGAATTAAGGAGGAGGCAATCATGAGTCCATGATTGTTGCGGTTTCATGTGCATGCGTTTTCTCTTTGTACGTGTAGGTTTATGTTTCTCTTCTGTAGATTGAAACATAAATAGAGAGAAGAGGAGGCGCACACTTGGCTGGGTATTGGCCCAGTTTGGCTTTGGTCCAAGCGGGAGAGAAAGAAGAAAGGAAAAGTTGGCCATTGGCCCATTCGGGTGTGAGAAAAATATAGGTGGGCTTAACACAGGGAAGAGAGAGGAAAGACATACTGTCCATGGGAATTTGGTACAAAGTTTGAGAGAGGGAAACAAATTGATTTTCCTAACAGGAAATCTAATAATGAAAAAGAATCCCAAACAAAATATCACGAACTTAGAAATCGAAGAAAACACAGACTCGCATATTGAAATATGCTTAAGACCAAAATAAAACCCAACTAAAAGAAACAACAAAACTCAAATTTAATTTAAGTTGGTATTAGTTCAAATTAAATCCTTCAAATTATAGAAGTCCAATTTAATCTTCGTTACCAACCCAAAATTTTCTCGCCCCGATTTTAGGAAAACTTTTTCTTAAACATTCCATGAATCGGGATGTTACATTTACCATAGAGCTACGTGTAGCGACCAGACCTCATACGGTCCAATCTCTATGCTCAGGTGTCATCCCTGGATCAGTAATGCTGACACCACACAGTACTTAAAGGATTTATAACAGAGTAGCAATCACACACTTATTACATCAAGTGTCTCAAAAGAGAACTTATTACAATAAATATGGCTTAAGGCCATCTAATAACGATAACAACGGAAGACTTGGAAGATAAGTGAGTCCATCAACTTCAATGGCATCACTGAGTATAGAACCACGACCTAAAAACACCTTAATCGTCGTCTGAAAAGTCTGCAACATTAACGTTGCAGCCCGAAACGGGTCAGCACATGGAATATGCTGGCAATGTAACACATAGAGAGTAATGGAATGAAATAGACTATACTATATGCATATATGGCTGGTGGAAAGCTCTATGGTTACAGTTTTGCATAAAGCCAATTTTTCCCTACTACAAAGGAATAAATTTTATTTAACTATCATGGTAGTTGTTAAACATTGAGAATGGTTGACAGCATTCTCAATCCCAATTAAGCATCATCATTAAACAAAACCCAACAAATAAATTTTAGAGTAACATGATGAGGTTCACATGATAATCCAGGTACTAGATACTCAAGATGTCCATAATCGGGGACACGGCTAACCGTGATTAGTTTATACACTCTGCAGAGGTTTGCACACTTTTCCCCACAAGACTCGATCGCCTCCGTTTGATTTCTCGTACTACATGGTGTTTGAGAAACGGATGACCGAGACATAGTCTTTCAGAAGCGCTAGCACCTTACGATCGGGTAGACCGTTACACCTACTTTCCCCTACATCTGCTAGTCTACCACTGTAAGAGTTTGCATGACTTACTCAACTATGCTAGAGCCCATAATAGCTTGTGGCTGCACACGGAAGTTTCTAGCATGAATAATCTTATGATCCCTTTGAGCCTGGGTGGCGGTCCAAAAAAGAAAAATAGGCAATCACTGGAATACCCAGGTACCTCAATCCACTCAGATGTGTATTTAAGTTGCCACCTTAGATAAACCATTAAATTAACAATCTCACATCTGTCATGGATACACTCATCCAATCCACGTCTACTAGCATAGCATGGCATAAAGCAAACGTAGAAGTAATTCCCAAAGGTTTGATAATAATAGGTAATAGGTACTACCTCAACTACTTCCCAAACCCACAATTTAATTAGATCCTAATCATGCAATGTGTGAGGGTTGATCTAATGCAATAAAACTGGGTAATTGGAAGTATGATCAAAGTGTTACTTGCCTTGCTGATGATCCGCAAAACCTAGCGATTCGAAGTAGCAAGCGGCGCACTCCGGGTACTCTATCGCAAACAAACAAGCATACAATAAGTACTCAACTAATGCACAGGTAAAACTCAAATAAGATATCTAACCAGAAAGTTCAACTTAAGAACAACGGTTGGCAAAAAGAACCAAATCGAACGAAGCAACGAAAGACAAACGGCAAAAGAAACAGGCTTCGTTTACTATTCTGGATCTAGGGCAATTTTTACAGTGGCAAAAACTTGTTTGAGTTGGTTAAACGGAAAGAGGGTTTCGAGATGAAACTCCAGGCGCTTGAATCGCCTGATTCCGATAAACGAGCGAAAAGTTAGACTAAAACGAAAATCGGATCAGGAATCGCGATCAGAAAAATCGCGGATTTAATCCGAGAAAATAAAAACGATGAACGTTCGTTAAAACGAACGAACGGGTGAACGCTCGCTAATTAAATAAACCGGAAAAACCACTCTATTTAAAAAAACCGAAACTAAAAAACCGAACAAAACCGACGAAAAACCGATCGGTTTTCTAAAAAAACCCGCCGGCAAAAAAAAACTACCTCCGGTGGCGGATCCGGCGGCAGCGAGGCGGCGCAGCGGCGGCAAGGCGGCGGGGCGGTGGCTGTTCGGCGGTGCGGCGAGGCAGCGCGGCGGCGAC
>NC_041390.1:491190019-491212163 GCF_002162155.2 Triticum dicoccoides | reverse complement strand
GCGACGGCGGGCGGCGGGGCGGCGGCGGCGGGCGGCGGCAGGGCGGCTCTAGGGTTAGGGTTTGGGGCGGGGCGGCTTTGGGCTGGCCTCGGGCCTCGGCGGCGCTATAAAAAGGCCCGGCCAGGCAGAGTCCTGGCCGGTTACGGCCCAGAGTCGGTTCGGACATTTTTTTAAAATAATTACGCTCGAAAAAAAATACAAAAGGAATACCTCCCTAAATAAAAAATCCCGAAGTAAATTTTCCCCGGCTTCTAAAATCAAGCCGCACAGGATGAACATTTATTCGGGGCCTAAATGGAATTTTGAAAAACGCGCATTTTTTCCTAAATTCAAATAAAATAGCAAATAAAACCAAAATAAAATCTTATTTGATTCTTTTATTAAATCCTCAATATTCCTTTATTTTGGGAAAGTCATTTTATTCCCTCTCTCATATTTTTGTAATAGAAATAATTGAAGATAAAATAAATAAAATCAAATGATCCTATTTCCAAAATTTGAGAAAACTCAAATATGAAAATAAAGAAATCCCCAACTCTCTCCGAGGGTCCTTGAGTTGCGTAGAATTTTCTAGGATCAACCAAAATGCAATAAAATATGATATGCAATAATGATCTATTTGTATAACATTCCAAATTAAAAATTTGGGATGTTACAAACCTACCACCCTTAAGATGAATCTCGCCCTCGAGATTCAGGTTGGCTAGAAAATAGGTGAGGGTGGTCCTTCAGCAATTCTTCCTCTTGCTCCTAGGTGGCTTCATCCTCCGTGTGGTGGCTCCACTGAACTTTGCAAAACATTATAACCTTGCTGCGGGTGACTCGACTGGCATACTCTAGAATCTTAACTAGTTTCTCCTAATAGGTCAAATCACTGTCTAGCTGAATCGCTTCCAGCGGCACTGTGTCTCTTAGAGGTATATCAACCTTCTCCGCATGGCACTTCTTCAACTGGGATACGTGGAATACGTCGTGAACTCCTGACAATCCTTCGGGCAATTCCAACTTATAAGCTACTTCTCCCATACGCTCCATAACCTTGTATGGGCCTACAAAACGTGGCGCTAACTTTCCCTTAACTCCAAAGCACTTAACTCCTCGAAGTGGAGATACTCGAAGATATACTCGGTCTCCGGCTTCGTAAGCTGTCTCCTTGCGTTTAGAATCTGCGTAGCTCTTCTGCCTGGACTGGGCTACCTTGAGCCTATCGTGAATTAATTTTACTTTCTGTTCAGACTCCTTAATCAGAGCCGATCCAAACAACTGGCGGTCTCCAACTTCATCCCAAGACAATGGGGTCCTGCACCTCCTTCGTACAAGGCTTCGAAAGGGGCCATCTTCAAACTAGATTGATAACTGTTGTTGTAAGAGAACTCTGCATATGGCAAATTCTCATCCCAACTAGATCCGTAATCTAGCGCACAAGCTCTCAGCATATCCTCCAAAATCTGATTGACTCTCTCGGTATGTCCATCTGTCTGCGGATGGAAAGCTGTACTAAACTCCAGTCTGGTACCCAAAGTTTCATGCAACTGATTCCAGAACTTTGAGGTAAATTGGGTTCCTCTATCTGATACAATGCTCCTTGGAACTCCATGCAGACATACGATTCTGGTCATGTATATTTTTGTCAACTTTGCATTGGTATAGGTAGTCTTCACTGGAATGAAATGAGCTACCTTTGTCAAACGATCGACCACAACCCATATTGACTCATAGCCTGAACGAGTTCTGGGTAATCCTGTAATAAAATCCATGCCTAACTTATCCCACTTCCACTCGGGTATCGGCAATGGCTATAGCAATCCTGCTAGCTTCTGATGCTCAGCCTTTACTCTCTGACATACATCACAAACTGCTACATACTCCGCAATGTCCTTCTTCATTCCGGTCCACCAGAAGATATCCTTCAAATCCAAATACATCTTGGTATTGCCTGGGTGAATCGGATATGGTGAATCATGGGCCTCTTGCAGAATTAATTTCTTGATCTCCGAATCATTAGGCACATAAACACGATCTTCAAACCATAAGGTATCGTGCTCATCCTCACGAAATCCCTTAGCTTTTCCTTTGCTCATTTTCTCCTTTATAGAGGCAATCTTCTTGTCAGTCTTCTGGGCTTCTCTGATCTTATCCATCAAAGTAGACTGAATCTCCAATGCTGCTACATAGCCTCTCAGAACTATCTCCAAACATAGCTCACGAAGATTTTCGGCTAACTCCCTTGGTAAATCTACCGTCATTAGTGTGTTGACATGGCTTTTACGGCTCAACGCATCAGCTACTACATTAGCCTTTCTGGGGTGATAATGCAATTTCATATCATAATCTTTGATGAGCTCCAACCATCTCCTTTGCCTGAGATTCAACTCCTTCTGTGTGAAAATATACTTCAAACTCTTGTGATCCGTGTACACCTCACAATGATTTCCAATGAGAAAGTGTCTACAGGTTTTCAATGCATGTACTACGGCTGCTAACTCCAAATCATGCGTAGCATAATTCAACTCATGAGATTTGAGCTATCGGGAGGCATATGAAACAACTCTTCCTTCCTGCATAAGCACTGCTCCAAGTCCTCGACGTGAAGCGTCGCAATACACCTCATAATCCTTGGTCTGATCTGGCAAAATCAACACTAGTGATGTAACCAAACGTTTCTTCAACTCCTGGAAACTAGCCTCACATTCCTCAGTCCATATGAACTTGGTATCTTTCTTCAACAACTCCGTCATAGGCTTCGCAATCTTTGAGAAATTCTCAATGAATCTCCGGTAGTATCCTGCAAGTCCCAGAAAACTCCGGATCTCTCCAACCATTGTTGGGGCTTCCCAATTTGTCACAGTGTCAACCTTAGTGGGATCTACTGCTATACCTTCTCCGGATATAACGTGTCCGGGAAATCCAACTTCCTTCAACCAAAACTCACATTTGCTAAATTTGGCATATAATTGATGTTCTCTGAGTTTTCCAAGAACCAAACGCAAATGATCCCTATGCTCCTCTTCATTCTTCGAGTAAACCAGGATATCATCAATGAACACTACGACGAACTTATCCAGAAACTCCATAAACACCTTGTTCATCATGTTCATAAAATATGCAGGTGCGTTAGTCAGACCAAATGACATAACGATATACTCGTACAGCCCATACCTAGTGGTAAAAGTCGTCTTAGGTATATCCTGTTCTCGAATCTTCAACTAGTGGTATCCTGATCGCAGATCGATTTTGGAAAATACCTTAGCTCCTTGCAATCGACCAAACAGATCATTGATCATCGGTAGTGGGTACTTGTTCTTGATGGTTACTTCATTCAATCCTCGATAATCAACAACCATCCTTAACGATCCATCCTTCTTCTCCGCTAGCAGTACTGGAGATCCCCAAGGTGAAGAACTTGGGCGAATATATCCTTTATTCAGTAACTCCTTAATCTGCTTCTTAATCTCCACCAAATCCTTTGCGGGCATCCTATATGGTCTCTTTGATATTGGCCATGTGCCTGGCAAAAGCTCAATCAAAACTCAATATCTCTATCCGGTGGCATGCCTGGCAACTCTTCTGGAAATACCTCTGGGAAATCCTTCACCACTGGTACTTCCTCCTGCACAACTCCTGTTAAACAATTTACCTGATTCCTCTTTGGCACATGCCGGGATACATACTTGATCCTTCTTCCTTCTGGGGTGGTGAGCAAAATTGACTTACTAGCGCAATCGATGTTTCCTCTATACATCGACAGCCAATCCATACCCAGAATTACATCCAAACCTTGTGATTCCAAAACGATTAAATCCGAGGGAAACACATGCGTACCTATACTCAATGGCACTTGAAAACATCCTTGGCTAGCCATATACTCCGCTCCTGGTGAGCTTACTAACATAGGTGTTCTAAGAACTTTGGTGGGCAAGATATACTTATCCACAAATCCCCTTGATATGTATGAATGCGATGCACCAGTATCAAAAAGAACAAGTGCAGTAAATGACTTAAGCAAAAACTTACTGATTACTGCATCCGGCTGCTCTTCAACCTCCTCCACGTTAACGTGGTTCACCTGTCCCCTGTTGAAAGGGTTCGGCTTCTTTCCAGAGCTTCCGTTGCCATTTCCATTTTGTGATTCAGGACATTCGTTGGCATAATGTCCAGTCTTCTGGCACTTGTAACAAGTGACTTGGCTCAGGTCTCTCTTGGCTGGGGTTGATGGGTTGGTGCGCTTCTGGCCGTTGCTTCCTCCATTCCCATTACCATTCTTGGTGCCATTGTGGTTGTGCGAGCTACCTCCTCCATGGGTATGCTGAAAATGTCCTCCCGGTCTAGGGGTAAAACGTGGCTTCTGCTGAGCTCCTGAATTGTACTTCCCTTGTCCATACTTTCTCTTGTGATTCTCAATCTGTTGCTGCTTCCCTTCAATCATGAGAGCACGATCTACCAACTCCTGGTAGTTGTTAAAGGTTGCTACCATCAACTGCATGCTCAACTCATCATTCAGTCCTTCCAGAAACTTCTCCTGCTTAGCTGCATCCGTAGCTACGTCATTTGGGGCATAACGTGCTAACTTACTAAAGTCCTCCACATACCGGCCAACTGTCCTTCCTCCTGTTGGGGATCGTAGTAATTTCAAAAATTTCCTACGCACACACAAGATCATGGTGATACATAGCAACGAGAGGGAGAGTGTTGTTCATGTACCCTCGTAGACCGAAAGCGGAAGCGTTAGCACAACGCGGTTGATGTAGTCGTACGTCTTCACGATCCGACCGATCCAAGTACCAAACGCACGGCACCTCCGAGTTCAGCACACGTTCAGCCCGATGATGCCCCTCGAACTCCGATCCAGCCGAGTGTTGAGGGAGAGTTTCGTCAGCACGACGGCGTGGTGACGATCTTGATGTTCTACCGTCGCAGGGCTTCGCCTAAGCACTGCTACAATATTATCGAGGATTATGATGGAGGGGGGCACCACACACGGCTAAGAGATCAATGATCAATTGTTGTGTCTATGGGGTGCCCCCCTGCCCTGTATATAAAGGAGCAAGGGAGGGAGGCGGCCGGCCTAGGAGGAGGGCGCGCCAAGGGGGGGGTCCTACTCCCACCGGGAGTAGGACTCCTCCTTCCCTTGTTGGAGTAGGAGAGAAGGAAAGAGGGGGAGAGGAACAAGGAAAAGTGGGCTGCACCCCTTGTCCAATTCAGACTAGAGGGGGGTGCGCGCCTCCTTCCTTTTGGCCTCTCTCCTCTATTCCCGTATGGCCCAATAAGGCCCATATACTCCCCGGCCAATTCCCGTAACTCTCCGGTACTCTAAAAAATACCCGAATCACTCGGAACCTTTCCGATGTCCGAATATAGTCGTCCAATATATCGATCTTTACGTCTCGACCATTTCGAGACTCCTAGTCATGTCCCCGATCTCATCCGGGACTCCGAACTCCTTCGATACATCAAAACTCATAAACTCATAATATAACTGTCATCGAAACCTTAAGCGTGCGGACCCTACGGGTTCGAGAACAATGTAGACATGACCGAGACATGTCTCCGGTCAATAACCAATAGCGGAACCCAGATGTTCATATTGGCTCCCACATATTGTACGAAGATCTTTATCGGTCAGACCGCATAACAACATACGTTGTTCCCTTTGTCATCGGTATGTTACTTGCCCGAGATTCGATCATCGGTATCTCAATACCTAGTTCAATCTCTTTACCGGCAAGTCTCTTTACTCGTTCCGTAATACATCATCCTGCAACTAACTCATTAGTTGCAATGCTTGCAAGGCTTAAGTGATGTGCATTACCGAGAGGGC
The DNA here is from genome assembly GCF_002162155.2 of Triticum dicoccoides. Lineage (NCBI taxonomy): Eukaryota > Viridiplantae > Streptophyta > Magnoliopsida > Poales > Poaceae > Triticum > Triticum dicoccoides. The sequence goes on along the minus strand of NC_041390.1, from coordinate 491,206,345 downwards.
CCAGAGATACATCTCCGACAATCGGAGTGACAAATCCTAATCTCGAAATACGCCAACCCAACAAGTACCTTCAAAGACACCTGTAGAGCACCTTTCTAATCACCCAGTTACGTTGTGATGTTTGGTAGCACACAAAGTGTTCCTCCGGTAAACGGGAGTTGCATAATCTCATAGTCATAGGAACATGTACAAGTCATGAAGAAAGCAATAGCAACAAACTAAATGATCAAGTGCTATGCTAATAGAATGGGTCAAGTCAATCACATCATTCTCCTAATGATGTGATCCCGTTAATCAAATGACAACTCATGTCTATGGTCAGGAAATGTAACCATCTTTGATCAACGAGCTAGTCAAGTAGAGGCATACTAGTGACACTTTGTTTGTCTATGTATTCACACATGTATTATGTTTCCGGTTAATACAATTCTAGCATGAATAATAAACATTTATCATGATATAAGGAAATAAATAATAACTTTATTATTGCCTCTAGGGCATATTTCCTTCAGTCTCCCACTTGCACTAGAGTCAATAATCTAGTTCACATCGCCATGTGATTTAATACCAATAGTTCACATCACCATGTGATTAACACCCATAGTTCACATCGACATGTGACCAACACCCAAAGGGTTTACTAGAGTCAATAATCTAGTTCACATCGCTATGTGATTAACACCCAAAGAGTACTAAGGTGTGATCATGTTTTGCTTGTGAGAGAAGTTTAGTCAATGGGTCTGCCACATTCAGATCTGTACGTATTTTGCAAATTTCTATGTCAACAATGCTCTGCACGGAGCTACTCTAGCTAATTGCTCCCACTTTCAATATGTATCCAGATTGAGACTTAGAGTCATCTGGATCAGTGTCAAAACTTGCATCGACGTAACCCTTTACGACGAACCTTTTGCCACCTCCATAATCGAGAAACATATCCTTATTCCACTAAGGATAATTTTGACCAATGTCCAGTGATCTACTCCTAGATCACTATTGTACTCCCTTGCCAAACTCAGGGCAGGGTATACAATAGGTCTGGTACATAGCATGGCATACTTTATAGTGTTGGGGAACGTTGCAGAAAATTAAAATTTTTCCTACGGTTTCACCAAGATCCATCTATGAGTTCATCTAAGCAACGAGTCAAGGGAGAGAGTTTGCATCTACATACCACTTGTAGATCGCGTGCGGAAGCTTGCAAGGTGATGATGTAGTCGTACTCGACGTGATTTGAATCACCGATGACCAAGTGCTGAACGGACAGCACCTCCGCGTTCAACACACGTACGGGACGGGAGACGTCTCCTCCTTCTTGTTCCAGCAAGGGGGAAGGAGAGGTTGAGGAAGACAGCTCCACCGGCAGCACGACGGCGTGGTGATGGTGGAGAGGCAGTACTCCGACAGGGCTTCGCCAAGCGCACAACGGAGGAGGAGAGGTGTTGGGGAGGGGAGGGCTGCGCCTTGGAGGGTGGTGCGGCTGCCCTCCCCTCACCCCTCTATTTATAGGGGGAAGGGAGAAGGGGGCCGGCCCCCTAGAACCCATCTAGGGGGGGGGTGCGGCGGCCTAGGGGAGAGGGGAGAGGGTGGCTTGCCCCCCAAGTCAAGGGGGGCGCCCCCTCTAGGGTTCCCCCTCAACCCTAGGCGCATGGGCCCAAGGGAGGGGGGTGCGGCCAGCCCACCAGGGGCTGGCTTCCTGCCCCACGCAGCCCATGTGGCCCCCCGGGAGGGCTGGCCCCTCCCGGTGGACCCCCGGAACCCTTCCGGTGGCCCCGGTACAATACCGGTATGACCCCGAAACTTCCCGGTGTCCGTTTGACAACTTCCCATATATAAATCTTTACCTCCGGACCATTCCGGATCTCCTCGTGACGTCCAGGATCCCATCTGGGACTCCGAACAACATTCGGTAGTCACATACTAGTCTTCCTAATAACCCTAGCGTCACCGAACCTTAAGTGTGTAGACCCTACGGGTTCGGGAGACATGCAGACATGACCGAGACGCTCTCAGTCAATAACCAACAGCGGGATCTGGATACCCATGATGGCTCCCACATGCTCCTCGATGTTGTCATCGGATGAACCACTATGTCGAGGATTCGATCAAACCCTGTATGCAATTCCCTTTGTCAATCGGTACGTTACTTGCCCGAGACTCGATCGTCGGTATCCCAATACCTTGTTCAGTCTCGTTACCGGCAAGTCACTTTACTCGTACCGTAATGCATGATCCCGTGTCCAACACCTTGGTCACATTGAGCTCATAATGATGATGCATTACCGAGTGGGCCCAGAGATACCTCTCCGTCATACGGAGTGACAAATCCCAGTCTCGATCCGTGTCAACCCAACAGCTACTTTCGGAGATACCTGTAATGCACCTTTATAGTCACCCAGTTACATTGTGACGTTTGATACACCCAAGGCACTCTTACGGTATCCGGGAGTTACACGATCTCATGGTCTAAGGAAGAGATACTTGACATTGGCAAAGCTCTAGCAAAACGAACTACACGATCTTTTATGCTATGCTTAGGATTGGGTCTTGTCCATCACATCATTCTCCTAATGATGTGATCCCGTTATCAACGACATCCAATGTCCATAGTCAGGAAACCATGACTATCTGTTGATCACAACGAGCTGGCCAACTAGAGGCTCACCACGGACATATTGTGGTCTAAGTATTCACACGTGTATTACGATTTCCGGATAATACAGTTATAGCATGAATAAAAGACATTTATCATGAACATTGAAATATAATAATACTTTTATTATTGCCTCTAGGGCATATTTCCAACAGTCTCCCACTTGCACTAGAGTCACCAATCTAGTTACATTGTGATGAATCGAACACCCATAGAGTTCTGGTGTTGATCATGTTTTGCACGCGAGAGAGGTTTAGTCAGCGGATCTGCGACATTCAGATCCGTGTGCACTTTGCAAATCTCTATGTCTCCATATTGAACATTTTCACGGATGGAGTTGAAATGACGCTTGATGTGCCTGGTCTTCTTGTGAAACCTGGGCTCCTTGGCGAGGGCAATAGCTCCAGTGTTGTCACAGAAGAGTTTGATCGGCCCCGACGCAATGGGTATGACTCCTAGGTCGGTGATGAACTCCTTCACCCAAATCGCTTCATGCGCTGCCTCCGAGGCTGCCATGTATTCCGCTTCACATGTAGATCCCGCCACGACGCTCTGCTTGCAGCTGCACCAGCTTACTGCTCCACCATTCAACATATACACGTATCCGGTTTGTGACTTAGAGTCATCCAGATCTGAGTCGAAGCTAGCGTCGACGTAACCCTTTACGACGAGCTCTTCGTCTCTTCCATAAACGAGAAACATGTCCTTCGTCCTTTTCAGGTACTTCAGGATATTCTTGACCGCTGTCCAGTGTTCCTTGCCGGGATTACTTTGGTATCTTGCTACCAAACTTACGGCAAGGTTTACATCGGGTCTGGTACACAGCATGGCATACATAATGGATCCTATGGCTGAAGCATAGGGGATGACACTCATCTCTTCTTTATCTTTTGCCGTGGTCGGTGACTGAGCCGAGCTCAATCTCACACCTTGTAACATAGGCAAGAACCCCTTCTTGGACTGATCCATTTTGAACCTCTTCAAAATCTTATCAAGGTATGTGCTTTGTGAAAGACCTATGAGGCGTCTCGGTCTATCTCTATAGATCTTGATGCCTAATATATAAGCAGCTTCTCCAAGGTCCTTCATTGAAAAACACTTATTCAAGTAGGCCTTAATGCTGTCCAGAAATTCTATATTATTTCCCATCAAAAGTATGTCATCTACATATAATATGAGAAATGCTACAGAGCTCCCACTCACTTTCTTGTAAACGCAGGCTTCTCCATAAGTCTGCATAAACCCAAACGCTTTGATCATCTCATCAAAGCGAATGTTCCAACTCCGAGATGCTTGCACCAGTCCATAAATGGATCGCTGGAGCTTGCATACTTTGTTAGCGTTCCGAGGATCGACAAAACCTTCCGGCTGCATCATATACAGTTCTTCCTTAAGATGTCCGTTAAGGAATGCCGTTTTGACGTCCATTTGCCATTTCTCATAATCATAGTATGCGGCAATTGCTAACATGATTCGGACGGACTTCAGCTTCGCTACGGGAGAGAAAGTCTCGTCGTAGTCAATCCCTTGAACTTGTCGATAACCCTTAGCGACAAGTTAAGCCTTATAGATGGTAACATTACCATCCCCGTCCGTTTTCTTCTTAAAGATCCATTTGTTTTCTATCGCTCGCCGATCATCGGGCAAGTCTGTCAAAGTCCACACTTTGTTTTCATACATGGATTCTATCTCGGATTTCATGGCTTCAAGCCATTTGTTGGAATCCGGGCCCGCCATCGCTTCTTCATAGTTCGAAGGTTCATTGTTGTCTAACAACATGATTTCCAGGACAGGGTTGCCGTACCACTCTGGTGCGGAACGTGTCCTTGTGGACCTACGAAGTTCAGCAGTAACTCGATCCGAAGTACCTTGATCATCATCATTGTTTTCCTCTTCAGTTGGTGTGGGCATCACAAGAACGGTTTCCTGCGCTGCGCCACTTTCCCGCTCAAGAGGTAGTACTTCATCGAGTTCTACTTTCCTCCCACTTACTTCTTTCGAGAGAAACTCTTTTTCCAGAAAGCATCCGTTCTTGGCTACAAAGATCTTGCCTTCGGATCTTAAGTAGAAGGTATACCCTACAATTTCCTTAGGGTATCCTATGAATACGCATTTTTCCGACTTGGGTTCGAGCTTTTCAGGTTGAAGTTTCTTGACATAAGCATCGCATCCCCAAACTTTTAGAAACGACAGCTTAGGTTTCTTTCCAAACCATAATTCATACGGTGTCGTCTCAACGGATTTAGACGGTGCCCTATTTAAAGTGAATGTAGCTGTCTCTAGAGCGTATCCCCAAAATGATAGCGGTAAATCGGTAAGAGACATCATAGACCGCACCATATCCAATAGGGTGCGATTACGACGTTCGGACACACCGTTTCGCTGAGGTGTTCCAGGCGGCGTGAGTTGTGAAACGATTCCACATTTCCTTAAGTGTGTACCAAATTCGTGACTTAAGTATTCTCCTCCACGATCTGATCGTAAGAATTTTATCTTTCGGTCACGTTGATTCTCTACCTCATTCTGAAATTCCTTGAACTTTTCAAAGGTCTCAGACTTGTGTTTCATTAAGTAGACATACCCATATCTACTCAAGTCATCAGTGAGAGTGAGAACATAACGATATCCTCCGCGAGCCTCAACGCTCATTGGACCGCACACATCGGTATGTATGATTTCCAACAAGTTGGTTGCTCGCTCCATTGTTCCGGAGAACGGAGTCTTGGTCATTTTACCCAAAAGGCATGGTTCGCACGTGTCAAACGATTCATAATCAAGAGACTCTAAAAGTCCATCGGCATGGAGCTTCTTCATGCGCTTGACACCAATGTGACCAAGGCGGCAGTGCCACAAGTATGTGGGACTATCGTTATCAACTTTAAATCTTTTGGCATCTACACTATGAACATGTGTAATATTACGCTCGAGATTCATTAAGAATAAACCATTAACCATCGGAGCATGACCATAAAACATATCTCTCATATAAATCGAACAACCATTATTCTCAGACTTAAATGAGTAGCCATCTCGTATTAAACGAGATCCAGATACAATGTTCATGCTCAAACTTGGCACTAAATAACAATTATTAAGGTTCAAAACTAATCCCGTAGGTAAATGTAGAGGCAGCGTGCCGACGGCGATCACATCGACTCTGGAACCATTCCCGACGCGCATCGTCACCTCGTCCTTCGCCAGTCTCCGTTTATTCCGCAGCTCCTGCTGTGAGTTACAAATATGAGCAACGACACCGGTATCAAATACCCAGGAGTTACTACGAGTACTGGTAAGGTACACATCAATCACATGTATATCAAATATACCTTTGGTGTTGCCGGCTTTCTTATCCGCTAAGTATTTGGGGCAGTTCCGCTTCCAGTGACCCTTCCCCTTGCAATAAAAGCACTCAGTCTCAGGCTTAGGTCCATTCTTTGACTTCTTCCCGGTAACTGGCTTACCAGGCGCGGCAACATCTTTGCCGTCCTTCTTGAAGTTCTTCTTACCCTTGCCCTTCTTGAACTTAGTGGTCTTATTGACCATCAACACTTGATGTTCTTTCTTGATTTCAGCCTCTGCTGACTTCAGCATCGAGAACACTTCAGGAATGGTCTTTTCCATCCCCTGCATGTTGTAGTTCATCACAAAGCTCTTGTAGCTTGGTGGGAGCGACTGGAGGATTCTGTCAATGACCGCCTCATCTGGGAGGTTTATGTTCAGCTGGGTCATACGGTTGTGCAACCCAGACATCTTCAGGATGTGCTCACTGACTGAACTGTTTTCCTCCATCTTACAACTGTAGAACTTGTCGGAGACATCATATCTCTCGACCCGGGCATGAGCTTGAAAAACTAGTTTCAGCTCTTCGAACATCTCATATGCTCCGTGGTGCTCAAAACGCTTTTGGAGCCCCGGTTCTAAGCTATAAAGCATGCCGCACTGAACGAGGGAGTAATCATCAGCACGAGACTGCCAAGCATTCATAATGTCTTGGTTCTCTGGGACGGGAGCGTCACCTAGCGGTCCTTCTAGGACATATTGTTTCCTGGCAGCTATGAGGATGATCCTCAGGTTCCGGACCCAGTCCGTATAGTTGCTGCCATCATCTTTCAGCTTGGTTTTCTCTAGGAACGCGTTGAAGTTCATGTTGACATTAGCGTTGGCCATTGATCTACAAGACATATTTGCAAAGGTTTTAGACTAAGTTCATGATAATAAAGTTCTAATCAAATTATGAACTCCCACTTAGATTAGACATCCCTCTAGTCATCTAAGTGTTACACGATCCGAGTCGACTAGCCCGTGTCCGATCATCACGTGAGACGGACTAGTCATCGTTGGTGAACATTCTCATGTTGATCGTATCTTCCATACGATTCGTGTTCGACCTTTCGGTCTCCGTGTTTCGAGGCCATGTCTGCACATGCTAGGCTCGTCAAGTTAACCCTAAGTGTTTTCGCTGTGTAAAATTGTCTTACACCCGTTGTATGTGAACGTAAGAATCCATCACACCCGATCATCACGTGGTGCTTAGAAGCGACGAACTGTAGCAACGGTGCACAGTTAGGGGAGAACACTTCTTGAAATTTTTGTAAGGGATCATCTTATTTACTACCGTCGTCCTAAGTAAACAAGATGCATAAACATAATAAACATCACATGCAATTATATAGTTGTGACATGATATGGCCAATATCATATAGCTCCATTGATCTTCATCTTCGGGGCTCCATGATCATCTTGTCACCGGCTTGACACCATGATCTCCATCATCATGATCTCCATCATCGTGTCTTCATGAAGTTGTCACGCCAACGACTACTTCTACTTCTATGACTAACGTTTAGCAATAAAGTAAAGTAGTTTACATGACGTTATTCAATGATACGCAGGTCATACAAAAAATAAAGACAACTCCTATGGCTCCTGCCGGTTGTCATACTCATCGACATGCAAGTCGTGAATCCTATTACAAAGAACATGATATCATACATCACAATTCATCATTCATCACAACTTCTGGCCATATCACATCACATGATCAATCGCTGCAAAAACAAGTTAGACGTCCTCTAATTTGTTGTTGCATCTTTTACGTGGCTGCAATTGGGTTCTAGCAAGAACGTTTTCTTACCTACGAATCACCACAACGTGATTTTGTCAACTTCTATTTACCCTTCATAAGGGCCCTGTTCATCGATTCCGCTCCAACTAAAGTGGGAGAGACAGACACCCGCCAGCCACCTTATGCAACTAGTGCATGTCAGTCGGTGGAACCGGTCTCACGTAAGCGTACGTGTAAGGTTGGTCCGGGCCGCTTCATCCCACAATACCGTTGAGCAAGAAAAGACTAGTAGAGGCAAGTAAGATGACAAAATCCACGCCCACAACAAAATTGTGTTCTACTCGTGCAAAGAGAACTACGCATAGACCTAGCTCATGATGCCACTGTTGGGGAACGTTGCAGAAAATTAAAATTTTTCCTACGGTTTCACCAAGATCCATCTATGAGTTCATTAGCAACGAGTCAAGGGAGAGAGTTTGCATCTACATACCACTTGTAGATCGCGTGCGGAAGCTTGCAAGGTGATGATGTAGTCGTACTCGACGTGATTCGAATCACCGATGACCAAGTGTTGAACGGACAGCACCTCCGCGTTCAACACACGTACGGGACGGGAGACGTCTCCTCCTTCTTGATCCAGCAAGGGGGAAGGAGAGGCTGAGGAAGACAGCTCCACCGGCAGCACGACGGCGTGGTGATGGTGGAGAGGCAGTACTCCGACAGGGCTTCGCCAAGCACACAACGGAGGAGGAGAGGTGTTGGGGAGGGGAGGGCTGCGCCTTGGAGGGTGGTGTGGCTGCCCTCCCCTCACCCCTCTATTTCTAGGGGGAAGGGAGAAGGGGGCCGGCCCCCTAGAACCCATCTAGGGGGGGGTGCGGCGGCCTAGGGGAGAGGGGAAAGGGTGGCTTGCCCCCCAAGTCAAGGGGGGCGCCCCCTCTAGGGTTCCCCCTCAACCCTAGGCGCATGGGCCCAAGGGAGGGGGGTGCGGCCAGCCCACCAGGGGCTGGCTCCCTGCCCCATGCAGCCCATGTGCCCCCCGGGAGGGGTGGCCCCTCCCGGTGGACCCCCGGAACCCTTCCGGTGGCCCCGGTACAATACCGGTATGACCCCGAAACTTCCCGGTGTCCGTTTGACAACTTCCCATATATAAATCTTTACCTCCGGACCATTCCGGATCTCCTCGTGACGTCCAGGATCCCATCCGGGACTCCGAACAACATTCGGTAGTCACATACTAGTCTTCCTAATAACCCTAGCGTCACCGAACCTTAAGTGTGTAGACCCTACGGGTTCGGGAGACATGCAGACATGACCGAGACGCTCTCAGTCAATAACCAACAGCGGGATCTGGATACCCATGATGGCTCCCACATGCTCCTCGATGTTGTCATCGGATGAACCACTATGTCGAGGATTCGATCAAACCCTGTATGCAATTCCCTTTGTCAATCGGTACGTTACTTGCCCGAGACTCGATCGTCGGTATCCCAATACCTTGTTCAGTCTCGTTACCGGCAAGTCACTTTACTCGTACCGTAATGCATGATCCCGTGTCCAACACCTTGGTCACATTGAGCTCATAATGATGATGCATTACCGAGTGGGCCCAGAGATACCTCTCCGTCAAACGGAGTGACAAATCCCAGTCTCGATCCGTGTCAACCCAACAGCTACTTTCGGAGATACCTGTAATGCACCTTTATAGTCACCCAGTTACGTTGTGACATTTGATACACCCAAGGCACTCTTACGGTATCCGGGAGTTACACGATCTCATGGTCTAAGGAAGAGATACTTGACATTGGCAAAGCTCTAGCAAAACGAACTACACGATCTTTTATGCTATGCTTAGGATTGGGTCTTGTCCATCACATCATTCTCCTAATGATGTGATCCCGTTATCAACGACATCCAATGTCCATAGTCAGGAAACCATGACTATCTGTTGATCACAACGAGCTGGTCAACTAGAGGCTCACCAGGGACATATTGTGGTCTAAGTATTCACACGTGTATTACGATTTCCGGATAATACAGTTATAGCATGAATAAAAGACATTTATCATGAACATTGAAATATAATAATACTTTTATTATTGCCTCTAGGGCATATTTCCAATAGTCTCCCACTTGCACTAGAGTCACCAATCTAGTTACATTGTGATGAATCGAACACCCATAGAGTTCTGGTGTTGATCATGTTTTGCACGCGAGAGAGGTTTAGTCAGCGGATCTGCGACATTCAGATCCGTGTGCACTTTGCAAATCTCTATGTCTCCATCTTGAACATTTTCACGGATGGAGTTGAAACGACGCTTGATGTGCCTGGTCTTCTTGTGAAACCTGGGCTCCTTGGCGAGGGCAATAGCTCCAGTGTTGTCACAGAAGAGTTTGATCGGCCCCGACGCATTGGGTATGACTCCTAGGTCGGTGATGAACTCCTTCACCCAAATCGCTTCATGCGCTGCCTCCGAGGCTGCCATGTACTCCGCTTCACACGTAGATCCCGCCACGACGCTCTGCTTGCAGCTGCACCAACTTACTGCTCCACCATTCAACATATACACGTATCCGGTTTGTGACTTAGAGTCATCCAGATCTGAGTCGAAGCTAGCGTCGACGTAACCCTTTACGACGAGCTCTTCGTCTCTTCCATAAACGAGAAACATGTCCTTCGTCCTTTTCAGGTACTTCGGGATATTCTTGACCGCTGTCCAGTGTTCCTTGCCGGGATTACTTTGGTATCTTGCTACCAAACTTACGGCAAGGTTTACATCGGGTCTGGTACACATCATGGCATACATAATGGATCCTATGGCTGAAGCATAGGGGATGACACTCATCTCTTCTTTATCTTTTGCCGTGGTCGGTGACTGAGCCGAGCTCAATCTCACACCTTGTAACATAGGCAAGAACCCCTTCTTGGACTGATCCATTTTGAACCTCTTCAAAATCTTATCAAGGTATGTGCTTTGTGAAAGACCTATGAGGCGTCTCGATCTATCTCTATAGATCTTGATGCCTAATATATAAGCAGCTTCTCCAAGGTCCTTCATTGAAAAACACTTATTCAAGTAGGCCTTAATGCTGTCCAGAAATTCTATATTATTTCCCATCAAAAGTATGTCATCTACATATAATTTGAGAAATGCTACAGAGCTCCCGCAAGTCTGTATAAAACTATATGGTTTGATTAACTTATCAAAGCATATATTCCAACTCTGAGATGCTTGCACCAGTCCATAGATGGATCGCTGGAGCTTGCATATTTTGTTAGTACCTTTAGGATTGACAAAACCTTCTGGTGGCATCATATACAACTCTTCTTTAATAAATCCATTAAGGAATGCAGTTTTGTTTATCCATTTGTCAGATTTCATAAAATGTGGCAATTTCTAACATGATTCGAACAGACTTAAGCATAGATACGAGTGAGAAACTCTCATCGTAGTCAACACCTTGAACTTGTCGAAAACCTTTTTGCGACAATTCTAGCTTTGTAGATAGTGAAACTACTATCAGCGTCCGTCTTCCTCTTGAAGATCCATTTAATATCAATGGCTCGCCGATCAATGGGCAAGTCAATCAAAGTCCATAGTTTGTTCTCATACATGGATCTCATCTTAGATTTCATGGCCTCAAGCCATTTCGCGGAATCTGGGCTCGTCATTGCTTCCTCATAGTTCGTAGGCTCGTCATGGTCAAGTAACATGACCTCTAGAATAGGATTACTGTACCACTCTGGTGCGGATATCACTCTGGTTTACCTACGAGGATCGGTAGTAACTTGCTCTGAAGTTACATGATCATCATCATTAGCTTCCTCACTAATTGGTGTAGTAGTCATAGGAACAGATTTCTGTGATGAACTACTTTCCAATAAGGGAGCAGGTATAGTTACCTCATCAAGTTCTACTTTCCTCCCACTCACTTCTTTCGAGAGAAACTCCTTCTCTAGAAAGGATCCATTCTCAGCAACGAATATCTTGCCTTTGGATCTGTGATAGAAGGTGTACCCAACATTTTCTTTTGGGTATCCTATGAAGACGCACTTCTCCGATTTGGGTTTGAGCTTATCAGGTTGATACTTTTTCACATAAGCATTGCAACATCAAACTTTAAGAAACGACAGCTTAGGTTTCTTACCAAACCATATTTCATACGGTGTCGTCTCGACGGATTTAGATGGTGCCCTATTTAATGTGAATGTAGCTGCCTCTAATGCATAACCCCAAAACGATAGTGGTAAATCGGTAAGAGACATCATAGATCGCACCATATCTAATAAAGGACGGTTACGACGTTCTGACACACCATTACACTGTGGTGTTCCAGGTGGCGTGAGTAGTGAAACTATTTCACATTGTTTTAACTAAAGCCCAAACTCGTAACTCAAATATTTTACTTCTGCGATCATATCGTAGAAACTTTTATTTTTGTTACGATGATTCTGCACTTCACTCTGAAATTCTTTGAACTTTTCAAATGTTTCAGACTTGTGTTTCATCAAGTAGATATACCCATATCTGTTCAAATCATCTGTGAAGGTCAGAAAATAACGATACCCGCCGCGAGCCTCAACACTCATTGGACTGCATACATCAGTATGTATTATTTCCAATCAAGTTTTTTGCTCGCTCCATTGTTCCGGAGAACGGAGTCTTAGTCATCTTGCCCATGAGGCATGGTTCGCAGGCATCAACTGATTCATAATGAAGTGATTCCAAAAGCCCATCAGCCTGGATTTTCTTCATGCGCTTTACACCAATATGACCTAAACGGCAGTGCCACAAATAAGTTGCACTATCATTATTAACTTTGCATCTTTTGGCTTCAATATTATGAAAATGTGTATCACCACGATCGAGATCCAACAAACCATTTTCGTTGGGTGTATGACCATAGAAGGTTTTATTCATGTAAACAGAACAACATTTATTCTAATTTACATGAATAACCGTATTGCAATAAACATGAACCAATCATATTTATGCTCAACACAAACACCAAATAACATTTATTTAGGTTCAACACTAATCCCGAAAGTATAGGGGTGTGCGATGATGATCATATCAATCTTGGAACCACTTCCAACACACATCGTGACTTCACCCTTAACTAGTCTCTGTTTATTTTGCAAATCTCATTTCGAGTTACTACTCTTAGCAACTGAACCAGTATCAAATACCGAGGGGTTGCTATAAACACTAGTAAAGTACACATCAATAACATGTATATCAAATATAGCTTTGTTCACTTTGCCATCCTTCTTATCCACCAAATACTTGTGGTAGTTCCGCTTCTAGTGACCAGTTCCTTTGCAGTAGAAGCAGTTAGTCTCAAGCTTAGGTCCAGACTTGGGTTTCTTCATTAGAGCAGCAAGTTGTTTGCCGTTCTTCTTGAACTTCCCCTTCTTCCCTTTGCCCTTTCTCTTGAAACTAGTGGGCTTGTCAACCATCAACACGTGATGTTTTTCTTGATTTCTACCTTCGCCGATTTTTGCATCACGAAGAGCTTGGGAATTGTTTCCGTTATCCCTTGCATATTATAGTTCATCACGAAGTTCTACTAACTTGGTGATGGTGACTAGAGAATTCTGCCAATCACTATTTTATCCGGAAGATTAACTCCCACTTGATTCAAGCGATTGTTGTACCCAGACAATCTGAGCACATGCTCACTACTTGAGCTATTCTCCTCCATCTTTTAGCTATAGAACTTGTTGGAGACTTCATATCTCTCAACTCGGGTTTTTACTTGAAATATTAACTTCAACTCCTAGAACATCTCATATGTTCCATGACGTTCAAAACGTCTTTGAAGTCCCGATTCTAAGTTGTTAAGCATGGTGCACTAAACTATCAAGTGGTCATCATATTGAGCTAGCCAAACGTTCATAACGTCTGTATCTGCTCCTGCAATAGGTCTGTCACCTAACGGTGCATCAAGGACATAATTCTTTTGTGCATCAATGAGGATAAACCTCAGATCACGGATCCAATCCGCATCATTGCTACTAACATCTTTCAACTTAGTTTTCTCTAGGAACATATAAAATTAAACGGGGAGCAACATCGCGAGCTATTGATCTATAACATAGATATGCTAATACTACCAGGACTAAGTTCATGATAAATTAAAGTTCAATTAATCATATTACTTAAGAACTCCCACTTAGATAGACATTCCTCTAATCATCTAAGTGATCATGTGATCCATATCAACTAAACCATAATCGATCATCACGTGAAATGGAGTAGTTTTCAATGGTGAACATCATTATGTTGATCATATCTACTATATGATTCATGCTCGACCTTTCGATCTCCAGTGTTCCGAGGCCATATCTGCATATGCTAGGCTCGTCAAGTTTAACCCGAGTATTCTGCATGTGCAAAACTGGCTTGCACCCGTTGTAGATGGACGTAGAGCTTATCACACCCGATCATCACGTGGTGTCTGGGCACGGCGAACTTTGGCAACGGTGCATACTCAGGGAGAACACTTTTATCTTGAAATTTAGTGAGAGATCATCTTATAATGCTACCGTCAATTAAAGCAAGATAAGATGCATAAAAGATAAACATCACATGCAATCATAATATGTGACATGATATGGCCATCATCATCTTGTGCCTTTGATCTCCATCTCCAAAACATCGTCATGATTTCCATCGTCACCGGCATGACAGCATGATCTCCATCATCTTGATCTATATCAATGTGTCGTCATATGGTTGTCTCGCCAACAATTGCTCTTGCAACTATTGCTATCGCATAGCGATAAAGTAAAGCAATTATTTGGCGCTTGCATCTTATACAATAGAGAGATAACCATGAGCCTTTTGCCAGTTGCCGATAACTTCAACAAAACATGATCATCTTATACAACAACTTATATCTCATCATGTCTTGACCATATCACATCACAACATGCCCTGCAAAAACAAGTTAGATGTCCTCTACTTTGTTGTTGCAAGTTTTACGTGGCTACTACGGGCTTAGCAAGAACCGTTCTTACCTACGCATCAAAACCACAACGATAGTTTGTTAAGTTGGTGCTGTTTTAACCTTCTCAAGGACCGGGCATAGCCACACTCGGTTCAACTAAAGTTGGAGAAACTGACACCCGCTAGTCACCTGTGTGCATAGCACGGCGGTAAAACCAGTCTCGCGTAAGCGTACGCGTAATGTCGGTCCGGGCCGCTTCATCGAACAATACCGCCGAACCAAAGTATGACATGCTGGTAAGCAGTATGACTTATATCGCCCACAACTCACTTGTGTTCAACTCGTGCACAACATCAAAGCATAAAACCTACGCTCGGATGCCACTATTGGGGAACGTAGTAATTTCAAAAATTTCGTACGCATACGTAAGATCATGGTGATGCATAGCAACGAGAGGGAGAGTGTTGTCCACGTACCCTCGTAGACCGAAAGCGGAAGCATTAGCACAACGCGGTTGATGTAGTCGTACGTCTTCATGATCCGACCGATCCAAGTACCGAACGCATGGCACCTCCGAGTTTAGTTTGTAACATCCCAAAATTCTAAATTTTGGAATGTTATAATAAATAGATAGATTTGATTGATTGTTTGATTGATTGTCTGAAAGTGAGTGAATTTGAAACTTTTTGAAAGTTAAATGAGAGGGAATAAAAGGACTTTCCCAAACTTTCATTTTTGCATTTCTAATCTCCGTGAATTCAAATACTTTTCATCACAAAACCCTGGAGAGAAGATGACATGACTTCTTCCATTTATTTAAATGACAAGGGTTTTTGAAAACATTTGAATTTCATTTGGAAAATATTTCCAATCCAGAAACTTTATGCAACTCAATGATTTTCAAGAGCGAAGATAAAATGACTTCTTCAAAACATAAGAAATATGAGTTGGGAGTTTCAAAGAATTAAATTCAAAACCCCTTTGAATTTATTTCCAATTTGGAGTTATTTGACATTTATTCAAATTATTTTTCTCCAAAATAAAAATATATGGAAAATAGGGTAACATGATTCCCTACATTAGAAAATTGGAGAAAAATTAATTTGAAATCATTTTGGTATTTTTAAAATGATTTTGTTGGATTTTATTAGACCAGTAGCACTGTTTGAATTATTAGAATTTATGTGTACTTTATTAAATACAAGAAAAATGTTCACCGTGTAAAAAATCTTTTTATGAAATTTTTGATATATTATATGCCTATATAATATTTTTATTTATTTAGTTTTTATTTTTCTTTCTCCGGAAAAATGTTTTTTTAAAAAAAATCTTAGCTAGACCGGGCCAACTAGGCCGAAGCCCAGCCAGCCGGCCCAGCCCAGTTCCCCGCGCCGTCTCCCTCCCGAGCGGGAGACCTGCCGCCGCACGCCATCGTCGCCGACGCTGTACGCCGCTCGGACTCCCGCCGCCGCCTCTGCTTACCCCTCCTCCGCGCCTCCCGATGCTCCCGCCCCCTCCTTAAATAGCGATCCGCCGCCGCCGCGCCGCTCTCTCCTCGCCTCGCCTCGCATCTCGCCCACGGAGCCGCCGCCGCTGCCAGACCGCTGCCACGCCGCCACTGCCGCACCGCAGCCCCGCCGCCTCTCGCCTCGCGCCG
>NC_041390.1:491160985-491189520 GCF_002162155.2 Triticum dicoccoides | reverse complement strand
GCTGTCGCACCGCTGCCGCCGCCGCGCCGGAGCGCGCCGCCCTAGCCGGAACCCCGTCGCCGCCGCCAACCGTCGTCGCCGGTCACCGGTTTTTCTCGCCGAACCTTCCGAACCGGTATAAAACCGCCGGTCCGATCCGGTTTTTCTTTTAACCTCGGTTTTTAAAAAAAAACTAGACTAGATTTGTTTTTCTAGGTTTTATTAAACAGCGAACGTCCACTGTTTAGAACTAGTTAGCGAACGTTCGTTATTTTTCCTTTTTCTGTTTATTTTTTTCAACAGGGACCTATTTGTGATGATTTTAATTACAGTTTAGTCCCTGTGCTTCAATCAATCATAACTTTTCGCTCATTTGTCCAAATCCAACGAAACCAACGCTCACTTCTTCTTTACGATTCCCTCTATCCAGTAATCCAACTCAATCATGTTTTTGAAAAGTTTAAAATTTGAATTAGACCAGATTTGTATTCAAACTTCGTTTGATCATAACTTGAGTTTCGTAGCTCCGTTTCAGTTGATTCTTTTTGCAAATCGAAGCTCTTGACCTAAACTTTCTAATAAGGCCAAGTTCACATAATTTTGGTACTATTAGAAATTGTTTTATGTTGCAAGAGCTATTTGCTTGGTTTTGATGTTTTCCGAATTGTTTTCTTCTTTCTCTCCGACCTTGTGAGTGATTGCTTATGTGTGGTTACTATTGCTTGCTTACGATAGATTGACCGGAGTGTGACGAGTAGAACTATCAAGAATTTTGAGTGTGAATCATCTTCATCAATATTGCAGGCAAGTTCACACTTTGATCATACCTCTTTCCTACCCAGTTTTTATTGCATTAGATCAAACCTCAAACATTGCATGATTAGGATCTAATTAAATTGTGGGTATTGGGAAGTAGTTATGAGGTAGTACCTATTACCTGTTTATTATCAAACCTTTGGGAGTTACTTCTACGTTTGCTTATTATTGCTATGCTATGCTAGTAGACGTGGATTGGGTGAGTGATATCCATGACAGATGTGAGTTTGTTAATTAATGGTTTATCTAAGGTGGAAACTTAAACACACATCTGGGTGGATTGAGGCACCTGGGTAATCCAGGATTTGCCTGTTTTCTTTTGGACCGCCACCCAGGCTCAAAGGGATCATGAGATTTTTCATGCTAGAAACTTTCGTGTGCAGCCACAAGCTATTATGGGCTCTAGCATAGTTGACTAAGTCATCCAAACTCTTAAAGTGGTAGACTAGCAGATGTAGGGGATGTAGGTGGTACGGTCTACCCGATCGTAAGGTGCTAGCGCTTCTGAAAGACTATGTCTCGGCCATCCGTCTTCTCAAACACCATGTAGTGCAAGAAACCAAACGGAGGCGATCGAGTCTTGTGGGGAAAAGTGCGCAAACCTCTGCAGAGTGTATAAACTAATCATGATTAGTCGTGTCCCCGGTTATGGACATCTTGAGTATCTAGTACCTGAATTATCATGTGAATCTCATCATGTTACTTTAAATTAAGTTTGTTGGGTTTAATGATGTTACTTAATTGGGATTGAGAATGCTGTCAACCATTCTCAATGTTCAACAACCACCATGATAGTTAAATAAAATTTATTCCTTTGTAGTAGGGAAAAATTGGCTTTTCGCAAAAACCTTATAACCGTAGAGCTTTTCCACCAGCCATATATGCATGTAGTGATAGCCATTATTCATCATTGCTCTACAGTGTGAATTTGCCAGTACATTCAATGTACTGACCCTTTGTGGCTGCAACGTCTCATGTTGCAGGATTTCTTACGACGAGTAAGTGATACGTTAGGGTTACGATTTCTACACTCAACTTTGCCGTTGTTGTTGATGGGAATCCACAACCTTGTTACTTTCGCTATTTTGGATTGAGGTAATAGTATTTATGTTACTTATACATGTGATTTACCTTTGTTATAAATCCTTGAGTACTGTGTGTGTCAGCATACCGATCCAGGGATGACACTTGAGCACAGAGACTTGATCCATTCGGGTCGGGTCGCTACAAGATGGTATCAGAGCACATGTTGACTGTAGGACGTGACCCTAGAAACTGGCCAACCCATAGCAAAGATTTTTCTCTACAACTTTCCCTTTCAAAAAGACCTTTTACCTCTCTTCTCTTCTGAGCTTATTCAAATATCCCCTTTTAGTGAGACCATACCCCCTTTTCCCTTTTGACCACATGAGAATTCGGCTGATGAGATCACTTCAAGAAGTACAAGATATCGGACAACCGAGATCATTCGGAATGAAGAGGATTTTACCATACATTATGATAATTGAAACTACAACTGTTGAAAACTCTAAAGACTAGGAGAATTGGAGGCTCTGAAGAATTTCCAGATTTGTGTGACCTAGGAAGGCTACCCTTATGGAACTTGGCAGACTATGGAAGTTGTCAATACCCGAGATCAAGGTGTATCGGAGAAAGACCGGAGCATGTAGAGTTAAGAACTCCAGGATTTGTCAAGAAAACCCTAAGGCAGGAGATATCAACTATGGAATGATAGCTCATGGGAATGACAAGAGCAGAAACACGGTTATCCATGATGTCATCACCCGCTTATGCTATTTGTCGCCGGGCTGAGTTAAGCAGGCATTTCTTCAGAAGGATTGGATGGTAGAAGGCTGATGGAGCATCTATCAGCAGAGATGAAGTTTAACCTTAGCCGGTGTATCACCAGGATCTGGAGTGTTACATCAAGAAGTTAAGATGGAGCTACAAGAAGCCGTATTATGACAAGGAGCATTTCGTGAAGAACTTAGGACCCAGAAGTTGAAGTAGCCAAGCTGGAGGAGCTACAACCTCGAGATACCGGAGATTCGTCAGGAACTGAAGGACAGCAGGACCATGGTTCATGCCAAGGATGTTGAAACCCGGAAGTTTGGAATGCAACTCCAGAAATATTAAAGGATGTTACGAGAGATTTCATGTCAACAGAGATGATCTGGCAAAAGAACTTGAGAAGGACAAGCATGATCGGAAGAAGCCCATTGGAGGCATGAACAAGACTTGATGGGTTTGATGACTTTGAAGATTTATTGACCTTTAGAAGACCAAACCCCTGTTATACACTTACGTTAGATGCGACATTTGTGAGCTGTCATTTGTTTGATGTTTTTTTTTCCGACAGCCACAAATAAAATCTGCCTTTTCAAAACTTTTGTTTGTATTGTGTGTATCCCTCTCTATCTCTCTTATCTCACCCCAAAACCCTTGGACCCAGTAGAGGATGAATGGAGATGAGCTTGTATTTTCTGGACCGATGAGTCAATTGGACACGGACCAATGGATTCAGAACATGGAGGATCACATGGAGAATAACCCTATAGTCGGAAAGGATATGACCCAGCATGCTCTTCAGTGCTTTGAAAGAGGTGCTGCTACTTGGTGGAGGATGTACCAAACCATCAATGGATGGCAAGGAGTAACCACTTGGAAAGAATTTAAGTTGACTCTGCCAAAGTCTCGGTTTGTGTCCCAGAAGTTGAAGCCTTATGGAAAGGATATGAAGAAACCTTGTGCATGCAAGATTTGTGGAGAAATAGGACACACCCATAAAGAACACAAGGATGAATGCCCTAATTGTGAAGGAAGTCACCCAATTGAAGAATGCCCAATTAGGCAGATTACTTGTTTCTTGTGTGAAGGGACTACCCACTATCCTGCTCAGTGTCACATTTACCCCATGGTACAACGAACCATCCAGCAGAAGAAATAAGTAATGAAAGGAGCCCTTATGGAAATTTTAGAAGAACCCGTGATGAAGGAAGAGATGGAGGACACATCTAAAGAAGACCTGAGTAAACCCTTCACTAAGTCTTGCTATTCATGTGGAGAAGAAGGACACATCTCCCAAAATTGTTTGAATGGGGACCTAGTAGAATTCTCGACAGAAGAAGTAGAATATGACCCACAAGAAATAGAAGCCATGATTGGCATGGAAAAGTCCAGGAAGAGAAGCAGATTGGATTCCTGGAAGGACCTGAGTCATATCACCTGTTACAGGTGCAAGGAGTCAGGGCACTACCTCAACAATTGCCCAAAAAGGAAACCTTGAGACTTGTCAGAAGTAATATGTTTTAGTTGTAATGGAGCAGGGCACTTTGCCAGAGATTGTCCCAAAGAGAAGGAAACTTGTGCTAGATAGTTGAGTTTGCAACAAAAGAAATGGAGTAGTAGAAGTGAGAACATTTTATTTTATATTGAGGTGTTGAGTTGAGACATGTAATGGAAAAGCGAGAGATTGTAATCACTTGAGAATGAATAAAGTTAGCATCATTGGTACTGATATGGATCTTATGAGTTGTTACTCTATGAAGAAGAATTTTGGCCATTCTGAGGATATGAGAAATATGCTCTATGGAAGATTTGTGCATTTTAAGGGTGGTAGTACCCTGTAAGAACCCTTGACCCCTGGAAAAGATAAGGATACTCCACTGAGTGGATTTCGAACAAAATAAATACGAGTTTTATCTCGATATGTGTGATGCCCCAAGAGTATGTGGGATGAAGTTGGAGACCGTCAGTTGGTTGGACCAAATGGGATCAAGGAGTCAGAATAGAATGTTAAGTTTATTCGAGATAGACTGAAGGTAGCTCAGTCCAGGGAGAAGAGTTATGTAGACTCAAAAACGCAAGGAGGTAGTCTATGAAATTGGAGACAGAGCATGTCTTCGTGTGACCCCTCTGTGAGGAGTTAAACAATTTGGAGTTAAGGGATAGTTAGCCCCGAGATTTGTAGGACCATACCGAGTTTTGGAGCGTATGGGAGAAGTGTCCAACAAGTTGGAGTCACCTGAAGGACTGTCAGGAGTTCATGATGTGTTTCACGTTTTTCCCAGTTGAAGAAGTGCCATGCAGAGATGGCTAATATTCCCCTGTAAGGACACTTGAACCTGGAAAGGATAATGATGTTCCACGGAGTGGAATATGGATTTCATAAGTATAAGTTTTCATTTTGGTATGAGGGATATCCCACGAGGATGAAGAGGTAAATTACTATTGGATATAAAGGAGGTATGATGTCGGAAATATGGATCAATGGAAACTCCATGATGAGTCTGAGTAATCATGTCCTAGTTTGGTGCCAATAGAAGGAAGGAAGACAGTACAATTGGATGGGTTTAAGAATACTAGGAAGTTGGAAGTTGGAATAATGATAAGTTGCCCGATGATAAGTTCAAGGACTTCAAGTGATGAGATGGGCCATAACCCACAGGCCCCAAGACCTGCCAAGAAGCAAGCACATTCTTGCTAAAGGAAGAACCCTAGAGGAAGATACGACGTTTATCGGCAGACAATTTTATAGGAGTAACGCAAAACCGTTGTGAAGGAACAATAGATGTTTGTTTGGTTTGCAGAATCAATGGATTTATCCGAACCTTGGTTCGTCGACAAGAGAAATTCTGCAATGCTTGTGAGGATGACTGAGTGTTAGTATGCGAGATTCGCTAAACTGTATACATGGTAATGATTTGGGTGCGGGATGGATTGATCACCATACCGACTTACTCTTATTATTCGCCTTGCTATATGGGATGGTAAATCTGAGTGACTTACCTATAGTAGAGCGCCGAAGATCAAAATCTTGTTTAAGCATTAGAATGGTATAGGTATTTTCCCTTGTACAAGGAAGCTTTGCCAACCGTAGGTTATACGGTGAGGATCAACCCAGACCCATTTCTTGCAGGAGAAACCATAAATTGTTGACCACCATGAGATATCGATAGTTGTTTAGTTATGGTGCCGGACCTATCAGCTATGAAGACCCAGTCTCGGAATAACCTTACCAGGATGATAGTACAGAAGAATTGTGGTAAAGGTTATGCCACTACCGGAAGAGCCCAGATAAGGAATTATCCTGAAGATCTGAGAAGACCGACACTATCAAGAATAAGGATGAAGTATATGAGTTTTGATGGAACCGTAACAATGTTTCTAAGGGTGGTAGCACCCCGGACCCCGGTGATGAATGATGGATTTTGAGGAGACCCCAAACCCTAACCTTTCTTGCTAGCCTCTCCGAATCTCGAGGACGAGATTCATTTTAAGGGTGGTAGGTTTGTAACATCCCAAAATTCTAAATTTTGGAATGTTATAATAAATAGATAGATTTGATTGATTGTTTGATTGATTGTCTGAAAGTGAGTGAATTCGAAACTTTTTGAAAGTTAAATGAGAGGGAATAAAAGGACTTTCCCAAACTTTCATTTTTGCATTTCTAATCTCCGTGAATTCAAATACTTTTCATCACAAAACCCTGGAGAGAAGATGACATGACTTCTTCCATTTATTTAAATGACAAGGGTTTTTGAAAACATTTGAATTTCATTTGGAAAATATTTCCAATCCGGAAACTTTATGCAACTCAATGATTATCAAGAGCGAAGATAAAATGACTTCTTAAAAACATAAGAAATATGAGTTGGGAGTTTTAAAGAATTAAATTCAAAACCCCTTTGAATTTATTTCCAATTTGGAGTTATTTGAGATTTATTCAAATTATTTTTCTCCAAAATAAAAATATATGGAAAATAGGGTAACATGATTCCCTACATTAGAAAATTGGAGAAAAATTAATTTGAAATCATTTTGGTATTTTTAAAATGATTTTGTTGGATTTTATTAGACCAGTAGCACTATTTGAATTATTAGAATTTATGTGTATACTATTAAATACAAGAAAAATGTTCACCATGTAGAAAATCTTTTTCTAAAAATTTTATATATTATATGCCTATATGATATTTTTATTTATTTAGTTTTTATTTTTCTTTCTCTGGAAAAATGTTTTTTAAAAAAAATCTTAGCTAGACCGGGCCAACTAGACCGAAGCCCAGCGAGCTAGCCCAGCCCAGTTCCCCGCGCCGTCTCCCTCCCGAGCGGGAGACCTGCCGCCGCACGCCATCGTCGTCGACGCCGTACGCCGCCCCGACTCCCGTCGCCGCCTCTGCTTACCCCTCCTCCACGCCTCCCGATGCTCCCGCCCCCTCCTTAAATAGCGATCTGCCGCCGCCGCGCCGCTCTCTCCTTGCCTCGCCTCGCATCTCGCCCGCGGAGCCGCCGCCGCTGCCAGACCGCTACCACGCCGCCACTGCCGCACCGTCGCCACGCCGCCACTGCCGCACCGCAGCCCCGCCGCCTCTCGCCTCGCGCCGCCACCGCACCTCCGCCCGCTGCCGCGCCGCTGCCGCCGCCGTGCCGGAGCGCGCCGCCCTCGCCGGAACCCCGCTGCCGCCGCCAACCGTCGTTGCCGGTCGCCGGTTTTTCTCACCGAACCTTCCGAACCGGTATAAAACCGCCGGTCCGATCCGGTTTTTCTTTTAACCTTGGTTTTTTTTTAAAAAACCTACACTAGATTTGTTTTTCTAGGTTTTATTAAACAGCGAACGTCCACTGTTTAGAACTAGTTAGCAAACGTTCGTTATTTAGTTTTTCCTTTTTCTGTTTATTTTTTCAACAGGGACCTATCTGTGATGATTTTAATTACAGTTTAGTCCATGTGCTTCAATCAATCATTACTTTTCGCTCGTTTGTCCAAATCCAACGAAACCAACGCTCACTTCTTCGTTACGATTCCCTCTATCCAGTAATCCAACTCAAACATGTTTTTAAAAAGTTTAAAATTTGAATTAGACCAGATTTGTATTCAAACTTCGTTTGATCATAACTTGAGTTTCGTAGCTCCGTTTCAGTTGATTCTTTTTGCAAATCGAAGCTCTTGACCTAAACTTTCTAATAAGGCCAAATTCACATAATTTTGGTACTGTTAGAAATTGTTTTATGTTGCAAGAGCTATTTGCTTGGTTTTGATGTTTTCTGAATTGTTTTCTTCTTTCTCTCCGACCTTGTGAGTGATTGCTTATGTGTGGTTACTATTGCTTGCTTACGATAGATTGACCGGAGTGTGACGAGTAGAACTATCAAGAATTTTGAGTGTGAATTATCTTCATCAACATTGCAAGCAAGTTCACACTTTGATCATACCTCTTTCATACCCAGTTTTTATTGCATTAGATCAAACCTCAAACATTGCATGATTACGATCTAATTAAATTGTGGGTATTGGGAAGTAGTTATGAGGTAGTACCTATTACCTGTTTATTATCAAACCTTTGGGAGTTACTTCTATGTTTGCTTATTATTGCTATGCTATGCTAGTAGACGTGGATTGGGTGAGTGATATCCATGACAGATGTGAGTTTGTTAATTAATGGTTTATCTAAGGTGTCAACTTAAACACACATCTAGGTGGATTGAGGCACCTGGGTAATCCAGGATTTGCCTGTTTTCTTTTGGACCGCCACCCAGGCTCAAAGCGATCATGAGATTTTTCGTGCTAGAAACTTTCGTGTGCAGCCACAAACTATTATGGGCTCTAGCATAGTTGACTAAGTCATGCAAACTCTTAAAGTGGTAGACTAGCAGATGTAGGGGATGTAGGTGGTACGGTCTACCCGATCATAAGGTGCTAGCGCTTCTGACAGACTATGTCTCGGTCATCCGTCTTCTCAAACACCATGTAGTGCGAGAAACCAAACGGAGGCGATCGAGTCTTGTGGGGAAAAGTGCGCAAACCTCTGCAGAGTGTATAAACTAATCATGATTAGCCGTGTCCCCGATTATGGACATCTTGAGTATCTAGTACCTGAATTATCATGTGAATCTCATCATGTTACTTTAAATTAAGTTTGTTGGGTTTAATGATGTTACTTAATTGGGATTGAGAATGTTGTCAACCATTCTCAATGTTCAACAACCACCATGATAGTTAAATAAAATTTATTCCTTTGTAGTAGGGAAAAATTGGCTTTTCGCAAAAACCTTATAACCGTAGAGCTTTTCCACCAGCCATATATGCATGTACTGATAGCCATTATTCATCGTTGCTCTATAGTGTGAATTTGCCAGTACATTCAATGTACTGACCCTTTGTGGCTGCAACGTCTCATGTTGTAGGATTTCTTACGACGAGTAAGTGATACGTTAGGGTTACGATTTCTACACTCAACTTTGCCGTTGGTGTTGATGGAAATCCACAACCTTGTTACTTCCGCTATTTTGGATTGAGGTAATAGTATTTACGTTACTTATACATGTGATTTACCTCTGTTATAAATCCTCGAGTACTGTGTGTGTCAGCATACCGATCCAGGGATGACACTTAAGCACAGAGACTTGATCCATTCGGGTCGGGTCGCTACAAGCACACGTTCAGCCCGATGATGTCCCTCAAACTCCGATCCAGCCGAGTGTTGAGGGAGAGTTTCGTCAGCACGACAGCGTGGTGACGATCTTGATGTTCTACCGTCGCAGGGCTTCGCCTAAGCACTACTACAATATTATTGAGGATTATGGTGGAGGGGGGAACCGCACACGGCTAAGAGATCAATGATCATTTGTTGTGTC
Organism: Triticum dicoccoides; assembly: GCF_002162155.2. Classification (NCBI taxonomy): domain Eukaryota; kingdom Viridiplantae; phylum Streptophyta; class Magnoliopsida; order Poales; family Poaceae; genus Triticum; species Triticum dicoccoides. The sequence continues at coordinate 491,180,088 of NC_041390.1, read as the reverse complement.
TATGGGATGCCCCCCTGCCCCCGTATATGAAGGAGCAAGGGAGGGAGGCGGCCGGCCTAGGAGGAGGGCGCGCCAAGGGGGGAGTCCTACTCCCACCGGGAGTAGGACTCCTCCTTCCCTTGTTAGAGTAGGAGAGAAGGAAAGAGGGGGAGAGGAACAAGGAAAAGTGGGCTGCACCCCTTGTCCAATTCGGACCAGAGGGGGCGCGCGCCTCCTTCCTTTTGGCCTCTCTCCTCTATTCCCGAATGGCCCAATAAGGCCCATATACTCCCCGGCGAATTCCCGTAACTCTTCGGTACTCCGAAAAATACCCGAATCACTCGGAACCTTTCCGATGTCCGAATATAGTCGTCCAATATATCGATCTTTACGTCCCGACCATTTCGAGACTCCTCGTCATGTTCCCGATCTCATCCGGGACTCCGAACTCGTTTGGTACATCAAAACTCATAAACTCATAATATAACTATCATCGAAACCTTAAGCGTGCGGACCCTGCGGGTTCGAGAACAATGTAGACATGATCGAGACACGTCTCCAGTCAATAACCAATAGCGGAACCCGGATGCTCATATTGGCTCCCACATATTCTACGAAGATCTTTATCGGTCAGGCCGCATAACAACATACGTTTTTCCCTTTGTCATCGGTATGTTACTTGCCCGAGATTCGATCGTCGGTATCTCAATACCTAGTTCAATCTCGTTACCGTCAAGTCTCTTTACTCGTTCCGTAATACATCATCCTGCAACTAACTCATTAGTTGCAATGCTTGCAAGGCTTAAGTGATGTGCATTACCGAGAGGGCCAGAGATACCTCTCCGACAATCGGAGTGACAAATCATAATCTCGAAATACGCCAACCCAACAAGTACCTTCGGAGACACCTGTAGAGCATCTTTATAATCACCCAGTTAGGTTGTGACGTTTGGTAGCACACAAAGTGTTCCTCCGATAAACGGGAGTTGCATAATCTCATAGTCATAGGAACATGTATAAGTCATGAAGAAAGCAATAGCAACAAACTAAACGATCAAGTGCTATGCTAACGGAATGGGTCAAGTCAATCACATCATTCTCCTAATGATGTGATCCTGATAATCAAATGACAACTCATGTCTATGGTCAGGAAACATAACCATCTTTTATCAATGAGCTAGTCAAGTAGAGGCATACTGGTGACACTCTGTTTGTCTATCTATTCACACATGTATTATGTTTCCAGTTAATACAATTCTAGCATGAATAATAAACATTTATCATGATATAAGGAAATAAATAATAACTTTATTATTGCCTCTAGGGCATATTTCCTTCACCTCCTTGGTGCAAGTTGCGAAACTCTCGCTTCTTCATGGCCATAGCTCCTGCTGAAACATGGGCAGTACGAAAAGCTTGCTGAAACTGGTCCCATGTGACAGTGTCGACAGGGAAAGTGGTTGTGAAATTCTCCCACCATGATGCTGCGGGTCCTTCCAGCTGATGTGCGGCAAACTTCACCTTTTCCGCATATGTGCATCCTGCCGTGGTCAACTCTCTAGCTGTCTTGCGGAGCCAATCATCTGCTACTATCGGCTCGGTGCTACTGGAAAACACCGGCAGATTCAGCCTAAGAAAACGGGCTAAGTGATCAACAGGTGGTGGTGGTGGTGGGTTGTTGTTGTTGTTCCCCTGATTCTGATTCTGGACTAGTAACTGCATCAATGTGTTCTGCTGCTGGATCAACTGAGTGAGCTCCGGTGGGAAGGTAAATCCGAGGTCACGTCTCAGAGGCATCTGAGGGTTTAGGAAAAGATGAGATTTAAGAATAGAGGGGGTCTAAAGAGAAAGCACTACCCATATGCACATGAGGCAAAGCAAACAATGCACTTCATTCAATCAACCAAACAAGGGCATACAATCGATCTAACTATCGCAAAAGTGCTCGGACTACTATATTTACATGGTGGACTACTACTACTGTTGGGGTGGTCTACTAGAAATATTCTTCGGTTGCAGACTCCATGATATCTACTCCAGCTTCGTCAACATAGTCATCATCGCTATCATCTGGATCCGAGTCGGTGTCATCGATGATGATGTAGTCTTCCGGGCGGATCTCCTTGGGTTCTTCGTCTTCTTCTAATGGTGTAGGGCCTCCCATGAATATTCCAATCTTCTTGATCAGATCGTCATTCTTCTCCACTAATACTTTGATTTCCTCTTCATAATCTTCACGTGTAGCCTTGAGTTCTTCCTCTAGTTCCTTGATTCTTGTCCTCACCTTCTTCAGATCTATCATGCCGGCGCACATCTGGTTCTCCTGACGTCGAATGTGCTAGTTTAACTCCTGGATAAAAGCTGCAATTGATCTATCCGTCTTGGTGTTGATCATCTCCCAGTGCTCATCTCGGCGCCCACAAATCTGGTAGATAGTATCCTTGAGATCATTGTGGTAAACTTCTCCAATGCGTCCCATGGAGATGTGAGCTTCCATGCTCTTTCCTAGAATCCAAGTTGGTGCATCAAAAGAAAACTCTATGGGCTCAGTGACTGGCATGAACATCCTTCCTGGAACTTGAACTTGAATCATCCAACGCTCTTCTTCAGGTAGAGTGGCGTTGTAGGTTCCGGTGAAGCTTGGTACTCCTATGTTCAGATATCTAGTGACTTCTTTCAAGTGTCGTCCAAAGGGTGTATCTTCATCCGGTTGCGTGAACTTGTTCCTTGCATCCGCCATCCTAAAAGAGTAGAAAAGATGAGAAGTCAGAATGAGAAGAGAGTGAGTAGTGATCTAGGTCTTTAGCTTAGTGGTCGTGTCCTACAGTCAGCGTGTGCTCTGATACCATCTTGTAGCGACTAGACCTCAAACGGTCCAATCTTTGTGCTCAGGTGTCATCCCTGGATCAGTAATGTTGACACCACACAATACTTGAAGGATTTATAACAGAGTAGCAATCACACACTTATTACATCGAGTGTCTCAAAAGAGAACTTATTACAATAAATGTGGCTTAAGGCCATCTAATAACGATAACAGCAGAAGACTTGGAAGATAAGTGAGTCCATCAACTCCAACAGCATCACTGAGTATAGAACCACGACCTAAAAACACCTTAATCATCGTCTGAAAAGTCTGCAACATTAACGTTGCAGCCCGAAACGGGTCAGCGCATGGAATATGCTGGCAATGTAACACATAGAGAGTAATGGAATGAAATAGAATATACTATATGCATATATGGCTAGTGGAAAGCTCTATGGTTACAGTCTTGGGTAAAGCCAATTTTTCCCTACTGTAAAGAAATAAATTTTATTTAACTATCATGGTAGTTGTTAAACATTGAGAATGGTTGATAGCATTCTCAATCCCAATTAAGCATCATCATTAAACAAAACCCAAAAAATAAAGTTTAGAGTAACATGATGAGATTCACATGATAATCCAGGTACTAGATACTCAAGATGTCCATAACCGGGGACATGGCTAACCATGATTAGTTTATACACTCTGCAAAGGTTTGTGCACTTTTCCCCACATGACTCGATCGCCTCCGTTTGATTTCTCGTACTACATGGTGTTTGAGAAACGGATGACCGAGACATAGTCTTTCAGAAGCGCTAGCACCTTACGATCGGGTAGACCGTTACACCTACTTTCCCCTACATCTGCTAGTCTACCACTGTAATAGTTCGCACGACTTACTCAACTATGCTAGAGCCCATAATAGCTTGTGGCTGCACACGGAAGTTTCTAGCATGAATAAACTCATGATCCCTTTGAGCCTGGGTGGCGGTCCAAAAAAGAAAAACAGGCAATCACTGGAATACCCAGGTGCCTCAATCCACCCAGATGTGTATTTAAGTTGCCACCTTAGATAAACCATTAAATTAATAATCTCACATCTGTCATGGATACACTCACCCAATCCACGTCTACTAGCATAGCATGGCATAAAGCAAACGTAGAAGTAACTCCCAAAGGTTTGATAATAACAGGTAATAGGTACTACCTCAACTACTTCCCAAACCCACAATTTAATTAGATCCTAATCATGCGATGTGTGAGGGTTGATCTAATGCAATAAAACTGGGTAATTGGAAGTATGATCAAAGTGTTACTTGCCTTGCTGATGATCCACAAAACCTAGCGATTTGAAGTAGCAAGCGGCGCACTCCGGGTACTCTATCGCAAACAAACAAGCATAAAATAAGTACTCAACTAATGCACAGGTAAAACTCAAATAAGAGATCTAACCAGAAAGTTCAACTTAAGAACTCCAGTTGGCAAAAAGACCCAAATCGAACGAAGCAACGAAAGACAAACGGTAAAAGAAACAGGCTTTGTTTACTATTCTGGATCTAGGGCAATTTTTACAGTGGCAAAAACCTGTTTGAGTTGGTTAAACGGAAAGAGGGCTTCGAGACGAAACTCCAGGCGCTTGAATCGCCTGATTCCGATAAACGAGCGAAAAGTTAGACTAAAACGAAAATCGGATCAGGAATCGCGATCAGAAAAATCGCACATTTAATCCGAGAAAAAGAAAAACGATGAACGTTCATTAAAACGAACAAACGGGCAAACGCTCGCTAATTAAATAAACCGGAAAAACCGAAACTAAAAAAACCGAACAAAACCGACGGAAAAACCGATCGGTTTTCTAAAAAAACAGCGGCGAAAAAAAACTACCTCCGGCGGTGGATCCGGCGGCGCGGCGAGCGGCGGTGAGGCGCGGTGGCGGGGCAGCTCTAGGGTTAGGGTTTGGGCCGGGGCGGCTTTGGGCTGGCCTCGGGCCTTGGCGGCGCTATAAAAAGGCCCGGCCAGGCGAAGTCCTGGCCGGTTACGGCCCAGAGTCGGTTCGGACGTTTTTTTTAAATAATTATGCTCGGAAAAAAAATAAAAGGAATACTAAACAGACTCCAAAAATCCCGAAATAAATTTTCCCCGGCTTCTAAAATCAAGCCGCACAGGATGAACATTTATTTGGGGCCTAAATGCAATTTTGGAAAACGCACATTTTTCCTAAATTCAAATAAAATAGCAAATAAAACCAAAATAAAATCTTATTTGATTTTTTTATTAAATCCTCAATATTCCTTTATTTTGGGAAAGTCATTTTATTCCCTCTCTCATATTTTTGTAATAGAAATAATTGAAGATAAAATAAATAAAATCAAATGATCCTATTTCCAAAATTTGAGAAAACTCAAATATGAAAATAAGGAAATCCCCAACTCTCTCCGAGGGTCCTTGAGTTGCGTAGAATTTTCTAGGATCAACCAAAATGCAATAAAATATGATATGCAATAATGATCTATTTGTATAGCATTCCAACTTGAAAATTTGGGATGTTACACTACGGGTCCATAGCTAGTAGCTAGATCGCTTCTTCTCTCTCTTTGATTCTCAATACCATGTTCTCCTCGACGTTCTTAGATATCTATCCGATGTAAACTTCTTTTGTGGTGTGTTTGTCGAGATCCGATGAATTGTGGATTTATGATCGACTTATCTATGAATATTATTTGAATCTTCTCTGAATTATTTTATGCATAATTTCATATCTTTGTAATTCTCTTCGAACTATCGGTTTAGTTTGGCCAACTAGATTAGTTTTTCTTGCAATGGGAGAAATGTTTAGCTTTGGGTTCAATCTTCCGATGTCCCTTTCCCAGTGACACTAGGGGCGGTAAGGCACGTATTGTATTCTTACCATCGAGGATAAAAAGATGGGGTTTACATCATATTGCTTGAGTTTATTCCTCTACATCATGTCATCTTACTTAATGTGTTACTCTGTTCTTCATAAACTTAATACTCTAGATGTAGGAAGGAGTCGGTCGATGTGTGGAGTAATAGTAGTAGATGCAGAATCATTTCGGTCTACTTGACATGGATGTGATGCCTATATTTCATAATCTTTGCCTTAGATATCGTCATAACTTTGCGCTTTTCTATCAATTGATCGACAGTAATTTGTTCACCCACCGTATTATTTGCTATATTGAGAGAAGCCTCTAGTGAAACCTATGGCCCCCGGGTCTATTTTCCACATATTAGTTTCTGATCTACTATTTTGCAATCTTTTAGTTTCCGATCTATAAACCAAAAACACCAAAAATATTTACTTTATCGTTTGTTTAATTTCATCTATTTGTATCAGATCTCACTTTTGCAAGTAACCGTGAAGGGATTGACAATCCCTTTATTGTGTTGGGTGCAAGTTGTTTGATTGTTTGTACGGGTATTAGGTGATTTATGTGCTGTGTCCTACTGGATTGATATCTTGGTTCTCTAACTGAGCGAAATACTTATCTCTACTTTGCTGCATCACCCTTTTCTCTTCGGGGGAAAAACCAATGCAAGCCCAAGAAATAGCAGCAATGATGGTGAGCTTCCGCTTCTCTTCCCCCTTGTCATTCGCTCGCCCGCGCCCCCTAGCTAGTCCCGCCACCGCATCCGAGAGCTCGCCGCCACAGCTCGCCTCGCCGTCGCAGCCTCGGTCCCCTGAGCTCGAAAGCGAGCTCGGCCCCGTGCTCCTAGGGCTCCAAGGGACTCGTAGGGCCAACCCACGCTGCTCATCGTACTCCCTAGCGCCGCTCCACCGCGAGCCCGACTCCGGCCTCCGCCCCTGCTCAACGTCGGCGCCGCCTCTGGCCAAGTCCGGCCATGTCACCACCCCCACTCGACGCGGCTTGGTCTCCACATTTGAACGGACCAAGCCGCGGGTCCGGAGGCCCCCTGGAGCGCGGTTCCGGCCAACTCCGGTGAGGCGCTGCCGCTGGATTGGTCGCCGGACTAGTTTCGGTGCTGGCATCGACACGTCGCTGACGTGGCCCGATAGGAGGGACCCCACTATGTCACTACCCCTGGGTCCCGCGGCAAAGTTGACCCAGTCAATGGCTAATAGGGCATCGCCCAGTCACTGCTGGTGGGTCTCGAGCAGGCCCTGTTGACTGGTCAGCTGGTCAGTTGACCGCTGATGCAGTGATGATTCCATGTTGATGTCATTTCCCCTTTTTTGGTTGATTTAACTAAGTGAAATAATTACAGAAATTCAACAAAACTTCTAAAATTATTATAAAATAATCTGTAACTCGGATGGAAATACTTTGTACATGAAAGTTGCTCAGAAAGTTGAGACGAATCCGAATAAGCAGACTGTTTGTCTGCCACACATCCCTAGCATAGCGAACATGCAACCGTCCCCCTCCGATTTGTTTGTCTGAAAATGCCAAACTTCGGGAAAACTTTCCCGGGTGTTATCCCCCTTCGCCGGTATCGTGTAGCCCTACGTTAGAACACCCCTAGCACTACTTATTGCCTGTCATGCATCTATTTGCTCTATATTTACTGTTTCTTTCCCCTCTTCTCTCTGGTAGACCCCGAGGCCGATGCCGATGCCCCTGTGATCAACTATGTCACCGACGTCTCTTCTTCCTTCTTCAGCAGAGCTTCTAGGCAAGAAAACCCCCCCTTGATCACTCCGATACCTTCCATTCCATTCTCTCTCATGCTTGCATTAGATTTTTCTACTATAATTGATTGCTACTATTCTGATGCATAGCCTGCTTTTCTAACCTGCTTATTGTTACCTACCTACTTATCCTAAACTGCTTAGTATAGGTTGGTTAGTGATCCAACAATGACCCCCACCTTATCCTTGTTGCCCTACTTCATCATCGATGAATCGATCAACGTGATCGAAGACCAGAGCCCGACACATCACTTCACACCCCCTTTGTTGCTCGACTCTGCAGAGCTACTATCGAGTACCAAGGGTGATACCTTGTAATGCACTCCTGATGATAACTCTATAGTGTAGCTATTTGGTCGTGGTCATCGAGGGTGATTCCTCCTTCACCACTCTTGATACGACTCTGTCGAGCAACACCTCGAGTGTGATTCTTTATATATTCACCTTGATGATTACATCGAGTGGAATCCATTGAGGGTGATTCCTTGGGGATTCCCCCTTGATGTTATGGACACACGATTACATGAACTTTACTTAAGACCATTGTTGAAGTCGGGTCGGCCCTGAGGGGTACCCGCGAGTTGATGTGAAAGTCGGGCCAGCCCGGAGAGCACCCGTGAGATAATGATGTGGCACAGCCGGGCATTCTAGGCCCTTGCCGTAAGTCCACGAGACAGGGCGACGGGGTCACATCAATCGTGAGTCTCTGCTCGTCTCCGCGAGCTCCTAACACGTTAACGGTTTGGGTATTTGTCTGAGTTGGCCTTTGGCTTTACGCACTAACCACCACATGGGAACATTTATGGGCACTCGGCATTGTAGTATTAGCCGAAGCTTTGTCAGACGTCAAGTTCAGCATTGCGGCACGGCTAGGCCGACACCATCCTTGTAGTGGTGGAGCCTGGACCCGCCCTGCACGCAACGACACGGAGTGCAACGGGCGATGGGCCCAAGACCCTGGAGTGCTTAGGATGTAGACCGGCGGGGACCTCTCTACTAAGGCTAGGTAGGGCTGCAACGTGTTGATCTTCCGAGGTCAGGCATTGACTCAGAAAAGTGTGTCCGGCCAGAGTAATCAAGTGTGTTGGGTAATGTGGTGCATCCCTACAAGGAAGTTATCTATTTCAATACCGTGTCCATGGTAATGGACGTTCAGACTTGTATCCTGATCTATTATAACTAGAAATGGTTACTTGAGACATGTGATGGATATGTGGCTCCGAGATTGCTTTCTAGCAGGGAGTCGAGGAAGGATCTCTAGGCATTAAAGCTACAACATGCTTGTTAAATGTTAAAATGCTATTCTATACTCTTCTAGATGCTGCAAGATGCTTGGTGTCGGTGTCAAAACCGGCGGATCTCGGGTAGGGGGTCCCGAACTGTGCGTCTAAGGCGGATGGTAGCAAGAGGCAGGGGACACGATGTTTTACCCAGGTTCGGGCCCTCTTGATGGAGGTAAAACCCTACGTCCTGCTTGATTTATTCTTTATGATATGAATATTACAAGAGTTGATCTACCACGAGATTGGAGAGGCTAAACCCTAGAAGCTAGCCTATGGTATGATTGTCTGTTATCCTACGGACTAAACCCTCCGGTTTATATAGACACCGGAGGGGGCTAGGGTTACACAAGGTCGGTTACAAAGGAGGAGATATACATATCCGTACTGCCTAGCTTGCCTTCCACGCCAAGTAGAGTCCCATCCGGACACGAGACAAAGTCTTCAATCTTGTATCTTCATAGTCCAATAGTCCAGCCAAAGGATATAGTCCGGCTGTCCGGAGACCCCCTAATCCAGGACTCCCTTAGTAGCCCCTGAACCAGGCTTCAATGATGATGAGTCCGGCGCGCAGTGTTGTCTTCAGCATTGAAAGGCGGGTTCCTCCTTCGGATACACCACAGAAGAGTTCGAATAAAAGGATAGTGTCCGACCCTGCAAAATAAGTTCCACATACCACCGTAGAGAGAATAATATTTCCAAAAATCTAATCTGCTAAAATGTTTTGGCAACATGACATCATGCCATGGCTCGGTGATTATTCGAACCGTTTTTCTTTAACTAGCCCTACACATAACGCGAGGCAGTTTCTTGACACGTCTTGTCAAAGCAGAGATCGTGTCCCCCTTATTACAGGACTCTCATCAATACGGGTGTGGGTAACCCAACCATGCCATCAGTTACGGCGCTTGGGGGATAAGCGAGTTTTACCAGGCTAGTGGGGGCGCAGTTTCGGCCGCCCTTATAAGGGGATAAGGTTTAACCTTTTTCTACCCACGCCTTCTTCCTCCTTGCTCATCCATTCTTGCGCACTCAAGCTCCAATGCCCAAGTCCACATCCTTCCCCTCAACCTTCTCCAAACATGTCCGGAGCGGGAGGCAAATGGATGGCTTCCTCCGTTATGGAGGGACACATCAAGAAGCTGCGTGGAGCCGGATACTTAGCCGCGAATATCGCGCATCGGCTGCCCGCTGCGGGGCAGATCGTTCCTACCTCGGGACCTCACGAGAGGGTAGTTTTCCTCCACCACTTCCTCCGCGGACTGGGGTTTCCCCTCCATCCATTCGTCCGTGGTCTCATGTTCTACTATGGGCTGGACTTCCATGATCTGGCCCCGAACTTCATCCTCAACATTTCGGCGTTCATCGTCGTGTGTGAGGCTTTCCTCCGCATCCGGCCCCACTTCGGCCTGTGGTTAAAGACCTTCAATATCAAGCCGAAGGTGGTGGGAGGCCAACAAGCGGAATGCGGCGGAGCCATGGTGGGCAAGATGCCCAATGTTACATGGCTTGAAGGCTCCTTCGTGGAGACCATAAAGGGGTGGCAATCGGCGTGGTTCTACATCACCGAGCCGCGTGACACCAACTGGGTGGTGGCCCCGAGTTTCGATCCGGAATCCCCACGTGGCTCACCTCCTGGAAAGAGAAGGGCCTATCTTGGGGTTCATCGGTGGAGCTGGACGGACTCCAGAAATGTATCCGGAATATGGCAAGCAAGAAGCTCAAGCTTGTCAACATAGTCCAGGTCATGCTCATTCGCCGGATCCTCCCGTGTCAACAACGGGATTTCAACTTGTGGGAGTTCGACCCGGCCCAGCACCAGACTCTGAGCGAGCTCTTCGACACGACGCACAAGGACGTCTGAAGGGTGCTGTTCAAGGGCGCCGAGGTCCCTCCCTCTCTTACCGAGGATCGCCGGCTAAGCGCGAAGCGCCTAGCGCATTTGGTGAGTTCTATACATCCGGTAGGATATTTATTTCCCCTAGCTTAACCATGTGCAGGGTCTGAGCTCCATGCCTTTGACAGGACTGGGTGGAGACATCGGGGCAGATTAACTGTCCGGCCCCTCTACCCGAAGACACTGTGGACGCTCTCCTGACGGAGATGCTGACTCTGGCTCCTTACAAGGTGCCGGAGAAGACTAAGAAGGCCAAGGGAACCCGAAAGAGTTCCCGACGCCAGGTGTTATCGGACTCATCGTCCGATAACTCTGCGACGCACTCCTCCCCCAAAGACAAGGAGTAAGATGAAGATGCTCCCCCTTCAGTCAGGGGAGACAAGAAAAGGAAGGCCGCCCCAACCGGGGGGGGGGGCGAAGGGTCCAAGAAGGGAAGGACTCTCCTTCTGAACTGTTCTACCACCGCCGCCGAAGACGAGGACGAGTGGCTGCTCAGGGCCAAGCCCCTGGCGAAGTCGTAAGTATTCAGATACCAGAGTAACTCATAGCATACCTTGACGCACTGCTTCTCCTAACATCGAATATGATTATGCAGACCGCCCCAAGCCCGTATCGACGTATCTTCGTCGGGCGGCTCCTTGGACTCGTCGAATATGGATAGCGATCCACTTCTGACCGCCACCTCCCCTTGCCCTACGGACAATGCCGAGGTATTGTCTCAAGAGGCACCGGGTCGAGGGGAGACAATCCCGAAGGTGCCTCAAGGCGACCTTCCGGACTCCAGGAGCGGAGGGAGGGAGGCTCCCAAGGGCTCCAAGTTCGGCCTTCAGCCGAACACCGCGCCGAACCTCCAGCAGTTCCGGACTCAGGCAGGCGGCCTCCTTCCAAAAGGGGCAAGACGCCTGTGCCGGTGACCTCTATCCATCTAGAGGCACCGGACAATCTGCTGGGAGCGCTTTGCAGCGCTTCCATCGATGAAGAGCACTGCACTATTATGAGTGCGGTGATCCAGAAGGTTCAGTCCGCCAAGAGAGGACTGACTGAAGCATGTGCCAGCCTTCTAACAGACTTTGAGGTAAGTATTTGAAATATAGGAAAAATATTACCGCATAGACAGTAGCCCCTGATGCTCTGTTCGGTGTTCGCAAAGAAAAGCCGAACAGATGATCAAACAATATCGCAAGAGTCTAATATAAGTTTGTCTATATGCGTATGCAGCCTTAGCTACTGGCCTCTGCCGCACTGACTGCGGAGGTCGCCGCACTGAAGCAGGACCTCGAAGGGTCCAAGGAAGAGCTCGGCCTTGCCAAGAGGCAGCTCGAGGAGAACAAAGGTAAGTAGTACCTAGTCTATGGATATATATAAAAAGAATGCGATTGCAAAATGACAGGATCATCGTAAATTTGCCAGGGGCCACGACCGAGGTGGCGACCCTGAAACAAGCGCTATCCGAGGCCGAAAACAAAGCAGCCCAGGAGCGCACCGAACGGGAAAAACAAGAGGCACGGGTGGGCGAGGTGCAGCAAGAGCTCCACGCTCTTGTGACGAAGCACGAGGCGTTGGAGCTTGACTTGAAGATGCGAGAGTCCGAGCTTGCCGCGGCCCTTGAGAGTGCAAAGAGTGCCAAGGCCGAAGCCCAAAAGGCCCTCCAGGAGATTGATGCGATGAAGAAGATAGCGGCGGGTAAGGCATTCTATATGCAAAGCAATCATGTGAAAGTAAATTACTTGTTACTTACCCGAATCCGGAGCTCTCCAGGAGCATTCACAGATTTGCACCGCAGTGTGTCGGATGCCGCACAATTTTACCAGGCCGAGGAGGGAAGCTCAACGGAGAAGCTTTTCTGGTCTCAGTATACTGGGACCGAACATCCGATGCCTTTGAGCGACCAGCTGAAGCAACTGGTCGAGCTGCACAAGGCGGCCGAACAGGCCATGAAGGGCTTTATAGTCCGGATGTGGCATGGCGACGCCCTTCCCAATAGATACTTCGGCCTGGTGAGGTGGCTTGTGGATGCCTGCCCACGGCTGGAAGTCATCAAGCGGTCCGTCTGCATCGAAGGTGCACGCCGGGCTTTCGCCCGTGCGAAGGTGCACTGGGCTAAGATGGACGTCGTGAAGCTGGTGAAGGAGGGGCCGCCGCAGGGCAAGGAGCATCGCCACCCCGAGATGTACTATGAGGGTGTCCTGAAGGGTGCCCGTCTCGTAGCGGACGAGTGTACGAAAGATGTAATATTTGAGTAAACTTGCTCGTGTAATCATGTAGTATGAAAACTTGTTCATATGCACTATGCAACGCTTGTTTGAATTTAAAATATTACCTTATGTTCGGCTGTTTATCAAATCTGAGAGATGGCTAGTCGTCGGCTTCTACCCCCACGCCACGAGTGCTGGGGTGTTCGGGATAAACCTGAGCACTCTTGTTCCCATTTTTGGGTCCTTCGAGGGAGGTGCTCAGCACAACGAACGAGGCAATCGGACTATAATGCGCTATCACTCTCACTTAGCCATAGAATTCTATAATTTTAAATTTCGGCGAAGCCCCTAGTATTCAGAAGGCCGAATTCGGGGCGCTATACATGCCTTAAGCCGGATAGGGAAGACTCCTCGCTCTAAGCGGCATAAGTCTTTAGGGACTCGAAACCTCTCGAACAGCGACCAGTCTCTCGCCTTATCATGACAGTCAGTTTTAGCTTTCTCTACTAAGGTGCTTAGCCCAGAAGAACCGGGGTACAATCGCAGTAGTTCTCCCAGTGCTACCTCAGCCGATATAGCTGAACGTAAGGTACCTAAACATGGGAGTCGGGCAAACCCAACTATTGACCCAAGACATGATTCGGAGTTGATACATATAATGCTATAAGTTCGGGGTGCCGCACTGTCGAAAGTGTTCGGACTTCTCACGCCGCATTATGGGGTATGCTTAAGCCCCTAGCGTATTGGCTGTATGAGAGTGTACGGGTGCTAGGTGTCATGAATGAACATATATATAGAAAGGAAGAATGCAATAATAGTCTTAATGATATGCATTGTTTATTCAAAAAGGTGCGTTAAAGCAGAATGATACAAGTAGTGCGATAAGCAAAAAGTAGGACTGTTTGACATGTCCCTTCCAAGGGCAAGCTGAGGAATAGTATTAAAGCAAATATTTCACTCATTATCGTGATCCACCTGGGAGTTCCATCGTGTGACGTAGCTTTCTGCCTCCTTGGTTGCTGCATCATGTGTTCGGCAATCATGCTGTCGGATAGGGTTTCCAGAAATTGAAGTCCTGAAAGAGAAAAATAACAAAGCGGGAAGCCCCTAGTGCGTTTGAAGCCGAGTCTTGGGGCGTGCCGTAGTCGTGCCCCCCTCCCCACATGTGCCCATGGTATTTTTAATGCGTAATTATGTACGTGTGGCACAGATTTCGCCGTTTGGCTGGGACCGGGGTGGGGGCCGCATTGCTATGCAAGCTCGGAACGTGCCAGGCGGTCCAGTTGCCGATTACTCCGGGCGCGCTTGAAGTTGTCCGGGTCCTTAATTGCCGAACTAGTGGATTGCCTTAAGAGGCTGCTTTGCGCTTCTGCTGCGAGGGCCGCAGTGTGCTCCTCCGTGCGGAGAGAGCGCTCTGTGTTTCCATTGATTGTTATGACCCCCCGAGGTCCTGGCATCTTGAGCTTGAGATATGCATAATGCGGTACCGCATTGAATCTCGCAAATGCGGTTCGCCCGAGCAGTGCATGGTAGCCACTGCGGAACGGGACTATGTTGAAGATTAACTCTTCGCTTCGGAAGTTATCCGGGGATCCGAAGACCACTTCCAGTGTGACTGAGCCTGTGCAATGGGCCTCTACACCTGGTATGACACCTTTAAAGGTCGTTTTTGTGGGTTTGATCCTTGAGGGGTCTATACCCATTTTGCACATTGTGTCCTGATAAAGCAGGTTCAGGCTGCTGCCGCCGTCCATTAGGACTCGAGTGAGGTGAAATCCGTCAATGATTGGGTCTAGGACCAGTGCGGCGAATCCGCCATGACGGATACTAGTGGGGTGGTCCCTGCGATCGAAGGTGATCGGATAGGAGGACCATGGGTTGAACTTTGGGGCGACTGGCTCCAACGCATATACGTCCCTGAGCGCACGCTTCCGCTCCCTCTTGGGGATGTGGGTTGCGTATATCATGTTCACCGTCCGCACTTGTGGGGGGAACCTCTTCTGTCCTCCGGTGTTCGGCTGCCGGGGCTCCTCCTCGTCATCGCTATGTGACCCCTTATCTTTGTTTTCGGCATTTAACTTGCCGGCCTGCTTGAACACCCAACAATCCCTGTTGGTGTGGTTAGCTGGCTTGTCGGGGGTGCCGTGTATTTGGCATGAGCGATCGAGTATACGATCCAAACTGGGTGGGCCCGGAGTGCTTCTTTTGAATGGCTTTTTCCGCTGACCGGGTTTAGAGCCTTTGAATCCGGCATTGACTGCCGTATCCTCGGTATTGTCGCTGTTAATGCGGCGCTTATGTTTGTTGCGACGTGACCTGCCATTGCCATCCTTGGTATCCAAAGTACCATGGTTCTTTGATATGTTATTGCTGCGAGCTAGCCATCTGTCTTCTCCTGCACAAAAGTGGGTCATGAGTGTCATGAGGGCTGCCATAGATTTCGGCTTTTCCTGGCCAAGGTGCCGGGCGAGCCACTCGTCGCGGATGCTGTGCTTAAAAGCTGCTAGGGCCTCTGCATCCGGATAGTCGATGATTTGATTTTTCTTTGTGAGGAACCGTGTCCAGAATTTCCTGGCCGATTCCTCTGGCTGCTGAATTATGTGGATCAAGTCATCGGCATCTGGGGGTCGCACGTAAGTGCCCTGGAAGTTGTCGAGGAATGCGGCTTCCAGATCCTCCCAACAGCCAATGGACTCTGCTGGCAAGCTATTGAGCCAATGCCGAGCTGGTCCTTTGAGCTTGAGTGGGAGGTATTTAATGGCATGCAGATCATCACCGCGGGCCAAGTGGATATGCAGGAGGAAATCCTCGATCCATACCGCAGGATCTGTTGTGCCGTCGTATGATTCTATATTTACGGGTTTGAAACCCTATGGGATTTGATGATCCATTACTTCGTCTGTGAAGCATAGGGGGTGTGCGGCGCCTCTGTACTGGGCTATGTCGCGATGCAGCTCGAATGAGTCTTGCCCGCTGTGTTCGGCCCGGCCGGACTTACTTTTACTGTATCCGGCGTGACGATTATTGTCTCGCATAGTGTCGCGCCCTCATGATCCATAGATCGATCTTGCATGTTTTGCTTTGTCCTCCAATACGTCTCGCAGGTCTGGCGTATTTCCCCATGCCTTTTTATTTGAATGGCGTTGGGGTGCGGGCTGAGCTTTTGGCTGGAATGTCTCTCTATCGCGGCCATGAGGTGGCCGATCAGTCGCGTCATACGCCGGGGATGTAGGTTTCGGTGCTTCCTCCAACAGTCGGGGTAGCAACCTGCACTTTGGGTAACTCTTGGAGGGGCGTTCGCGTTTATATTCCTCAGCCGCCAAGACTTCAGTCCATCTGTCAACTAGCAAATCTTGATCAGCTTGAAGCTGCTGCTGCTTTTTCTTAAGGCTATTTGTCGTGGCTATAAGCCCACGCTTGAAGCGCTCTTGTTCGATGGGATCCTCTGGCACGACGAATTCGTCATCGTCGAGGCTTGCCTCATCTTCGGAGGGAGGCATGTAATTATCATCCTCCGCCTCTCCATCTGCCGCTCTCTCAGGAGGGCTGGCTCCTCCATCCTCCTGCTCTAAATCTTGCTGGAGGGGATTGTTGTTGTCTTCGGCACTATTCGGAGTGCTATTATCTCCGGTGCCGGTATCACCACTTTTGCCTTGGCGAGACTTAGAGCGGCGCCGCTGACGCCGGCGCTTGGGTTGCTTCTTGGAGGGGTCATCCTCCGTTGTCTCGTCGCCATTGCCTTCTTTGGGTGTGTCCACCATGTATATATCGTATGATGAGGTGGCTGTCCAGTGCCCTGTGGGCATTGGTTCCTCTTTGTCTTCCGCATCGTCGTCCATACCGTCGATGTCTTCGGAGTCGAAGTCGAGCATGTCGGTTAAGTCGTTGACAGTGGCTATTAAGTGGGTGGTGGGTGGGCGGTAAATTTTTCATCATCCGCATCCCAATCCTGCCAGACGAAGTTTGGCCAGGACTCTCCTGACAAGGAGAGAGACCTTAATGAGTTCAGTATGTCGCCAAAGGGCAAGTGCTGAAAAATATCCGCAGAGGTAAACTCCATGATCGGCACCCAATCGGATTCGACAGGAACGGGCGCAGGCGGTTCGGAGTCCGTGGCCGGAGAAGGATCCGGCAGTTTGGCAATACGGCTCTAGTGAAGGGTAAGGTCGATATTCGGCTCAATCGCCGCTGAGGATACGGCCTCCGTGACGGGGTCTATCCACCCGTCCATGGATGGCGCAACTGGCTCCGAATTGAGACTCGGAGCGGTTGCCGGCGTGATCTCCTGAATACGGTCCGATGGCAGAGCTAAATCGTACTCATCGTGACCGCGTGGCGCACAAGGCAGGGGCTCGAATCCATCGAAGATCGAGTCTCCGCGGATATCGGCCGTGTAGTTTAAGCTTCCAAACCTGACCTGGTGGCCAGGGGCGTAACTTTCAATCTGCTCCAGATGGCCAAGCGAGTTGGCCCGTAGTGCGAAGCCGCCAAACACAAAGATATGTCCAGGGAGAAAATTCTCACCCTGGACTGCATCTCTATCGATGATCGTAGGAGCCATCAAGCCTAACAGTGACGACACAGAGGAACTCTCAATAAAAGCACCAATGTCGGTGTCAAAACCGGCGGATCTCGGGTAGGGGGTCCCGAACTGTGCGCCTAAGGCGGATGGTAACAGGAGGCAGGGGACACGATGTTTTACCCAGGTTCGGACCCTCTTGATGGAGGTAAAACCCTACGTCCTGCTTGATTTATTCTTGATGATATGAATATTACAAGAGTTGATCTACCACGAGATCGGAGAGGCTAAACCCTAGAAGCTAGCCTATGGTATGATTGTCTGTTGTCCTACGGACTAAACCCTCCGGTTTATATAGACACCGGAGGGGGCTAGGGTTACACAAGGTCGGTTACAAAGGAGGAGATATACATATCCGTATTGCCTAGCTTGCCTTCCACGCCAAGTAGAGTCCCATTCGGACAAGAGACGAAGTCTTCAATCTTGTATCTTCATAGTCCAACAGTCCAGCCAAAGGATATAGTCCGGCTGTCCGGAGACCCCCTAATCTAGGACTCCCTCACTTGGAGCTTCTTGAAGATGCTAGTCTTTGATAGGCTAGGCCTTCCCCTCTATTCTGGTATTCTGCAGTTCAGTCCACAGATACAACCCTTCCATTTGATACTGATGCATACTTAGTATAGTTCTAATGTAAGTCTTACGAGTACTTTGAATGAATATGAAGGAAATATGCCCTAGAGGCAATAATAAAGTTGTTATTTATATTTCCCCATATCATGATAAATGTTTATTATTCATGCTATAATTGTATTAAGCGGAAACTTGGCACATGTGTGAATACATAGACAAATAGAGTGTCCCTAGTATGCCTCTACTTCACTAGCTCGTTAATCAAAGATGGTTAAGTTTCCTAACCATAGACATGTGTTGTCATTTGATGAACAGGGTCACATCATTAGAGAATGATGTGATGGACAAGACCCATCTGTTAGCTTAGCATAATGATCGTTTAGTTTTATTGCTATTGCTTTCTTCATGACTTATACATGTTCCTATGACTATGAGATTATGCAACTCCCGAATGCCGGAGGAACACCTTGTGTGCTATAAAACATCACAACGTAACTGGGTGATTATAAAAGATGCTCTACAGGTGTATCCGATGGTGTTTATTGAGTTGGCATAGATCGATATTAGGATTTGTCACTCCGTGTATTGGAGAGGTATCTCTGGGCCCTCTCGGTAATGCACATCACTATCAGCCTCGCAAGCAAAGTGACTAATGAGTTAGTTGCGGGATGATGCATTACAGAACGAGTAAAGAGACATGCCGGTAACTAGATTGAACTAGGTATGATGATACCGACGATCGAATCTCAGGCAAGTAACATACCGATGACAAAGGGAACAACGTATGTTGTTATGCGGTTTGACCGATAAAGATCTTCGTACAATATGTAGGAGACAATATGAGCATCCAGGTTCCATTATTGGTTATTGACCAGAGATGTGTCTCGGTCATGTCTACATAGTTCTTGAACCCGTAGGGTCCGCACGCTTAACGTTCGATGACGATTTGTATTATGATTTATGTGATTTGATGACCGTAGTTTTTTCGGAGTCCCAGATGAGATCACAGACATGACGAGGAGTCTCAAAATGGTCGAGAGGTAAATATCAATATATTGGAAGGCTATATTCGGACACCGGAATGGTTTCGGGAAGTTTCGGATAAGTTTTGGAGTACCGGGTGTT
>NC_041390.1:491120970-491160676 GCF_002162155.2 Triticum dicoccoides | reverse complement strand
TAGTGGAGGAGACAGGGCCGGCCATAGGAGGTGGCGCGTTCCCCCCCCCCTTGCCAATCCGAATTGGACAAGGGGTGGGGGCGGCGCCCCCCTTTCCCTCTCCTACTCCTTCTCTCTTTCCCCCTTTGCTACTCTGGAAAAGGAAAAAGACGGGGGAATCCTACTAGGACTTGGGAGTCCTAGTAGGACTCCCCACACTTGGCGCGCCCATATGTAGGGGAACATAGTAATTTCAAAAAAATTCCTACGCACACGCAAGATCATGGTGATGCATAGCAACGAGAGGGGAGAGTGCGATCTACGTACCCTTGTAGACCGACAGCGGAAGCGTTAGCATAACGCGGTTGATGTAGTCGTATGTCTTCACGGCCCGACCGATCAAACAACGAAACTACGGCACCTTCGAGTTTTAGCACACGTTCAGCTCGATGACGATCCCCGGACTCCGATCCAGCAAAGTGTCGGGAAAGAGTTCCGTCAGCACGACGACGTGGTGACGATCTTGATGTACTACCGTCGCAGGGCTTCGCCTAAGCACCGCTACAATATTATCGAGGATTATGGTGGAAGTGGGCACCGCACACGGCTAAGAATATGATCACCTGGATCAACTTGTGTGTCTATGGGGTGCCCCCTGCCCCCGTATATAAAGGAGTGGAGGAGGGGAGGGCCGGCCCTCTCTATGGCGCGCCCTAGGGGAGTCCTACTCCCACCGGGAGTAGGATTCCCCCTTTCCTAGTCCAACTAGGAGTCCTTCCATGTAGTAGGAGTAGGAGACAAGGAAGGGGAAGAGGGAAGAGAAGGAAGGAGGGGGCGCAGCCCCTCCCCTAGTCCAATTCGGACTAGGCCTTGGGGGGGCGCGCGGCCTGCCTCTCCCTCTCCCCTAAAGCCCAATAAGGCCCATATACTTCTTCTCCCGTATTCCCGTAACTCCCCGGTACTCCAAAAAATACCCGAACCACTCGGAACCTTTCCGATGTCCGAATATAGTCATCCAATATATCAATCTTTACGTCTCGACCATTTCGAGACTCCTCGTCATGTCCCCGATCTCATCCGGGACTCCGAACTCCTTCGGTACATCAAAACTCATAAACTCATAATATAACTGTCATCGAAACCTTAAGCGTGCGGACCCTACGGGTTCAAGAACAATGTAGACATGACCGAGACACGTCTCCGGTCAATAACCAATAGCGGAACATGGATGCTCATATTGGCTCCTACATATTCTACGAAGATCTTTATCGGTCAGACCGCATAACAACATACGTTGTTCCCTTTGTCATTGGTATGTTACTTGCCCGAGATTCGATCGTCGGTATCTCAATACCTAGTTCAATCTCGTTACCGGCAAGTCTCTTTACTCGTTCCATAATACATCATCTCGCAACTAACTCATTAGTTGCAATGCTTGCAAGGCTTATGTGATGTGCATTACCGAGAGGGCCCAGAGATACCTCTCCGACAATCGGAGTGACAAATCCTAATCTCGAAATACGCCAACCCAACATTTACCTTTGGAGACACCTGTAGAGCTCCTTTATAATCACCCAGTTACATTGTGATGTTTGGTAGCACACAAAGTGTTCCTCTGGCAAACGGGAGTTGCATAATCTCATAGTCATAGGAACATGTATAAGTCATGAAGAAAGCAATAGCAACATACTAAACGATCGGGTGCTAAGCTAATGGAATGGGTCATGTCAATCACATCATTCTTCTAATGATGTGATCCCGTTAATCAAATAACAACTCTTTTGTTCATGGTTAGGAAACATGACCATCTTCGATTAACGAGCTAGTCAAGTAGAGGCATACTGGTGACACTCTGTTTGTCTATGTATTCACACATGTATTATGTTTCCGGTTAATACAATTCTAGCATGAATAATAAACACTTATTATGATATAAGGAAATAAATAATAACTTTATTATTGCCTCTAGGGCATATTTCCTTCAGTTTCGCACTTGCACTAGAGTCAATAATCTAGTTCACATCGCCATGTGATTCAACACTAATAGTTCACATCACCATGTGATTAACACCCATAGTTCACATTGTCATGTCACCTATACCCAAAGGGTTTACTAGAGTCAGTAATCTAGTTCACATCGTTTATGTGATTAACACCCAAAGAGTACTAAGGTGTGATCATGTTTTGCTTGTGAGATAATTTTAGTCAATGGGTTTGTCACATACAGATCCGTAAGTATTTTGCGAATTCTATGTGTACAATGCTCTACACGGAGCTACTCTAGCTAATTGCTCCCACTTTCAATATGTATCTAGATCGAGACTTTAGAGTCATCTAGATCTGTGTCAAAACTTGCATCGACGTAACTTTTTACGACGAACCTTTTTGTCACCTCCATAATTGAGAAATATTCCACTAAGGATATTTTTGACCGCTGTCCAGTGATCTGCTCTTAGATCACTATTGTACTCCCTTGCTTAGCACAATGTAGGGTATACAATAGATCTAGTACACAGCATGGCATACTTTATAGAACCTATGGCTGAGGCATAGGGAATGACTTTCATTCTCTTTCTATCTTCTGCCGTGGTCGGGCTTTGAGTCTTACTCAATTTCACACCTTGTAACACAGCCAAGAACTCTTTCTTTGACCGTTCCAATTTTTGAACTACTTCAAAATATTGTCAAGGTATGTACTCATTGAAAAAAACTTATCAAGCGTCTTGATCTATCTCTATAGATCTTGATGCTTAATATGTAAGCAGCTTCACCGAGGTCTTTCTTTGAAAAACTTCTTTCAAAACACTCCTTTATCCTTTGCAGAATAATTCTACATTATTTCCGATCAACAATATGTTATTCACATATACTTATCAGAAATGTTGTAGTGCTCCCACTCACTTTCTTGTAAATACAGGCTTCACCGCAAGTCTGTATAAAGCTATATGCTTTGATCATCTCATCAAAGCATATATTCCAACTCCGAGATGCTTGCACCAGTCCATAGATGGATCGCTGGAGCTTGCACATTTTGTTAGCACCTTTAGGATTGACAAAACCTTCTGGTTGTATCATATACAACTCTTGTTTAATAAATCCATTAAGGAATGCAGTTTTGTTTATCCATTTGCCGGATTTCATAAAATGCGGCAATTGCTAACATGATTCGGACAGACTTAAGCATAGATACGAGTGAGAAACTCTCATCATAGTCAACACCTTGAACTTGTTGAAAACCTTTTTGCGACAATTCTAGCTTTGTAGATAGTAACACTACTATCAGCGTCCGTCTTCCTCTTGAAGATCCATTTAATCTCAATGGCTCGCCAATCATTGGGCAAGTCAATCAAAGTCCATACTTTGTTCTCATACATGGATCCTATCTCAGATTTCATGGCCTTAAACCATTTTGCGGAATCTGGGCTCATCATCGCTTCCTCATAGTTCGTAGGTTCGTCATGGTCAAGTAACATGACCTCCAGAACAAGATTACCGTACCACTCTGGTGCGGATCTCACTCTGTTTTACCTACGAGGTTCGGTAGTAACTTGATCTGAAGTTACACGATCATCATCATTAGCTTCCTCACTAATTGGTGTAGTAGTCACAGGAACAGATTTCTGTGATGAACTACTTTCCAATAAGGGAGCAGGTACAGTTAACTCATCAAGTTCTACTTTCCCCCCACTCACTTCTTTCGAGAGAAACTCCTTCTCTAGAAAGGATCCATTCTCAGCAATGAATATCTTGCCTTTGGATCTGTGATAGAAGGTGTACCCAACATTTTCTTTTGGGTATCCTATGAAGATGCACTTCTCCAATTTGGGTTTGAGCTTATCAGGTTGAAACTTTTTCACATAAGCATTGCAACCTCAAACTTTAAGAAACGACAGCTTAGGTTTCTTGCCAAACCATAGTTCATACGGTGTCGCCTCAACGGATTTAGATGGTGCCCTATTTAACGTGAATGCAGATGTCTCTAATGCATAACCCCAAAACGATAGTGGTAGATCGGTAAGAGACATCATAGATCGCACCATATCTAATAAAGTACGGTTATGACGTTCGGACACACCATTACATTGTGGTGTTCCAGGTGGCGTGAGTAGTGAAACTATTTCACATTATTTTTAACTGAAGGCCAAACTCGTAACTCAAATACTCTTCTCTACGATCAGATCATAGAAACTTTATTTTCTTGTTACGATGATTTTTCACTTCACTCTGAAATTCTTTGAACTTTTCAAATGTTTCAAACTTATGTTTCATCAAGTAGATACTCATATCTGCTCAAATCATCTGTGAAGATCAGAAAATAATGATACCTGTCGCGAGCCTCAATATTCATCGGACCACATACATCAGTATGTATGATTTCCAACAAATCTGTTGCTCGCTCCATTGTTCCGGAGAACGGAGTCTTAGTCATCTTGCCCATGAGGCATGGTTCGCAAGCATCAACTGATTCATAATCAAGTGATTCCAAAAGCCCATCATCATGGAGTTTCTTCATGCGCTTTACACCAATATGACCTAAACGGCAGTGCCACAAATAAGTTGCACTATCATTATTAACTTTGCATCTTTTGGTTTCAATATTATGAATATGTGTATCACTACGATCGAGATCCAACGAACTAGTTTCATTGAGTGTGTAACCATATAAGGTTTTATTCATGTAAACAGAACAACAATTTATTCTCTTACTTAAATGAATAACCGTATTACAATAAACATGATCAAATCATATTCATGCTCAACGCAAACACCAAATAACACTTATTTAGGTTCAACACTAATCCCAAAAGTATAGGGAGTGTGCAATGATGATCATATCAATCTTGGAACCACTTCCAACACACATCGTCACTTCACCCTTAACTAGTCTAGTCTCTGTTTATTCTGCAACTCCCGTTTTGAGTTACTAATCTTAGCAACTGAACTAGTATCAAATACTGAGGGGTTGCTATAAACACTAGTAAAGTACACATCAATAACATGTATATCAAATATACTTATGTTCACTTTGCCATCCTTCTTATCCGCCAATCATTTGGGGTAATTCCGCTTCCAGTTACCAGTCCCTTTGCAGTAGAAGCACTTAGTCTTAGGCTTAGGACTAGACTTGGGCTTCTTCACTTGAGCAGCAACTTGCTTGCTGTTCTTCTTGAAGTTCCCCTTTTTTTTTCTTTGCCCTTTTCTTGAAACTAGTGATCTTGTCAACCATCAACACTTGATGCTCTTTCTTGATTTCTACCTTCATCGATTTCATCATCATGAAAAGCTCGGGAGTCATTTTCGTCATCCTTTGCATACTATAGTTCATCACGAAGTTCTACTAACTTGGTGATGGTGACTAGAGAATTCTGTCAATCACTATCTTATCTGGAAGATTAACTCCCACTTAATTCAAGCGATTGTAGTACCCAGACAATCTGAGCACATGCTCACTAGTTGAGCGATTCTCCTCCATCTTTTAGCTATAGAACTTGTTGGAGACTTCATATCTCTCAGCTCGGGTATTTTCTTGAAATATTAACTTCAACTCCTGGAACATCTCATATGGTCCATGACGTTCAAAACGTCTTTGAAGTCCCGATTCTAAGCCGTTAAGCATGGTGCACTAAACTATCAAGTAGTCATCATATTGAGCTAGCCAAACGTTCATAACGTCTGCATCTGCTCCTGCAATAGGTCTGTCACCTAGCGGTGCATCAAGGATATAATTCCTGTGCAGCAATGAGGATAAACCTCAGATTACGGATCCAATCCGCATCATTGCTACTAACATCTTTCAACACAATTTTCTCTAGGAACATATCAAAATAAACATATGAAAGCAACAACGCGAGCTATTGATCTACAACATAGATATGCTAATACTACCAGGACTAAGTTCATGATAAATTAAAGTTCAATTAATCATATTACTTAAGAACTCCCACTTAGATAGACATCCCTCTAATCCTCTAAGTGATCACGTGATCCAAATCAACTAAACCATGTCCGATCATCACGTGAGATGGAGTAGTTTCAATGGTGAACATCACTATGTTGATCATATCTACTATATGATTCACGCTCGACCTTTCGGTCTTCGTGTTCCGAGGCCATATCTGTATATGCTTGGCTTGTCAAGTATAACCTGAGTATTCCGCGTGTGCAACTGTTTTGCACCCATTGTATTTGAACGTAGAGCCTATCACACCCGATCATCACGTGGTGTCTCAGCACGAAGAACTTTAGCAACGGTGCATACTCAGGGAGAACACTTCTTGATAATTAGTGAGAGATCATCTTAAAATGCTACCGTCAAACTAAGCAAAATAAGATGCATAAAAGATAAACATCACATGCAATCAATATAAGTGATATGATATGGCCATCATCATCTTGTGCTTGTGATCTCCATCTTCAAAGCACCGTCATGATCACCATCGTCACCGGCGCGACACCTTGATCACCATCGTAGCATCGTTGTCGTCTCGCCAATCTTATGCTTCCACGAGTATCGCTACCGCTTAGTGATAAAGCAAAGCATTACAGCGCAATTGCATTGCATACAATAAAGTGACAACCATATGGCTCCTGCCAGTTGCCGATAACTTGGTTACAAAACATGATCATCTCATACAATAAAATTTAACATCATGTCTTGACCATATCACATCACAACATGCCCTGCAAAAACAAGTTAGACGTCCTCTACTTTGTTTTGCAAGTTTTACGTGGCTGCTACGGGCTTAAGTAAGAACCAATCTTACCTACGCATCAAAACCACAACGATAGTTTGTCAAGTTGGTGTTGTTTTAACCTTCGCAAGGACCGGGCGTAGCCACACTCGGTTCAACTAAAGTTGGAGAAACTGACACCCGCTTGCCACCTTTGTGCAAAGCACGTCGGGAGAACCGGTCTCGCGTAAGCATACGTGTAATGTCGGTCCGGGCCGCTTCGTCCAACAACACCGTCGAACCAAAGTATGACATGCTGGTAAGCAGTATGACTTATATCGCCCACAACTCACTTGTGTTCTACTCATGCATATAACATCAACACATAAAACCTAGGCTCGGATGCCACTGTAGGGGAACGTAGTAATTTCAAAAAAATTCCTACGCACACGCAAAATCATGGTGATGCATAGCAACGAGAGGGGAGAGTGTGATCTACGTACCCTTGTAGACCGACAGCGGAAGCGTTAGCACAACGCGGTTGATGTAGTTGTACGTCTTCACGGCCCGACCGATCAAGCACCGAAACTACGACACCTCCGAGTTTTAGCACATGTTCAGCTCGATGACGATCCCCGGACTCCAATCCAGCAAAGTGTCGGGGAAGAGTTTCGTCAGCACGACGGCGTGGTGACAATCTTGATGTACTACCGTCGCAGGGCTTCGCCTAAGCACCGCTACAATATTATCGAGGATTATGGTGTAAGAGGGCACCGCACACGGCTAAGAATATGATCACCTGGATCAACTTGTGTGTCTATGGGGTGCCCCCTGCCCCCGTATATAAAGGAGTGGAGGAGGGGAGGGCCGGCCCTCTCTATGGCGCGCCCTAGGGGAGTCCTACTCCCACCGGGAGTAGGATTCCCCCTTTCCTAGTCCAACTAGGAGTCCTTTCATGTAGTAGGAGTAGGAGACAAGGAAGGGGAAGAGGGAAGAGAAGGAAGGAGGGGGCGCAGCCCCTCCCCCTAGTCTAATTCGGACTAGGCCTTGGGGGGGCGCGCGGCCTGCCTCTCCCTCTCCCCTAAAGCCCAATAAGGCCCATATACTTCTTCTCCCGTATTCCTGTAACTCCCCGGTACTCCAAAAAATACCCGAACCACTCGGAACCTTTTCGATGTCCGAATATAGTCGTACAATATATCAATCTTTACGTCTCGACCATTTCGAGACTCCTCGTCATGTCCCCGATCTCATCCGGGACTCCGAACTCCTTCGGTACATCAAAACTCATAAACTCATAATATAACTGTCATCGAAACCTTAAGCGTGCGGACCCTACGGGTTCGAGAACAATGTAGACATGACCGAGACACGTCTCCGGTCAATAACCAATAGCGGAACATGGATGCTCATATTGGCTCCTACATATTCTACGAAGATCTTTATCGGTCAGACCGCATAACAACATACGTTGTTCCCTTTGTCATCGGTATGTTACTTGCCCGAGATTCAATCGTCGGTATCTCAATACCTAGTTCAATCTCATTACCGGCAAGTCTCTTTACTCGTTCCGTAATACATCATCTCGCAGCTAACTCATTAGTTGCAATGCTTGCAAGGCTTATGTGATGTGCATTACCGAGAGGGCCCAGAGATACCTCTCCGACAATCGGAGTGACAAATCCTAATCTCGAAATACGCCAACCCAACATTTACCTTTGGAGACACCT
Source organism: Triticum dicoccoides (assembly GCF_002162155.2). Classification (NCBI taxonomy): domain Eukaryota; kingdom Viridiplantae; phylum Streptophyta; class Magnoliopsida; order Poales; family Poaceae; genus Triticum; species Triticum dicoccoides. The sequence goes on along the minus strand of NC_041390.1, from coordinate 491,152,296 downwards.
GTAGAGCTCCTTTATAATCACCCAGTTACATTGTGACGTTTGGTAGCACACAAAGTGTTCCTCCGGCAAACGGGAGTTGCATAATCTCGTAGTCATAGGAACATGTATAAGTCATGAAGAAAGCAATAGCAACATACTAAACGATCGGGTGCTAAGCTAATGGAATGGGTCATGTCAATCACATCATTCTTCTAATGATGTGATCTCGTTAATCAAATAACAACTCTTTTGTTCATGATTAGGAAACATAACCATCTTCGATTAATGAGCTAGTCAAGTAGAGGCATACTAGTGACACTTTGTTTGTCTATGTATTCACACATGTATTATGTTTCCGATTAATACAATTCTAGCATGAATAATAAACATTTATCATGATATAAGGAAATAAATAATAACTTTATTATTGCCTCTAGGGCATATTTCCTTCACCATAGGGGGTCGGCCTCCTCCTCCTCCCTCCTTTATATACGGGGGCAGGGGCACCCCATAGCACAACAGACAATCTCTTAGTCGTGTGCGGTGCTCCCCTCCACAGTTCAACACCTCGGTCATATCGTCGTAGTGCTTAGGTGAAGCCCTGCACCGGTAACATCATCATCAATGTCGCCATGCCGTCATGCTGACAAAACTCTCCCTCGTCCTCAACTAGTTCAAGAGCTCGAGGGATGTCATCGTGTTGAACGTGTGTTGAACACGGAGGTGTTGTACGTTCGGTACTTGGATCGGTTGGATCGTGAAGACGATCAACTACATCAACCGCATTACTAAACGCTTCCGCTTTCGGTCTATGAGGGTATGTGGACACACTCTCCCCGTCTTGTTGCTATGCATCTCCTTGATAGATCTTGCATGTTCGTAGGAAATTTTTTGAAATACTATGTTCCCCAACAGTGGCATCAGAGCCAGGTCTTTGCGTAGATGTTATATGCACAAGTAGAACACAAAGAGTTGTGGGCGATAATAGTCATACTGCTTACCACCAACATCTTACTTTGATTCGGCGATATTGTTGGATGAAGCGGTCCGGGCCGACATTACTTGACCGTGTTCATGAGACTGGTTCTACCGACGTGCTTCGCACACAGGTGGCAGGCGGGTGTCTGTTTCTCCAACTTTAGTTGAATCGAGTTTGACTACGTCCGGTCCTTGTTGAAGGTTAAAACAGCACACTTGACGGAAAATCATTGTGGTTTTGATGCGTAGGTAAGAACAATTCTTGCTAGAAGCCCGTAGCAGCCATGTAAAACTTCCAACAACAAAGTAGAGGACGTCTAACTTGTTTTTGCAGGGCATGTTGTGATGTGATATGGTCAAGACGTGATAATATATAAATTGTTGTATGAGATGATCATGTTTTGTAAAAGTTATCGGCAACTGGCAGGAGCCTTATGGTTTTCGCTTTATTGTATGAAATGCAATCGCCATGTAATTGCTTTACTTTATCACTAAGCGGTAGCGATAGTCGTAGAAGCAATAGTTGGCGAGACAACAACGATGCTACGATGGAGATCAAGGTGTCAAGCCGGTGACGATGGAGATCATGACGGTGCTTTGGAGATGGAGATCAAAGGCACAAGATGATGATGGCCATATCATGTCACATATTTTTATTGCATGTAATGTTTATCCTTCATGCATCTTATTTTTCTTAATACGATGGTAGAATTATAAGATGATCCCTCACTAAATTTCATGGTACAAGTGTTCTCCCTGAGTATGCACCATTGCTACAGTTCGTCGTGCCGAGACACCACGTGATGATCGGGTGTGATAAGCTCTACGTTCACATACAACGGGTGCAAGCCAATTTTGCACGTGCAGAATACTCAGCTTAAACTTGACGAGCCTAGCATATGCAGATATGGCCTCGAAACACTAAGACCGAAAGGTCGAATGTGAATCATATAGTAGATATGATCAACATAGTGATGTTCACCATTGAAAACAACTCCATCTCACGGGATGATCGGACATGGTTTAGTTGATATGGACCACGTGATCATTTAGATGACTAGAGGGATGTCTATCTAAGTGGGAGTTCTTAAGTAATATGATTAATTGAACTTTAATTTATCATGAACTTAGTACCTGATAGTATTTGCATGTCTATGTTGTTGTAGATCAATGGCCCGTGCTACCGTTCCCTTGAATTTTAATGTGTTCCTAGAGAAAGCTAAGTTAAAAGAATTGTAGCAACTACACGGACTGGGTCCGTAACTTGAGGATTATCCTCATTGCTGCACAGAAGAATTACGTCCTGGAAACACCGCTAGGTGCAAGACCCGCTATAGGAGCAACTCTGGACTTATGAACGTCTAGCAGAGCAAAGCTGATGACTACTCGGTTGTTCAGTGTGCCATGCTTTACGGCTTAGAATCGGGACTTCAAAGACGTTTTGAACGTTATGGAGCATTTGAGATGTTCCAGGAGTTGAAGTTAATATTTCAAGAAATGCCCGAATTGAGAGATATGAAGTCTTTAATAAGTTCTGTAGCTGCAAGATGGAGGAGAATAGTTCTGTCAGTGAACATACACTCAGAATGTCTGGGTACCATAACCACTTGACTCAAATGGGAGTTAATCTTCCTGATGATAGTGTCATTGATAGAGTTCGTCAATCACTGCCACTAAGCTACAAAAGCTTCGTGATGAACTATAATATGCAAGGGATGGATAAGACAATTCCCGAGCTCTTCGCAATGCTAAAGGCTGCGGAGGTAAAAATCAAGAAGGAGCATCAAGTGTTGATGGTTAACAAGACCACTAGTTTCAAGAAAAAGGGCAAAGGGAAGAAGGGGAACTTCAAGAAGAACAGCAAGCCAGTTGCTGCTCAAGTGAAGAAACCCAAGTCTGGACCTAAGCCTGAGACTGGGTGCTTCTACTGCAAAGGGACTGGTCACTGGAAGCGGAACTGCCCCAAGTATTTGGCGGATAAGAAGGATGGCAAAGTGAAAGGTATATTTGATATACATGTTATTGATGTGTACCTTACTAATGCTCGTAGTAGCGCCTGGGTATTTGATACTAGTTCTGTTGCTCATATTTGAAACTCAAAACAGGGGCTACGGATTAAATGAAGATTGGCTAAGGACGAGGTGACGATGCGCGTGGGAAATGGTTCCAAAGTCGATATGATCGCCGTCAGCATGCTACCTCTACATCTACCATCTGGATTAGTTTTAGACCTAAATAATTGTTATTTGGTGCAAGTGTTGAGCATGAACATTATATCTGGATCTTGTTTGATGTGAGACGGATATTCATTTAAATCAGAGAATAATGGTTGTGTTCTATTTATATGAGCAATATTTTTTATGGTCATGCACCCTTGATGAGTGGTCTAATTTTGTTGAATCTCGATTGTAGTGATAAACATATTCATAATATTGAAGCCAAAAGATGCAAAGTTAATAATGATAGTGCAACTTATTTGTGGCACTAGCGTTTAGGTCATATTGGTGTAAAGCGCATGAAGAAACTCCATGCTGATGGGCTTTTGGAATCACTTGATTATGAATCGCTTGATGGTTGCGAACCATTCCACATGGGCAAGATGACTAAGACTCCGTTCTACGGAACAATGGAGCGAGCAACTGACTTATTGGAAATAATACATACTGATGTATGCGGTCCGATGAGTGTTGAGGCCCGCGGCGGATATCGTTATTTTTTGACCTTCACAGATGATTTGAGCAGATATGGGTATATAAACTTGATGAAACATAAGTCTGAAACATTTGAAAAGTTCAAAGAATTTCAGAGTGAAGTGGAAAATCATCGTAACAAGAAAATAAAGTTTCTACGATCTGATCGTGGAGGTAAATATTTGAGTTATGAGTTTGGTCTTCATTTGAAACAATGTGGAATAGTTTCGCAACTCACGCCACCTGGAACACCACAGCATAATGGTGTGTCCAAATGTCGTAACCGCACTTTATTATATATGGTGCGATCTATGATGTCTCTTACTGATTTACCGCTATTGTTTTGGGGTTATGCTTTAGAGACGGTTGCATTCACGTTAAATTGGGCACCATCTAAATCCGTTGAGACGACACCCTATGAACTGTGGTTTGGCGAGAAACCTAAGCTGTCATTTCTTAAAGTTTGGGGCTGCGATGCTTATGTGAAGAAGCTTCAACCTGATAAACTTGAACCCAAATCGGAGAAATGTGTCTTCATAAGATACCCAAAGGAGACTGTTGGGTACACCTTCTGTCACAGATCTGAAGGCAAGATATTTGTGTTGGGGAACATAGTAATTTCAAAAAAAAATCCTACACACACGCAAGATCATGGTGATGCATAGCAACGAGAGGGGAGAGTGTGTCCACGTACCCTTGTAGACCGGAAGCGGAAGCGTTAGCACAACGCGGTTGATGTAGTCGTACGTCTTCACGATCCGACCAATCAAGTACCGAACGCACGGCACCTCCGAGTTTTGCACACGTTCAACTCGATGATGTCCCTCGAACTCCGATCCAGCCGAGTGTTGAGGGAGAGTTTTGTCAGCATGACGGCGTGGTGACGATGATGATGTTCTACCGATGCAGGGCTTCGCCTAAGCACTGCTACGATATGATCGAGGTGGATTATGGTGGAGGGGGCCACCGCACACGGCTAAGATATCAAGAGATCAATTGTTGTGTCTATGGGGTGCCCCCCTCCTCCATATATAAAGGGGGGAGGAGAGGGCCGGCCAAGGGGGTGGCGCGCCCTAGGAGGGGGAAACCTACTCCAAGTAGGTTTGCCCCTCCCTTTCCTAGTCCAAGAAGGAGGGGGAAGGAGTGGGAGAGGGGAAAGGTAAGGGGGCCACCGCCCCCCCCCCCCCTTTCCTTGTCCTATTAGGACTCAAGGGAAGGGGGCCCTGGTCGGCCCCTCTCTCTCTCCACTAAGGCCCAACAAGGCCCATTAGTTCCCGGGGGGGTCCGGTAACCCCCGGTACTCCGATAAATGTCAGAAACCTTTCGGAACCTTTTCGGTGTCCAAACATAGTCATCCAATATATCGATCTTTACGTCTCGACCATTTCGAAACTCCTCGTCATGTGCGTGATCACATCCGGGACTCTGAACTACCTTCGGTACATCAAAACATATAAACTCATAATATAACCGTCATCTAACTTTAAGCGTGCGGACCCTACGGGTTCGAGAACTATGTAGACATGACCGAGACACGTCTCCGGTCAATACCAATAGCGGAACCTAGATGCTCATATTGGCTCCTACATATTCTACGAAGATCTTTATCAGTCAAACCGCATAACAACATACGTTGTTCCCTTTGTCATCGGTATGTTACTTGCCCAAGATTCGATCATCGGTATCTCAATACCTAGTTCAATCTCATTACCGGAAAGTCTCTTTACTCGTTCCGTAATACATCATCCCGCAACTAACTCATTAGTTGCATTGCTTGCAAGGCTTATAGTGATGTGCATTACCGAGTGGGCCCAGACATACCTCTCCGACAATCGGAGTGACAAATCCTAATCTTGAAATACGCCAACCCAACAAGTACCTTTGGAGACACCTGTAGAGCACCTTTATAATCACCCAGTTACGTTGTGACGTTTGGTAGCACACAAAGTGTTCCTCCGGTAAACGGTTGCATAATCTCATAGTTATAGGAACATGTATAAGTCATGAAGAAAGCAATAGCAACAAACTAAACGATCAAGTGCTAAGCTAACGGAATGGGTCAAGTCAATCACATCATTCTCCTAATGATGTGATCCCATTAATCAAAGGATAACTCATGTCTATGGTTAGGAAACTTAACCATCTTTGATTAACGAGCTAGTCAAGTAGAGGCATACTAGTGACACTATGTTTGTCTATGTATTCACACATGTATTATGTTTCCGGTTAATACAATTCTAGCATGAATAATAAACATTTATCATGAAATAAGGAAATAAATTATAACTTTATTATTGCCTCTAGGGCATATTTCCTTCAGCCTCCCACTTGCACTAGAGTCAATAATCTAGTTCACATCGCCATGTGATTTAACACCAATAGTTCACATCACTGATAGTTCACATCGTCAAGTGACCAACACCCAAAGGGTTTACTAGAGTTAATAATCTAGTTCACATTGCTTATGTGATTAACACCCAAAGATTACTAAGGTGTGATCATGTTTTGCTTGTGAGAGAAGTTTCGTCTACGGGTCTGCCACATTCAGATCTGTATGTATTTTGCAAATTTATATGTCAACAATGCTCTACACGGAGCTACTCTAGCTAATTGCTCCCACTTTCAAAATGTATCCAGATTGAGACTTAGAGTCATCTGGATCAATGTCAAAATTTGTATCGACATAACCCTTTACGATGAACCTTTTGTCACCTTTATAATCGAGAAACATATCCTTATGCCACTAAGGATAATTTTGACCGTTGTCTAGTGATCTACTCCTAGATCACTATTGTACTCCCTTGCCAAAAACAGTGTAGGGTATACAATAGATCTGGTACACAGCATGGCATACTTTGTAGAACCTATGGCTAAGGCATAGGGAATGACTTTCATTCTCTTTCTATCTTCTGCCATGGTCAGGCTTTGAGTCTTACTCAATTTCACACCTTGTAACACAGGCAAGAACTCTTTCTTTGACTGTTCCATTTTGAATTACTTAAAAATCTTGTCAAGGTATGTAATCATTGAAAAAACTTATCAAGCGTCTTGATCTATCTCTATAGATCTTGATGCTCAATATGTAAGCAGCTTCACCGAGGTTTTTCTTTGAAAAACTCCTTTAAAACATTCCTTTATGCTTTGCAGAATAATTTTACATTATTTCCGATCAACAATATGTCATTCACATATACTTATCAGAAATGCTGTAGTGCTCCCACTCACTTTCTTGTAAATACAGGCTTCACTGCAAGTCTGTATAAAACTATATGCTTTGATCAACTTATCAAAGCGTATATTCCAACTCCGAAATGCTTGCACCAGTCCATAGATGGATCGCTGGAGCTTGCATATTTTGTTAGCATCTTTAGGATTGACAAAACCTTCTGGTTCCATCATATACAACTCTTTCTTTAATAAATCCTTTAAGGAATGTAGTTTTGTTTATCCATTTGCTAGATTTCATAAAATGCGGCAATTTGCTAACATGATTCAGACAGACTTAAGCATCGCTATGAGTGAGAAAATCTCATCATAGTCAACACCTTGATCTTTGTCAAAAACCTTTTTCGACAAGTCTAGCTTTGTAGATAGTAACACTACTATCAGTGTCGGTCTTCCTCTTGAAAATCCATTTATTTTCTATGGCTTGCCGGTCATCGGGCAAGTCAACCAAAGTCCACACTTTGTTCTCATACATGGATCCCATCTCAGATTTCATGGCCTCAAGCCATTTCGCGGAAACTGGGCTCATCATCACTTCCTCATAGTTCGTAGGTTTGTCATGGTCAAGTAACATGAACTCCAGAATAGGATTACCGTACCACTCTGGTGCGGAACATACTCTGCTTGACCTACGAGGTTCGGTAGTAACTTGATCCGAAGCTTTCATGATCATCATCATTAACTTCCTCACTAATTGGTGTAAGCATCACTAGAACTGATTTTAGTGATGAACTACTTTCCAATTCGGGAGAAGGTACAATTACCTTATCAAGTTCTACTTTCCTCCCACTCACTTCTTTCGTGAGAAACTCCTTCTCTAGAATGGATCCATTTTTAGCAATGAATATCTTGCCTTTGGATCTGTGATAGAAGGTGTACCCAACAGTAACTTTTGGGTATCCTATGAAGACGCACTTTTCCGATTTGGGTTTGAGCTTATCAGGATGAACTTTTTCACATAAGCATCGCAACCCCAAACTTTAAGAAACGACAACTTTGGTTTCTTGCCAAACCACAGTTCATATAGTGTCGTCTCAACGGATTTAGATGGTGCCCTATTTAACGTGAATGCAGCTGTCTCTAATACATAACCCCAAAACAATAATGGTAAATTGGTAAGAGACATCATAGATTGCACCATATCTAATAAAGTACGGTTACGATGTTCGGACACACCATTACGCTGTGGTGTTCCGGGTGGCGTGAGTTGCGAAACTATTCCGCATTGTTTCAAATGAAGACCAAACTTGCAACTCAAATATTCTCCTCCACGATCAGATCGTAGAAACTTTATTTTCTTGTTACGATGATTTTCCACTTCACTCTGAAATTCTTTGAACTTTTCAAATGTTTCAAACTTATGTTTCTTCAAGTAGATATACCCATACCTGCTCAAATCATCTGTGAAGGTCAGAAAATAATGATACCCGCCGTGAGCCTCAACACTCATCGGACCTTATACATCAGTATGTATTATATCCAATAAGGCAGTTGCTCGCTCCATTGTTCCAGAGAACGGTGTCTTAGTCATCTTTGCCCATGAGGCATGGTTCGCAAGCATCTACTGATTCATTAATCAAGTGATTCCAAAGGCCCATCAGCATGGATTTTCTTCATGTGCTTTACACCAATATGACCTAAACGGCAATGCCACAAATAAGTTGCACTATCATTATTAACTTTGCATCTTTTGGCTTCAATTTATGAATATGTGTATCACTACGATCGAGATCCAACAAACCATTTTATTGTGTGTATAACCATAGAAGGTTTTATTCATGTAAACAGAATAACAATTATTCTTTATCTTAAATGAATAACCGTATTGCAATAAACATGATAAAATCATACTCTTGCTCAACGCAAACACCAAATAACATTTATTTAGGTTCAACACTAATCCCGAAAGTATAGGGAGTGTGCGATGATGATCATATCATTCTTGGAACTACTTCCAACACACATCGTCACTTCACCCTTAACTAGTCTCTATTCATTCTGCAACTCCTGTTTTAAGTTACCACTCTTAGCAACTGAACTAGTATCAAATACCGAGGGGTTGCTATAAACACTAGTAAAGTACACATCAATAACATGTATATCCAATATACCTTTGTTCACCTCGCCATCCTTCTTATCTGCCAAATACTTGGGGCAGTTCCGCTTTTAGTGACCAGTCCCTTTGCAGTAGAAGCACTCAGTCTCAGGCTTAGGTCCAGAATTGGGCTTCTTCACTTGAGCAGCAACTTGCTTGACGTTCTTCTTGAAGTTCCCCTTCTTCCCTTTGCCCTTTTTGAAACTAGTGGTCTTTGTCAACCATCAACACTTGATGCCTTTCTTTGATTTCTACCTTCGTCGATTTCAGCATCACGAAGAGCTTGGGAATTACTTTTGTCATCCCTTGCATATTATAGTTCATCACTAAGTTCTAGTAACTCGGTGATAGTGACTAGAGAACTTTGTCAATTACTCTCTTATCTGGAAGATTAACTCCCACTTGATTCAAGCAATTGTAGTGCTCAGACAATCTGAGCACATGCTCACTGGTTGAGCTATTCTCCTCCATCTTGTAGGCAAAGTACTGTCAGAGGTCTCATACCTCTTGACACGGGCATGAGTATGAAATACCAATTTCACCTCTTGGAACATCTTATATGCTCCATGGCGTTCAAAACGTCTTTGAAGCACCGATTCTAAGCCATTAAGCATGGTGCACTAAACTATCAAGTAGTCATCATATTGAGCTAGCCAAACGTTCATAACGTCTGCATCTGCTCCTGCAATAGGTCTGTCACCTAGCGGTGCATCAAGGACATAATTCTTCTGTGCAGCAATGAGGATAATCGTCAGATCATGGATCCAATCCGCATCATTGCTACTAACATTTTTCAACATAGTTTTTCTCTAGGAACATAATAAACAGGGAGCAACATCGCGAGCTATTGATCTACAACATAGATATGCTAATACTACCAGGACTAAGTTCATGATAAATAAAGTTTAATTAATCTTATTACTTAAGAATTCCCACTTAGATAGACATCCCTCTAATCCTCTAAGTGATCACGTGATCCAAATCAACTAAACCATGTCCGATCATCACGTGAGATGGATTAGTTTCAATGGTGAACATCACTATGTTGATCATATCTACTATATGATTCACGCTCGACCTTTCAGTCTCAGTGTTCTGAGGCCATATCTGTTATATGCTAGGCTCGTCAAGTTTAACCTGAGTATTCCGCGTGTGCAACTGTTTTGCACCCGTTGTATTTGAACGTAGAGCCTATCACACCCGATCATCACGTGGTGTCTCAGCACGAAGAACTTTCGCAGTGGTGCATACTCAGGGAGAACACTTATATCTTGATAATTTAGTGAGAGATCATCTTATAATGCTACCATCAATCAAAGCAAGATAAGATGCATAAAAGATAAACATCACATGCAATCAATATAAGTGATATGATATGCCCATCATCATCTTGTGCTTGTGATCTCCATCTCCGAAGCAACGTCATGATCACTATCGTCACCGGCGCGACACCTTGATCACCATCGTAGCATCGTTGTCGTCTCGCCAACTTATGCTTCTACGACTATCGCTACCGCTTAGTGATAAAGTAAAGCATTACACGGCGATTGCATTGCATACAATAAAGCGACAACCATATGGCTCCTGCCAGTTGCTGATAACTCGGTTACAAAACATGATCATCTCATACAATAAAATATAGCATCATGTCTTGACCATATCACATCACAACATGCCCTGCAAAAACAAGTTAGACGTCCTCTAGTTTGTTGTTGCAAAGTTTTACGTGGCTGCTACAGGCTGGGCAAGAACCGTTCTTACCAACGCATTAAAACCACAACGATAGTTCGTAAAGTTAGTGTTGTTTTAACCTTCTCAAGGACCGGGTGTAGCCACACTTGGTTCAACTAAAGTTGGAGAAACTGACACCCGCCAACCACCTGTCTGCATAGCACGTTGGTAGAACCAGTCTCGCGTAAGCGTACGCGTAATGTCGGTCCGGGCCGCTTCATCCAACAATATTGCCAAACCAAAGTATGACATGCTGGTAAGCAGTATGACTTGTATCGCCCACAACTCACTTGTGTTCTACTCGTGCATATGACATCTATGCATAAAACCAGGCTCGGATGCCACTGTTGGGAAACATAGTAATTTCAAAAAAAATCCTACGCACACGCAAGATCATGGCGATGCATAGCAACAAGAGGGGAGAGTGTGTCCACGTACCCTCGTAGACCGGAAGTGGAAGCGTTAGCACAACGCAGTTGATGTATTCGTACGTCTTCACAATCCGACCGATCAAGTACCGAACGCACGGCACCTCCGAGTTCTGCACACGTTCAACTCGACGACGTCCCTCGAACTCCAATCCAGCCGAGTGTTGAGGAAGAGTTTCGTCAGCACGACGGCATGGTGACGATGATGATGTTCTACCAACGCAGGGCTTCGCCTAAGCACCGCTACGGTATGATCGAGGTGGATTATGGTGGAGGGGGGCACCGCACACGGCTAAGAGATCAATTGTTGTGTCTATGGGGTGCCCCCCTCCTCCGTATATAAAGGGGGAGGAGGAGAGGGCCGGCCAAGGGGGTGGTGTGCCCTAGGAGGGGGAAACCTACTCCAAGTAGGTTTGCCCCTCCCTTTGCTAGTCCAAGAAGAAGGGGGAAGGAAGGAGTGGGAGAGGGGAAAGGTAAGGTGGCGCCCCCCCCCCTTCCTTGTCCTATTCGGACTCAAGGGGAGGTGGCGCGCCTCTTGCCCTGGTCGTCCCCTCTCTCTCTCTCCACTAAGGCCCAACAAGGCCCATTAGTTCCCAGGGGGTCCGGTAACCCCCGGTACTCCGATAAATGTCTGAAACCTTCCGGAACCTTTCCGGTGTCCAAACATAGTCGTCCAATATATCAATCTTTACGTCTCAACCATTTTGAGACTCCTCGTCATGTTCATGATCACATCCGAGACAGTGAACTACCTTCGGTACATCAAAACATATAAACTCATAATATAACCGTCATCTAACTTTAAGCGTGCGGACCCTACGGGTTCAAGAACTATGTAGACATGACCGAGACACGTCTCCGGTCAATAACCAATATCGGAACCTGGATGCTCATATTGGCTCCTACATATTCTACGAAGATCTTTATCGGTCAAACTGCATAACAACATACGTTGTTCCCTTTGTCATCGGTATGTTACTTACCCGAGATTCGATCGTCGGTATCTCAATACCTAGTTCAATCTCGTTATCGATAAGTCTCTTTACTCGTTCCGTAATACGTCATCCCGCAACTAACTCATTAGTTGCATTGCTTGCAAGGCTTATAGTGATGTGCATTATCGAGTGGGCCCAGAGATACCTCTCCGACAATCGGAGTGACAAATCCTAATCTCGAAATATGCCAACCCAACAAGTACCTTTGGAGACACCTGTAGAGCACCTTTATAATCACCCAGTTACGTTGTGACGTTTGGTAGCACACAAAGTGTTCCTCCAGTAAACGGGAGTTGCATAATCTCATAGTCATAGGAACATGTATAAGTCATGAAGAAAGCAATAGCAACAAAGTAAACGATCAAGTGCTAAGCTAATGGAATGGGTCAAGTCAATCACATCATTCTCCTAATGATGTGATCCCGTTAATCAAATGACAACTCATGTCTATGGTTAGGAAACTTAACCATCTTTGATTAACGAGCTAGTCAAGTAGAGGCATACTAGTGACACTATGTTTGTCTATGTATTCACACATGTATTATGTTTCCGGTTAATACAATTCTAGCATGAATAATAAACATTTATCATGAAATAAGTAAATAAATAATAACTTTATTATTGCATCTAGGGCATATTTCCTTCAGATCGTTGCTAAGAATGGATCCTTTCTAGAGACGAAGTTTCTCTTGAAAGAAGTGAGTGGAAGGAAAGTAGAACTTGATGAGGTAATTGTACCTTCTCCCGAACTGGAAAGTAGTTCATCACAGAAATCAGTTCCAGTGTTTCCTACACCAATTAGTGAGGAAGCTAATGATGATGATCATGAAACTTCTGATCAAGTTACTATCGAACCTCGTAGGTCAACAAGAGTACGATCCGCACCAGAGTGGTACGGTAACCTGTTCTGGGGGTCATGTTACTTGACCATGACGAACCTACGAACTATGAGGAAGCGATGATGAGCCCAGATTCCGCGAAATGGCTTGAGGCCATGAAATCTGAGATGGGGTCCATGTATGAGAACAAAGTGTGGACTTTGGTTGACTTGCCCGATGATCGACAAGCAATAGAGAATAAATGGATCTTCAAGAAGAAGACTGACGCTGACGGTAATGTTACTGTTTACAAAGATCGACTTGTTCCAAAAGGTTTTTGACAAGTTCAAGGAGTTGACTACGATGAGACCTTCTTACCCGTAGTGATGCTTAAGTCTGTCCGAATCATGTTAGCAATTGCTGCATTTTATGATTATGAAATTTGGCAAATGGATGTCAAAATTGCATTCCTTAATGGATAACTTAAAGAAGAGTTGTATATGATGCAACCAGAATGTTTTGTCGATCCTAAAGGTGCTAACAAAGTATGCAAGCTCCAGGGATCCATTTATGGACTAGTGCAAGCCTCTCGGAGTTGGAATATACGCTTTGTTAGTGTGATCAAAGCATATGGTTTTATACAGACTTTTGGAGAAGCCTGTATTTACAAGAAAGTGAGTGGGAGCTCTGTAGCATTTCTAATATTATATGTGGATGACATATTGTTGATTGGAAATAATACAAAATTTCTGGATAGCATAAAAGGATACTTGAATAAGAATTTTCAATGAAAGACCTCGGTGAAGCTGCTTATATATTGGGCATCAAGATCTATAGAGATAGATCAAGACGCTTAATTGGACTTTCACAAAGCACATACCTTGATAAAGTTTTGAAGAAGTTCAAAATGGATCAGTCAAAGAAAGGGTTCTTGCTTGTGTTACAAGGTGTGAAATTGAGTCAGACTCAATGCCCGACCACTGCAGAAGATAGAGAGAAAATGAAAGTCATTCCCTATGCCTCAGCCATAGGTTCTATCATGTATGCAATGCTGTGTACCAGACCTGATGTGTGCCTTGCTATAAGTTTAGCAGGGAGGTACCAAAGTAATCCATGAGTGGATCACTGGACAGCAGTCAAGAACATCCTGAAATACCTGAAAAGGACTAAGGATATGTTTCTCATTTATGGAGCTGACAAAGATCTTGCCCTAAATGGTTACGTCGATGCAAGCTTTGACACTGATTTGGATGACTCTAAGTCACAAACCGGATACGTATTTATATTGAATGGTGGAGCTGTCAGTTGGTGCAGTTCCAAGCTGAGCATCGTGGCGGGATCTGCGCGTGAAGCGGAATACATAGCTCTTCGGAAGCAGCAAATGAAGGAGTCTGGATGAAGGAGTTCATATCCGATCTAGGTGTAATAACTAGTGCATCGGGTCCAATGAAAATCTTTTGTTACAATACTGGAGCAATAGCCTTGGCAGAGGAATCCAGATTTCACAAGAGAACCAAACACATCAAGAGATGCGTCAATTCCATTCGCGATCAAGTCAAGGAGGGAGACATAGAGATTTGCAAAATACATACAGATCTGAATGTTGCAGACCCGTTGACTAAGCCTCTCTCACGAGCAAAACATGATCAGCACCAAGACTCCATGGGTGTTAGAGTCATTACTATGTAATCTATATTATTGACTCTAGTGCAAGGGATACTGAAGTAAATATGCCCTGGAGGCAATAATAAAGTTGTTATTTATATTTCCTTATATCATGATAAATGTTTATTATCCATGCTATAATTGTATTGACCGGAAACTTGGTACATGTGTGAATACATAGACAAACAAAGTGTCGCTAGTAGGCCTCTACTTGACTAGCTTGTTAATCCAAGATGGTTAAGTTTCCTACCCATAGACATGTGTTGTCATTTTATGAAAGGGATCACATCATTAGAGAATGATGTGATGGACAAGACCCATCCGTTATCTTAGCATAATGATCATTTAGTTTTATTGCTATTGCTTTCTTCATGACTTATACATGTTCCTCTGACTATGAGATTATGCAACTCCCGAATACCGGAGGAACACCTTGTGTGCTATCAAATGTCACAACGTAATTGGGTTATTATAAAAGATGCTCTACAGGTGTCTCCGATGGTGTTTGTTGAGTTGGCATAGATCGAGATTAGGATTTGTCACTCCGTGTATCGGAGAGGTATCTCTGGGCCCTCTCGGTAATGCACATCAGTATGAGCCTTGCAAGCAATGTGACTAATGAGTTAGTTACGAGATGATGCATTATAGAACAAGTAAAGAGACTTGCAGGTAACGATATTGAACTAGGTATGATGATACCGACGATCGAATCTCGGGCAAGTAACATACCGATGACAAAGGGAACAACGTATGTTGTTATGCGGTTTGACCGATAAAGATCTTCGTACAATATGTAGGAGCCAATATGAGCATCCAGGTTCCGCTATTGGTTATTGACCGGAGATGTGTCTCGGTCATGTCTACATAGTTCTCGAACCCATAGGGTCCGCACGCTTAACGTTCGATGATGATTTGTATTGTGAGTTATGTGATTTGATGACCGAAGTTTGTTCGGAGTCCCGGATAAGATCACGGACATGACGAGGAGTCTCGAAATGGTCGAGAGGTGAAGATCTATATATTGGAAGGTTATATTCGGACACCGAGATGGTTTTGGGATGTTTCGGATAAGTTTCGGAGTACCGGGGGTTACCGGAACCCCCCCACCCACCCACCCACCCACACACACACGTAAGGTAATGGGCCAACATGGGCCTTAGTGGAGGAGAGAGGGACGGCCATAGGAGGTGCCCCCCCTTGCCAATCCAAATTGGACAAGGGGTGGGGGCGGCTCCCCCCCCCCTTCCCTCTCCTATTCCCTCTCTCTTTCCCCCTTTGCTACTCCGGAAAAGGAAAAAGAAAGGGGAATCCTACTAGGAATTGGGATTCCTAGTAGGACTCCCCACACTTGGCGCGCCCCTAGGGGGCCGGCTTCCTTCTCCTCCTTCCTTTATATACGGGGGCAGGGGGCACCCCATAGCACAACAAACAATCTCTTAGCCGTGTGCGGTGCCCCTCCATAGTTCAACACCTCGGTCATATCATCGTAGTGCTTAGGTTAAGCCCTGTGCCAGTAACATCATCATCACCATCGCCACGCCGTCATGCTGACGAAACTCTCCCTCGTCCTCAACTGGATCAAGAGCTCGAGGGACGTCATTGTGCTAAATGTGTGCTGAACACGAAGGTGCCGTACGTTCGGTACTTGGATCGGTTGGATCGTGAAGACGTTCGACTACATGAACCGCGTTACTAAACGCTTCCGCTTTCGGTCTACGAGGGTACGTGGAAACACTCTCCCCATCTCGTTGTTATGCATCTCCTAGATAGATCTTGCGTGTTCGTAGGAAAAAATTTGAAATACTGTGTTCCCCAACAGAATACTCACGGTCTATTTTCTACCTATTTTCCCCTATACCCGGTTGCTGCGATCAGATGGTGGATCCCAGGAGCCAGATGCCACCCCGTCGTCTACTACTACTTGGAAATCACCGACAACCAGGAGTAGTTAGGAGGTCCCAGGCAGGAGGCCTTGCCTCTTCGATCGTTGTTGATTTTGTGCTTGCCTTCTTAAGGCATTCTTGTTTACTTATGTTTGTACTCAAATATTGTTGCTTCCGCTGACTCTTGTGTATCGAGCTATGTATTTGAGCCCTCGAGGCCCCTGGCTTGTCATATAAAGCTTGTATTATTTTAATTTGTGTCTAGAGTTGTGTTGTGATATCTTCCCGTGAGTCCCTGATCTTGATCGTACACATTTGCGTGTATGATTAGTGTGCGATTGAATCGGGGGCATCACATTCATCATTCATGGTGCTTTCTTAAGCTCAAATGAACTTTTGGGTACTATCATCTGTGGACAAAGAGCGGGAAGCAGTGGACACTAGGGGGAGGGGGTTGTACTGCTAGCAACTTGTGATGGTCTTTAGTCTGCACAATCAAATTATATAAAATAATCATAAGGGATTATCTAGTCAGTTCGTCTGTTGATGTTCATATATTTCATATCAACTATTATTTGCTTTCATGTTAGAATAACTAAGGGGGTGCTTACGAGTTTGCAATACAAGATCTTTCCATTTGCTCTCCGAAAGATCTGCTTCATATTGTTATTTTTGTTTGGCACCGAGGGTGTATGTACTTTGTTCATTCCATTCTATCTGTTGATTGGTTAGTAGGTTTACTTTATAGATGCATGTTCTCCTTTAAGTAGGGCATTAAACAAGAAAATCGGCTAAATCTTTGTTGATAAACATGGAGTAGTCCAAAAAGAAGATCTCATATTATCTGTTTTCAGTTCACTCGGTTGGAAAGACCTTAGTCATATGGAGTAGCTTCAACTTCAAGAATTCTAAATGTCATCTTCATCTAACCCACCAGGTTTACAGTACAACATGGGTACCTAAGTCATATGGTTTTGTGTATATAGTATGGTATTCTTTTGTCCGTTGTGGGTCTGACTTAGATTACATCACAATGACCTAGCTTCTTCCTTACTCTCCAATACTGGCGATGTAGGATGATTTTGAACTTGATGCTTCTACTTTAACACTAACTACGCTAGCCATATAAAATATAAGGTGTCCTTTGGCTCAAATCAAAAGTGGAGAAAACACATAGGAATGGGAAATTTTCCTATGGTGACACTATTCAAGCCTTTGGTTCAAAGGATTGTACCAAAGGAAAAATGGAGGAAATTTCCTTAGATGATCTAAGAAAATGCAGGAATTTTACAATTCACTTAGACCTCCTTTTCAAACTCCCACGCCTGGAAATTGAGACTGAGCTCTTTAGTGGCATAATAGCATGCCAATTATACCTTTCCAGGTGGTTTGACTTTGATTTAACCCTGTTTATTAGGATTCATATGAACCAAACACCCAAGTTTTCAAAATTCCTATGTTTTCAAAACCTTTGTTTTACACATGCATTCCTATTCCAATTCTTGTGTTTCTTGCTTTCCTCCGTTTCTGAAATCATGGGAACCAAAGGAGGGCTACATGCTCTGACAACCAAGGTCACACAACAAAGGAAAAATTATAATGTTTTAATGATGGTAAGACACAATGGGCACAACAAGGCGCGTCTTTGCTTCTACTATGCTTCAATTTGGAATAGAAAACGGAAGAGCGGTGGAGTGAAGTTTGAGCACTTTCCAATAGAAAACACATCTAAACAACATAATTCACAATACAAGATACATCTCGATAAAATACAAGATAGATGTTGCAAAACCAGTTTGTTCCTTTCTCGTGCAAGATTTCTTCTAGAGGTTTCCATATGAAGGTAAAAAGTTGGTTCTTCCCTCCTGTCTCGTATGGCTGAAGATTGGACATAACATAAGTTGGAAGGATACCATACGTGATCCATGAGGACTTGGACAGAGAAACGACAGGCGACAGACTGCAAGTTTATTCCTAAAAACGCCAGAGGGTTTTCTGCAAAAGTGCATAATAGACTAAGAATATCACCTTCTTTTTATTAGTAGATATAGAAGAGTCCTTAAAACTCTGTCTTTAGCCTTGTTCCGTTTAAAACAAGGACCATCCACACCTTTTTTAAGAAGAGAGAAGCATCCATACATGCACATATTACAGTTCTAGTTTTTATACGTTATTAGGGCATTTCCAACGCTGACCCATAAACCGGACACCGCATCCGTCCGTTGATAGGGGGACCAGTCCGCGGACATGGATGTAGGAGCCAGCCATCCAACGTTGCCCGCATACATTTCAAACACTCTTTAAACGAACCGAATGGATTACATGCAAACCGAATAATTTTCATTCAAAGCGGACAAAAAAATTTACATTTTGGGCATATTTTAACTAAACTATACCGTGTTGCGGTAAAGCTAGTCTACGAGCAACCATGGCGGATCGTCACACCCACGACATGTCTTTCCTATGTCCGGGAGCCCGCTCATCAGACTGTTGGATGCCCTGGAGTGAAATGCTTCGGCGAAAGGGGAAGAATAGCTTCCCTCCACTTCCTTGAAACACAGCGACACTTGTTGTGTAACCCGGCGACGTGGTGGCGGTGGCCTTCGTGAGACCCGGGCGGCGGTGGCCTCTCATGATCTACTTTCCTCGCTGTCTGTTGTGGCCGCGGACGTGCTAGCCTCCGTCGACATGGCTTCTTTCCCCACCTACCTGACGCGTTTTCGACGGTGCTTGCGGCGGATTTTCCGGGAGAAGGCATTGTCCAGCCTGGATTTGGATGGGCAAGGAGGGGGTGGTGATGGCGATGATTGTGGCGCCGGACCGAAGGGTTTTCCGGTAAGCCAGCCTGTATCGGGTTGGCTCGTCGGGCAACCCAGGCATCTGCAATGCTGGAGAACTCCTTTTGTTCGCCGGAGGCCATGGCAGGTGTTGTACAAGGAGGGGGTGGAGAGAGCGGAGGTGAGGTGTGGTTCTTGCCTTGCTCCTAGCTGGACACCTTTATATAGTGGGTGGATGTGAGGACCCAGCTGGAGAGGTGTTTAATGCTCGCCGGCATAGGAACGGACATGTGGCGCTCGGGAAGCCGGAGCAGGTTCCTCGGCACACGCGACGATTTAATACAAGTAGGTAGGAAGATGAATGGTGTTTTAGTGAGGAGAGAAGGTGTGCACAGCGGCGATCAACAGGCGGCGCTCTCGGCCGATGAGCCGCTTCAATGCCGACTCCAGTGAGCGGTCGCGTCCGCTCTTAGCCGGCATGAATGCAGGCAGTTGGTTCGGGCGGGGACACACGCGAGCGCGGGAAAGGGGGTTTTGGTGGGCCAGATTAGTCAGACACGAGCGTGGCAGTGGTCCACACGCCCGCACCACAAACACCCCTGGTTTGCCGGAAAAAGTGCTCCTGGACCATCAAACGGACATATGCAGGCCCGCATTTGATGGCAAAACACGTCTGGACCAGCGGTCGAGATGGTTGACGGGTGATTTGAGGGTCGGTGTTGGAGATGCCCTCGGATTAAGCTAGCCGCAAAGCGAAAATCATGACAACATCCACGGGCTGATCGCATGGACAAGGAGTAAAACATTATACTCCTCGGTTCCCAAATATATGACATATTAATGATTACAAATTAAATTTATTTATGTTTGATCAACTTTATTTAAAAAATCAATATTCACAATACCTAATCAGTATCATTAGATTCATTATGAAATGCATTTATCATGTTTTGTTTATTTGATACTGCAGATATCAATAGTTTTCCTATAAACTTGAAATGTTTGACCTTAGAAAAAAGTAATGCAACTTAATACCTCTATAACTTAATATAAGATGTTTTTTGACACTATGACAGTGTCAACACGTGTTATATTAAGTTACGGAGGGAGTATGTTTTAAAACAGATGGTATAAATAAAGGGAGCCAAGAAGAATGCATAATGAAATCATTTTTATTATAATCATCATCTCATCTGATCATTTGATTAATAAACTCCAAATCCCAGAAGGTCGTCAATGTACAAGACCGAAAGAGAACACGAAAAGAAACAGAGCGCAGACACAGCTCTTCTCCAGACACGTACTAGGAGGCGCGCTCGCGGCGCGCTTATCATCACAGACGCCCCGTCATCGGAGAAGGGGGCGGCAGCCGCAGGTGGGTTCCCCTTTGATTCTTCCATCACCTCACCGGCGCTTGTGGCCGCCACCGCTGTGGCTGTGGTTGTGGTGGTGGCCGTCCCCGCGCTCCCTAGACCGCCGCGAGTGCCGCGGCTCCTCGTGCTGCCGCTCGCGCTCCCCCTCCCGCCTGGAGGACGACGGCCTCCTCTTGAAATGTTTCTCCTCCTCGCTCGACTGCTCCTCGTCGTCGTAGTCGGTAGGCGCGGATCTCCGCCTCTCCTCCTCCGCCGCCAAGACCGTCTCCTGGTGGTGATGACGACTGTCGCTCTCCTCGGCAGCTGCGGCGGCAGCTACGCTTCTCTTGGATGAAGACGACGAGGATGCAGGGCGCTTGTCGGAGGACGACCTGCGGCTGCGCTTGGGGTCGGACGTGTTAGCCTCGCCGGGGAAGCTGATGCGGGAGAAGACGCTGGCCTTGGCCTTGGACCGCTGGTCTGCTGCAGCAGCCGCCGCCTTCGCGTGCTCTGCCTCGTGCCGCGACGCAGGAGGCGGCGGAGGCGGGAGAGGCAGATCGTCGTAGCGGTCCGACGAGGAGCGCTTCTTGCCGGAGCTGGAGGAGCGGTGCGGGGAGCGACGCGAGTGCCGGTCGGGGCTGTGTGGGGGCGGCGGCAGGGCGCGCTCCGACCTGTCCGCCTGGGGCCTCGACCTCTGCACACAAGAAGAAAGGAAAAAACGGGGCCACAAGTCAGAATAATGCTAATACCTCCAGTTTCCCAGACTTGGCCTGGATTCATAACCAAGGGATCCAAATCGTACGGCCAAGAATATTCCATGCTTTGCACCGACGGCCTTTGGCCCAACCGTTGACAAGGCCTTAGCCGTCGGCCTAACTACGTAGCATATCCTGGACTGCTTGGGAACGTAATCCTAATCTTTTTGTCTCCAAAAAAAACGTAATCCTAATCTCAATTTTTTATAAAACAAGATTGTCGCTTTCATATGGCGTCGTGATCCCTTTTTACCTTTTGCACTGTACACTATCTACATCTGCATCATCAAACATGGTGATTAAGTCGAAGCAAAAAGGAAGATAGTAAAAAAAATGTTTTTCTTTTTAAGAAAACAAAACAACAACAACAAAAAGGGAAAACGAGCCAAAAATAAACAAATACCAAGGAAAAGGAAAACCGATGAAAATATATATAAACAGATATGTTTCTCCCACATATATTGATGCCATCCTGTAGCCCAAAACCGCAACGAGCACAGGACGGCAACGGGAAGGGCACTAGGAGCAGCCGGCGGAATGATAACACAACTCGGACCAGCAACTGCTGCTTGGAGCAACCCCGAGCAACTGAGCACATCGGCCTTGCCCGGATCAGCCAAGAACACCGCCCAGTCGTGCTGTTGACGAATGCAACAGGCTGCTCTTCTTGTTCGGTAGATATCAGAAACAACCGTGGAAAAGGCGTTCTTCTTCCTGTCCGGTGGTGCTGACCTCTCCACTGCTGACGCCGCCGCCCACAAGTTTACCATGGAACTGACAGTACATAACTTTGCAAGATAATAGATTGACAGGAAAAGACATACATCCTTAGGTCTCATCGATGTACTATCGTTTACGGCTCCTGATGATTCCCTTGCTTCCCTTCGATACTCCCTGCCCCGGTCTCGGTCTCGGTCTCGATCACCATCACGGTCTCGCTCCCTCTGCCTCTCCCTCTCCCGCTCCCTTTCCCTCTCGCGGGAATGTTCACGCTCCCGATCCCGCTCCCGATCCCTGCATTTGTAGACAAGCATTGAGTATTGATTAATACAGTTTAACCATTTTCAAAAAGGCTAGTGAATTAACTGAGGATGAATCTTTCAGGAATGTGGACTTTCAAGGCACAAGGAACTTGCACTTCGGGTCACAAGTGGCAGGTTTCACCACTCAAAACATAAATTTTAGTTAGCAGACTAAATGACTTTTTAAATTACACTAGGGAACGGCTCCATATAAAGGCATTTAAGGAGACGCAGTACAAAAGGAAAAACACCAAAGCATCCAGTTAACTAGATGAAGCCAACATGCTACCACATTTGTATCAAAATATAAGACGTTTTCTAGCCTACAAAAACACCTTATATTTTGATATGGAGTAGATGTATAACAGATTCTGGAGCATGCTAAATTACTTCAGGACATGGGCGCAATTAGCCCTACACGGTTCACATGCAAACTCACATGCTTTGATCAAGAGCAGAACATATATCAGAATGTCGTGTGATTGCCATTTTAAGCTGTTTCTACAGCCTCGTTCCTGATCATTAAATCTTCATTCGCTGGTCAAGATTTCATTTTCCACTAAATGATAGTACAACTATATCTCTACTCCCATAAAAGAACAAATTGGTGATGGAGACTAATCTAAGACAAGAATTTTGGGACGGAGGGAGTACAACTATATCTCTACTCCCATAAAAGAACAAATTGGTGATGGAGTGTATGACATCAGCTTGCGAGGCAAGGTGTGTTATTTCTGCAAAATGACCCCTGCCACTCTGCTTTACATTTGCAGGAACCCCTTAGTCTGTCTCCCCATCTCATCCAAACATATATGAGGAATAAATTTTGGGCAAAATCCAACATACTTTTAGTGATATACATACCAAAAATAGGGCCATTTTCTTTCAAGTTTGTAAACATGTACTCCCTCTGTTCCTAAATATAAGTCTTTTTAGAGATTCCAATATGGACTACATACGGAGCAAAATGAGTGAATCTACACTCTAAACTACGTCTATATACATCCACATCCGTATGTAGTCCATATTGGAATCTCTAGAAAGACTTATATTTAGTTACTGAGGGAGTATTACAGAATTAAACCGGCATCCCCCAACTCGACCTTTACACAAGCACAGAAATCAAACCTTCAACTCCAAAAGCAAGCATGCCACCCTTGAATTATTTAAACCGGTGCCAAAAAAAAATATCACTTCTGACTGAGACATCGTGGCATGGCAAATATGTGCCGTCTAACTTTACAAGCCAATGCTGAGCTTAGTCACCAACTTCGTTGCTAATTTTTCAAGGATACAGCATGGAGAGGTGTACCAGTAACATAGAATAAGAGCCAAGCGGCTGATACAACGCCTTTCGGCATACATTTCACAACACCATGACTACAACGATAAAAACAGCTCGCCTGGTCGATCCTCAAGCCAAAAATGGCGATGAGGCAAGACACATAGATCAAGGACCACGTCTTGACCAACACCGGATACCTAAAAGCACAACCCCGACCACAACTCAGGCTGGGTCAATGCACTCTCCACCCATCATGCCTAGGAATCGACAAGTGAACAGCAGGAACCAACCGGATTCAAAGAAGGTGTCATCCAAGAGTAACCTGAGTCAGTGTAGAATGCACCCCGAGAGCCCATGCCCACAGCAGAACAACCACCGAACAACACATCGCCCCAAATCCTCGCCGAAGAGCCAACGAGGCCACCACCTCCAGTAACAACTCCGGCAGCCTCCATGGGCAGCCCAGCAGCACCTACAAGGAAAGGATGACGCCGCAGCACCGCTGTTGCCTGGCCAGCAAGCCAGCCTAAGGTTTCCCCTGGTGCCGGAGCAGGGTTCAAACATGGCCAAGACAATGCCTCCAAGGAGGAGATGGCACCTGCGGGCGTCGTCGTCATCTGCAACCGTTGCCGCCGTACAGGGACTTCTCCCCAGCCAAGTCCAGACCACTAGAAGAACGCCGGAGTAACGCCATCCGGAGGGAAGGAAGCAAGCCGTCGACATGGAACTCACTGTGAGGAGGAGAGCTGCTTCCAGTTGCCGGCCAGGAGGGACAGCATAGCACAGGGAGTGGATCCAAAACAGCAATCACCTCAAGGTAAGCGCATCTTTGCTCTCTTTTTCTGCAGTGTCTAATGCTACTTTCTCCGGTTCACAAATATGCGATGCAATGCTTTGGACAAATCTCTAGTTAAACTTTTAAAATTCTTACTATCAAATATCATCTAAAATATTTAGATAGAAACTTGAAAAATCATACAGACAAATCTGTCTCAAAAATATTTTCTGAATACTATAATTTTATTGTATTAAACATATTGATACAAATAAACTAATAGTCAAAGTTACACTTGAAGACCACGTCAATATCCAAAGCATCACTTATTTGTGAACTGGAGGCATAACATGGGTCAAACCATGAATCCCCTTCTTTTCCTTCTGTTTGATTAATACATTTGAGGTGCTTAAATCCTGTAAAGGAACTCTTTTGAGGGTGCTTATGCTAAAAAAAGATAACATTTTATGTGCTCTAAGACTAGTTCGACAATTCAAGCCTGTAACATCAATATGTTGATTTTGCTAAGGTATTGCTTAAGGATCTATGTTCGAGCGAGGAAAAAAGCGCTAGTCATCAACTGTGCGTTTTTCCCACTGCCTAGCACCCATCTCACCTAACCACACGCCTAGGCATGCTTAAGCGCACGCTTAGCAGAATGAAACGCTATGTGTTCTGTTGTCACCACTCACTACCACCTAGATGCACTTTTTTTTCAGCATTCGAGTCTTTTACTTTGTACAGAATTTGGTATATTAAGCATCAAGGGCTCAAGGCCGCACCGCAAGACAGCACGACAAGGTACTTGCAGCAATCTGTTTTGAGGAGTTGGGTCGTGTAAATTGTGCCGCTTTGGAAGAGTACTATACTCGAGTGAGCCAAAAGCCAGGGAAGAAGTTTAGGCCATTAAAATGTTTCAACAAGGGACCTTGTTGGACCTTGCCATGCAGAATACACACTGAATAGTCATGTGCCTAGTCTACAGGAGACGTTCAACGACACGCTTGCACCTTTTATATATTTGCTTACTCAAATATGTGATGTTCATACTTGATTGCATCGACTGTGATGCAATCAACAGAAACCAGTTCGGATAAAAATAACCCCAAACGTAACTAGGGGTATGGGTATTATTTGTCCTAGTTACTCATAGTTCTAGGGTATCAGTTATGGCCAATGCACTGGATTAATCTAAAAGTACAAGGCACCTGATCCTATTGTTTCATAGAATATTGGGTGAAAACTAAACAAATGGTTTGAAGCATCTAATTTCATACAATATTGGGTGAAGACAAAGCATATAAAATTAAATAAAACAAATAATTTGAATTGCTTAATCACCTTCCGTTTAATCGATCCATTTCACGTCTCCTTCCATCTGGTTTCCTGGGCTCAAATTCGTCTCTTCTCACAACTGGTGGCCCCATGTTCATTCCCATACTGTTAACAGCTAATTCAGAAAGGTCCCTGAAAATGAATTATTCAAGAGTTTCATCATTTAACCAGTGGCCAACTGGTCATTGTAGTAAACTAGTAATAGCCAATGTGCGGAAAGATAAGGTGTATATACTCCCCAAATTTAGCCGACAATAAGTTTGATTAACAAAAAATGAGTTATACATGTCATAAAAGTCATACCATGGGATCCTCTTTCGGATCCAATAGTATAACTTTTGTGGCATTTAATTCAGATTTTGTTAGACAAATTCATGGGCAAAGTTAGGCCCAAAAATCAAGGGGGGCTTGTATATTTGTACTGAGTATATTACAGTCTGCTAGACATAATGCTCATCTCCAGCCAAATTGGAAATACAGCCACAAAATTTGCAGGCTATGGATTCCTCTGAAATTCACAGAACAATAGAACATTCATACATGTATAATTAGCCATCTACAAATTAATACACAGAACATCAAAACGATGCTAGAGGTATACCTAGGAACTGTTGGCATCATGTATGCCGGGGGCATAAATGGATCTTGTGGAAGAACTCCCCCACCAAAAGGATCAAATGGACCTGGTGGAGGATAGCCCATATAAGGCATGGGACCTGGAAATGGTGCACCCATGTAATCTATTGGCAATGGCATCCCTCCTCCCCAGTAAGGGTTAAAACCTCCTTGCGGGCCCAAAGGCATTCCAGCAAAATTTTCAGGTCCAAAATCTTGATAATTATTATTCCATTGCTCCTCGGCTGTAGGTAGAATAAGCAATGTTCGAATAAATAGGGGTAAAATGAAGTTTAACCAATAAAGGTGCAATCAAATATTCTGACAATGTTCAAGTAACATATCATGGTTGGTGATCAGAACTTACCATTCCCTGGTGCTCGCACCTTCTTCTTCTTTTTCTTCTTTACTGCTGAAGTCACCAACATAATATCATTATTTCAATGATAATAAAGAGTTTAAATATCAAACATGCACACACTAAAAAACACAAACAAGATGAACATTTGGCTAATTTGACCCAAATAAATGTTTTAGTTCAATTAAACTTGCGTGGAGGTTGCATCACAGACAAGGTTAACTAAAATGGAACAGGCCAGAATGATTATCACCTTGTTCACCTGCAGGCAATTTTTCCTGTGACTCTTTTGCGACATGAATCATTTCTGGTGTTTTTTCTTTTTTGCTGTTCTTAGAGTCCATTGTCCCTTCAGTGATATCTGGAATTGTGGTAACCTTATTATCTGAAGAACTCACATCAATGTTAGCTTTCAATCCGCTCTGGCTCTCAGCATCTGGAGATTCCTCTACCGGCATCAGTGCTTTAGGTTCTTCTTTTGAAGCAGCAGAAACAGCAGGAGACCTAACCTTGGGTGGTACAGGTAGAGCCGACTCCATGTCTATGCAAGGTACTTCATCAGTTTCCAATTCTTATAGAGGCAGATAATCTGATATAACTGATATACATACCCTGTATTTGCACCATGCTTCCCGCGTTTTCTGTACTGCTAGTTGGTGGTGCCTCTAATATGCGACTGATGGTTTCTCTTAGAGTTTTATTGGGGAGAAGATCGTCTGCTAATATGCTTGTGGCACCACAGACACACATTGACTTGTTAATTATGTAGTCCCTAATGCCTGCCAACAAAACACAATATGTCAGCCCACTAAAGAGCATGTATGTTTGAAACTTGAAAGTGGAGATATTGAGAATAAGAAAAAAACGCAATGCAGAAAATCCATACAGCAAAACCATATTTGTATTAAGTGACAACAGTATCAATGTCAACAATGTGAAAATAATAGATTCTTAAAACCACAACTTACATTTATCACAGAAACTCTTAAAGCAGCATTTACTAGTTAGAACGGCATCCTTCATTACTTCTTTACACAACGGGCAACGCAACTCTGGCGGGAGATCACTGAGAGATCGGGTGGTGGGTAGGCCCTCTATCTCCCTCTCAAAAGCAGCTCTGTCACAAAAAAAATATGATTAATCGTTACCTCCAAGTAGACGGAGAATTAGTGATTACGTGAGTAACTAAATAAGCAATTTGAGCTCACTCATTTGGCTTCAAAACAGCACCAGCCCCACTTGGCAGTGCATATGAGCCATCTGGAGTTGCCATTAACATGGATTTTGGGATGCCAGTTGGAGGTTTCATCCTTCTAACGTCATATCTAGTATCACCATTTGTTGGGCAATGTTGAATGAAATGACCTGTAAACCAGTATTGGTCAATGAAACAGGACAAAATATTGCATTAAGAAAGATTTGACAAGTGGCCAGCATACCTGGTACTTTACATCTATGACAAATATAGCCAGGAGGAGGTGACCTGTTATCTAGCCGACCCATCCCACGTCCTTAAGAATATCAAAGCAGATTAGTACTTATATAAACATCTAGTTTCAAATAATGATGTTAACAGGTATCCATGTTGCATAGGTACCCATGTGCACTCCCTTCATGAAGCTTGGTGCTACTAAGCTCTACATAAATCTTGCAAAAAAAATGGCAATAGAAAGGGTGGAAAGAATTACCAAAACCGCGCCCAGCCATCATTCTCCCACCCATTCCTCTGCCATAACCTCTTCCGGATCCATAGCCGTCAGGAATTTGGCTGAAAATGAGATATCCAGTCCAGTGTATGATTAGTATTATCACTCTAAGGGATAATAGAACAGTCATTCAGCCAGTCCAGCAGATCACTAACCTATAGTCAACGGCTGCTGTATCAATAAGGGCTTTTATCTTACTATCTTCGTCAATTTGATTTTCAGAAGAAGCGTCAATTGCCTGGCTAGCAGGCTGAGAGGGAACTGAATCAGAAACATATAAAGAGTTGCCGAACTCATCATCCCACTCAGATTCTTCAGGCTGCAATTTCAGTACCTTTAAACATTAGCTCCCAGGATTAATAGACTACCGTCATAGCTCAAACATCAAACTGTGATTGCAGCGGCAACTACTGTATGAGATAAAAGTAACCCAGACTAGAAGTTATTCTTACATATTTCATAGATGAATCACCAAGAAAAGCGCTGCCAGAAGGCACGATTTCTTCTACCCTATTTTCTGCAGCTATTGCCCTGCAAAAATGGTGAACCTTAAAACTATGATTGCTGATAAGGAGTAACTCCTGACATGGACCATATCCAGTGACATGAAGCAGTTAAAGTCAAACATACGAATTAGAAATCTGTTCAGATGGGCTTTGTGTGTTTGACTATTGATGATGCATCAGTAATGTGAATTATGAGGTATGATGTGGAGTAAGTGCGAAATCAAAGAGCAAAACAGTACTCTTTTGGTTCAGTAACGATTGGCATCCTTGGGCGTCCTGGTATCCGGCGAATCAACACTGAAGTGTTCTTTGGTATCATGATAGATTCATCAGCATACTCTGAAAGTACAAACATCAAAGGAATGGTTTAAGTAATACTTCGACTGTACAACAACATCCCAAGTCCCCCAAAAATCAAGATATTCCTATCATGCCCGCTAATTATATGTTCTTAAGATACAACTGTATTTCAATCTGAATGCTCCACAGTAAAATCCACTAAAAAAAAAGGGCAACCTGGTGCATGTAGCTCCCGCTTGCGCAGGGTCCAGGGAAGGGTCCGACCACTTTGGGTCTATAGTACGCAGCCTTTCCCTACATTTCTGTAAGAGGCTATTTCCAGGACGTGAACCCATGACCTCATGGTCACAAGGCAGCAGCTTTACCACTGCACCAAGGCTCCCCTTCTCCACAGTAAAATCCACTAATCCAGAATATTTGTTCAGTGAGGTAAGCAAACAACACAATGGCTTCATTGAAACACACTTACTAGTCTTCGATGCAATGCGCAGTAGATGTGCTCAGCATCACAAAAGACATTCAAGTTGCTAACCATTGCAAACAAAGATCATGTCAAATTGTCAAAATATTGCAATTTTATGTCTAAACCCAGCTAACAGTTAATCCTACACACCAAACCAGTAGATCAAGTCGTCATGTCTTAGAAAGCATAGATCATAAGAAAAAAATGAGGCAGGCAACAAATGATACCAGCTAAATAAGGCCTCAATTTTCAGAAATCTTGCGTGCATGAATCAAACAGCCAAAATGGCTCACCATACGCAGCAAACAGCATTACAACCTGAGCCTATCACAATATTATCTACCACTAACATCTTGCATACATTCACCCACACAAGAAATCAAGCAAAGGTTCTTCTCTGAGAAAGAACCAATATTATCTAGCTAGCACTAGCATCTCGTATACATTCACCCACACAAGAAATGAAACAAGGGTTCTTTGCTGAGAAAGAACCAACCTTCATCAGTCTGGGCATTCGAGATCATGAGGTCGAAATCAGTGCCTCTGCCAAGGTGCTTGGACTCAAAAATCATCTCCTTGAGGTTGAGAACCGAGATGAACTGCCCCTCGATAGGGATCGAGTCATAGTCTCTGGCACTCTTGAACTTATAGTAGACAGCCATGATAGCGCTGGATCTAGATGGTGTGCCGGGTGTGCAGCAGCACACCCAATTTGCGCGGCACGCCCAAAATTTGTGGAGATCGGTGGGGTTTATCTAATCACTCGGCGCCATAAAGCTCACAGACCGCCAGGATGGCGGGCGGGGTTGAGATAGCGGCGACGCGATGAGGCGGAACGGGAACGGCGACGGCGGCGACGCGCGTGCCAGGTCGGACGGGTTGGGGGGTCAGGCGTCGGCGGTGACCTAAGCTACGGCACGGCGGCGGCTGTAGGGCACGGCAGACTGTAGGAGATGTTCTAGAGCCGCATCGGGTCGGATTGGAGCTTGCTTGGGTAGGTCAGGACTCGGGAGAGGAAGAGGATGACTGGGAGGGGAAAGAAGGGTACAGGTACGGGACGGTGGAGAGTGGAAACCGTGGAGGGAGGGGATGGATCTCACCCCTCTGGCCTGGGGTCGACGGCAGATATTTGGTTCAAAAGGAGAATACACTGAGAGTAGTACTCTCTTCGTTTCCATTTACTCCCCGAATAAATAGCATAAAGCTACTACTTTATGAGTTAGGGTCTAAAAAACTATCGGATTTATTTATTCACTGATAGCTATCAAGTCAAGGGTTGGCTGTTTCAAAAAATCCCAAATCCTCTTTATTAAAAAAGTAAACATGTTTATGACAGGTCGGGCCCGCCACCAAACGCACCGTTTGGTTGACCGTTTGTTTGACCGTTAACTCACATGTAGGAGGCACATGCCAGTGCCTGAAAAAGCAATCGGATCCCTAGAAATTTTCTAAAAAAGCAATCAGGTCTATGGAAGTTTTCAAAAAAAAAAAAAAGCAATCATCCTCCGGCGCACCCGCCATGGCCGCGATGCCACCTCCTCTGGGCTGACGATGTGCACCGCCTGCAGCCGGCGAGCCGCGCCCGCAGTG
>NC_041390.1:491003083-491120583 GCF_002162155.2 Triticum dicoccoides | reverse complement strand
GGCGCCCCAGGCGGTTCCCGATGGCGTGTGACGCTGCGGCGACCCGAGCCAGAGCCCCATGGCTGGCGGCTCCCCATGGCGCGCAACGGTGTGGCGACCTGAGCCGGAGCCCCATGGCGGCGCGCGCGGCAACGACCCCCTCCGCGGACGAGGCCGTTCAGGCATGTGAGCCCCCTGTCACCAGGAGCTCCACGCGAGCTCCTACCAGCAGCGGCGGCGGAGGGGAAGGGAGGGGCGACGTGGCATAGGGCAGCAGCCGGACATGGCATAGGACGGCGGCCATGGCGATTCTCCGGTGTTCTTCGCGAGCAGGGGGAGTGGAGAAGAAGAAGGGAGGCAGAAGGAGGAGAAGAAGATTGACTAGATGAGAAGAGACACTGACATGTGGGCCCTATATGTCAGTTAACGGTCAAACTAGAGCTTTGTTTAGGTGCGGGTCCGACCTGTCATAATCACGGTCAATAGATAAGCACTCGGCAATTTGGGTTTTTTGAAACAGCCGACCTCTGATTTGATAGTTATCTGAGAAAAAATAAAAACCGATAGTTTTTTGTAACCCTAGCCTGTAAAGTGTAGTTTTATGCTATTTACTCTTATTCCCCATATAATGTATTTTTAAATCAAACTATGCAAAGTTTGATTAAATTGATGTTAAAAAGTATCAATATCTACAATACTGAAGATATGTACTATAAAAATTATTTCCATGATGCATCTAATGATATTGATTTCGTAGTGTGAATACTGATATTTTTTCCTATAAAGTTAGTCAAACTTTACGAAGTTTGACCTGAGACAAATTTTATATGCAAGCTAAAAAGAAACTGAGGGAGTTTTATTAGGATGACTTTTTCAGTCTATTTTAGTAGAAATGCACAAAACACTCCTAAGAAAAAAGTGATTTGTGATGTTCACCAAAAGGTAGGTCGCAATAGCAACGAGGTGAAATGGATAGCCCTGTTTGCAGAAAAGGGGCAGAAAGAAAACAATTACTGGCCAATAACAGTTGATGACACATAAAATGACAAAAAAAAGTATATACCTTGTCCTAAGGGAAGATAACAGCATGGTTGTTTATCTAAAATAGTGTGAGGACAAGATTGCAATATGGAAAGTACGTCGGACGAGCTACGTTTTGGGCAAAGAACTAGGGAAGATCCACATGCAAGATTTTCCACATACAACGACGTGGGAAGATGGGCAGTGGAGTAAGGCCGGAGGGGAGGAAGTTGTACCTGGGGGTCGTCGGGATGTAACTAGGAGGGCGGCGGCGGGCAGGATCTACCCATAATGCGGCAGCGAGCAAGTGGTGAAGGCCCTACCGGATCGGAGCTTGGTCAGAGAAAACTTGGGTACCGCAGATCGAGACATGCTGCCTTGACGCAGTCGAACGAAGAAACGATGCACATCCTCTTTTTTCACCGGCGGACGGGATGCGGCTGGATCAGTGACCAACGGTGAGAGAGAGGGGCCATCGCCGCCTTGTGTGAGATAATGTGACGAGAGACAAACCCCGACAGGCAGGCTCCATTGTATATAGTGGAGCGGATTTATTTTTTCTCGATAACAATCGTTTTATATTCTTTACGTGCCATTGAGGAATATAAATTTACTAAAACTAACGCGTCAAGTCGAACTTTGTTCCGTGCATGCGTGGTACACGACCCTCCTTCAAGTAAACAACTGCTACATGCATCAATTATTACGCGGGCTGCCTTTTTGTACACAAATGAGCTCCACCGTGTACCCGCGCGGGTGTGGTCGGGAATGAGACATGAGTATGTGTGTCGTGCGTGCACCTTTCTCTATGTGCAGGTACCCCACGTACGTGGGTGTGGGTGTGAGAGAGATGGGTTTTTTTACTCAAAAAAAGATGGTTTGTGCAAAACAGAGGCAATGTGTCGATGATATCTCAAACAAAAAAATGTAACATATACAATGTGTGTGAAACAGAGTCCCGGATATATCATATATAAAGGGAGCGATCCCCGAGAAGAGAGTGGAGGGACCATCGATGTGAGATGTCAATAGAGTCAAATAGAGGGGTGAAGTGTGTGGGTGCGCGATCGTTAAAGAGTGCAATCGAATTTGTGTTCGCCCACGTCAAAGATATAGGGCAGCTGGCCTACTCGAATGTGAGAGGGGAGAGGTGCATTTTGTCTCTGTGGCATGGATACCTATCTACAGCGTTCGACTATCGGTGTGTGCGTGGGGGGCGCAGAGACCTAACTATAGAGGTAGATCGACTAGTATATGTGTGGAGAAGGAGAGAGGCCTAGCTGTGTATTAAGGGAGATCGATCGACATCTATGCATATGTGTAGGAGAGTGTGACGCCCCGATTTGACCGTACACTAATCATACATGCAAATATGTACGGTCAAGATCAAGGACTCATGGGAAGATACCACAACACAACTCTAGACACAAATTAAAGATCATACAACCTTCATATTACAAGCCAGAGGCCTCAAGGGCTCGAATACATAAGCTCAATCATAAACAAGTCAACGGAAGCAACAATATCTGAGTACATGCATAAGTTAAACAAAGTGCCATAAGATGGCTAGCACAAAGTAGCAACGATCGAAAAGGCAAGACCTCCTTCCTGGGACCTCCTAACAACTCTTCGAAGTCGAACTCCACGTAGAATCATCCTCGGGATTCTCTGGCTCCTGGACTCCATCATATGATCGCAGTAACCGGAAAAGGGGAAAAGAAGTAGCAAAGCAATCGTGAGTATTCATCCAAAGTACTCACAGGTAAGGATATACACTACATATGCATTAGTATCAATGAAAAGGTAATATCTTTGGACTGAACTACAGCATGCCAGAATAAGAAGGGGATAGATAGTCCTATCAAAGACTACGCTTCTGGCGACCTCCATCTTGAAGCATATAGAAGAGAGTGGCTGGTAAGTTCACCAAGTATCATCGTATAGCATAATCCTACCCGGCGATCCTCTCCTCGTCGCCCTGTGAGAGAGCGATCACCGAATTGTATCTGGCACTTGAAAGGGTGTGTTTTATTAAGTATCCGGTTCTAGTTGTCATAAGGTCAGAATACAACTCCGGGGCGTCCTTTTACCGAGGGACACGACTATTCGAATAAATAAACTTCCCTGCAGGGGTGCACCACATTACCCAACACGCTCGATCCCTCTGGCCGGGCACACTTTCCTGGGTCATGTCCGGCCTCGAAAGATCAACACGACGCAGCCCTACCTAGGTTCAATGATGTCGCTTGAAGCTACGTCGGTATTTCCCCAAAGAGGAAGGGATGATGCAGCACAGCGGCGGTAGGTATTTCCCTCAGATATGAAACCAAGGTTATCAAACCAGTAGGAGAACCAAGTAACACAACGTAAACAGCCCTTGCACACAAATAACAAATACTTGCAACCCAATGTGTTAAAGGGGTTGTCAATCCCTTTCGGGTAACGATGCCAGAAATTGGTGCGATGACAGGAGAAAGTTGTAAATATTGATAGATCGAACGCCAAATAAAATAAATTGCAGCAATGTATTTTTGTATTTTTGGTTTAGTAGATCTAAAAATAAAAGGCAAATAAAAGTAGATCGTGAAGACAAATAATATGAGAAAGAGACCCGGGGCCGTAGGTTTCACTAGTGCCTTCTCTCGAGAAAAATAGCAAACGGTGGGTAAACAAATTACTGTTGAGCAATTGATAGAACTTCAAATAATCATGACGATATCCAGTCAATGATCATTACATAGGCATCACGTCCAAAATTAGTAGACCGACTCCTACCTGCATCTACTACTATTACTCCACACATCGACCGCTATCCAGCATGCATCTAGTGTATTAAGTCCGTTGAGAAATGGAGTAATACAATAAGAACAATGACATGATGTAGAGAAGATCTATCTATGTAGAGATAGATCCCATCATTTTATCCTTAGTAGCAACGATACATACATGTTGGTTCCCCTTCTGTCACTGGGATCAAGTACCGTAAGATCGAACCCACTACAAAGCACCTCTTCCCATTGCAATATAAATAGATCAAGTTGGCCAAACAAAACCCAAATATCGGAGAAGAAATACGAGGCTATAAGAAATCATGCATAAAAGAGATCAAAGAAACTCAAATACTTTTATGGATGTAAAAAGCTAGATCTGATCATAAACTCAAAGTTCATCCGATCCCAATAAACACACCGCAAAAAGAGTTATATCATATGGATCTCCAAGAGACCATTGTATTGAGAATCAATTGAGAGAGAGGACGCCATCTAGCTACTAACTATGGACCCGAAGGTCTACAAAGAACTACTCACGCATCATAAGAGAGGCACCAAAGAAGATGGTGAACCCCATCCGTGATGGTGTCTAGATTGGATCTGGTGGTTCTGGACTCTGCGGCGGTTGGAATTGATTCTCGTCGACTCCCCTAGGGTTTCTGGAATATTGGGGTATTTATAGAGCAAAGAGGCGGTCCAGGGGGGCACCCGAGGTAGGCACAACCCACCAGGGCGTGCCTGGGCCTCCTGGTGCACCTTGGTGGGTTGTACTCTCCTTGGAGCACCCCCCAGGTGCAGCCTTGGCCCATTAGATGTCTTTTGGTCCAAAAAAATCTCCGTAGTTTTGTTGCATTTGGACTCCATTTGGTATTGATTTTCTATGATGTAAAAAATGCAAAAAAACAGCAACTGGCACTTGGCACTATGTCAATAGGTTAGTACCAAAAATGATATAAAATGACTATAAAATGATTATAAAACATCCAAGATTGATAATATAACAACATGGAACAATCAAAAATTATAGATGCGTTGGAGACGTATTAGCATCCCCAACCTTAACTCCTACTCGTCCTCGAGTAGGTAAATGATAAAAACAGAATTTTTGATGTGGAATGCTGCCTATCATGTCATATCATATTTCTTTTCTTTATAGGATGGACATTTGAACTTTTATATTGTTCAAAGCAATAGTCTAGTTTTGACATGATAACTTAAATACTCAAGCTTATCAACAAGCAACCATGTCTTTCAAAATATCAATGCTAAAATAAGTTATCCCTAGTCCATCATGCTTAATAATTGATCCATTCATGAAACACATTCGCATATTAACTACACCCAATGCTCAAGTACGATCATAATGCCTCCTAGTTGGTGCTTTTGTAAGAGAAGATGGAGACTCAAATTCAAAATACAAATTGCATAAAGTAAAAGAAAGGCCCTTCGCAGAGGGAAGTAGGGATTTGTAGAGGTGTGAGAGCTCAAAGCGAAAAGCTTAGAGATAAAAACATTTTGGGAGGTTTGTCCTTCCCACCAACGAAAATGACTTGGAGTTCCCAACACTTTTCATGCTAGATATATCATAGGTGGTTTCCAAACAGAAAATAAAGTTTATTCCTTTTTCCAACATACTTTCACTTTCCATGGCTAACCATATACACGGGTGCCTTCCATACCAATACTTTCCAAGGAATTTATTATTTGACAACATAAAGTAAATTCATTCTTGATTTTGGGACTGGGCATCCCTAATACCTTTGCCTTACTCTCGTGCAATGACAAGTGAATAAACACTCATCGTGAGAATAACACATCTAGCATGGAAAATATTAGCCACCCCTCAAAGCTCCACGAAGCAAAACAAACACACAAAATAGAAATTTATTTTGAAAATTAGAGATGGCACATACAAATTTGCTTAGAACGGCAAAAGAATACCGCATATAGGTAGATATAGTGGACTCATGTGGCAAAACTGATTTAAAGGTTTTTGGATGCACAAGTAGTGACCATACTTAGTGCAAAATGAAGGCCAACAAAAGATTGAGAACGACCAACCAAGAAACGAATAATCTCATAAGCGAGCATTAAGCATAATTAACACCGAATAATGCACCACAAGTAGGATATAATTTCATTGCATAATTATTGACTTTCATGCTTGCATAGGGAATCACAAACCTTAACACCAATATTCTTACTAAAGCATAATTACTCATCAAGATGACTCACATATCACATCATCATATCTCAAAACTATTACTAAGAATCAAGTTTATTTTGTTCAATGATCTTCATGAAAGTTTTTATTATATCCTTCTTGGATATCTATCACTTTAGGACTAATTTTCATGTGTTGCTTTTGACAAGCTCAAACAAATATAAGTGAAGATCATGAGCATAAATTTTCTTTCTCTCAAATTAATTTAAGTGAAGCAAGAGAGAATTTCTTGAAAATTTTAATAAATCTCACATAAATCTAAGTGAAGCAAGAGAGAATTTCTTCAAAAATACTAAAGCACATCGTGCTAAAAAGATATAAGTGAAGCACTAGAGCAAGTCCATAGCTCGTAAAAAAATCAAGTGAAGCATACAGAGCAATTCTAAGAAGTCATGACATAACTCGGGCTCTCTCAAATAGGTGTCCCCAGCAAGGAATCAATACTAAAAACACAAAAAAAACAAGCAAATACTCATATCATACAAGACGCTAAAAAACACATAGTATGTGATGAATAAAAATATAGCTTCGAGTAAAATACCGATGGTCGTTAGAAGAAAGAGGGGATGCCCCTAGCTTAGTTGCTTGCTCTCTTTTGGATAATAGCTTGGGATGTCGGGGCATCCCCAAGCTTAGCTCTTCTTACTCCTTATTCCTTCATCCATCGTAAGATAACCCAAAACTTGAAAACTTCAATCACACAAAACTCAACAAAAGCCTTCGTGAGATCCGTTAGTAAAAGAAAGCAAATCACTACTATAAGTATTGTATCAAACCAATTCATATTTTGTTCTTGCATTATATCTATTGTATTCCAACTTTTCTATGGCAAAAAATCATTAAAGAAAACCATAGAGCCATCAAAACAAGCACACAATGCAAAGAAAACAGAATCTGTCAAAACAGAACAGTCTGTAGCAATCTGACTGTTTCTAATACTGTTGTAAATCCAAAAATACTGAAAAATTAGGACGACCTGAGCAATTTGTATATTGATCTATTTCAAAAGGAATGGGTATTTTATCGCTCTCTGGTTAAAATGATAATTATTTTTGTGAGCGCAAAAGTTTCTGTTTTTTCAGCAAGATCAAACAACTATCACCCAAGAAGATCCTAAAGGCTTTACTTGGCACAAACACTAATTAAAACACAAAAACACAATCATAATAGTAGCATAATTTTGCAAACACTCAAGAACAGAAAGCAAAAGGCAAAAATAAAATTTATTCATTGCGTTGCCTCCCAACAAGCGTTATAGTTTTACGCCCTTAGCTAGGCATAAAGCAAGGATCTACGTTTTGTCATCCTTCTTCTTACTTCCCTTAGAGGTATTTTCATCATGGGGTTTTGTAAAAACAACATAAAACATATTATCCATAGAAACCTTAGCATTATTAAGTTGCCCATTATCGTAACCACGTTGATTTCCGGCAACAATCCAAGAGTAATGTTGATTAACATTATTAAAAACTTGTTGAATTACATCTAGAACGGTGACTTCTTTTTTAAGATTCTCATCAAAGATTTTATTATCCCCAAGCAAATGCCTTATCCCATAATCACTATTGTAAAGAATTTCTTCTATCATGGGTTTTTCACGAGTCATACCATAGAAATCAAAGATTTCCCTAGCTTCCCGTATTATATAGTCAAACTCATTCATAAGAACGAGAGTGGCCAACTTTTTAGCTTTAGGACTCTTTATAATGGGAAGCTCAAAAAACAATCTTTGCAAAGTAGGATGAGTACGGATAAATTTACTTTCAAGTTTCAGAACTAGTGCTGAAATAGCATCTGCATAAGATCTAGTAGTTCTAAGTATAGGAGCATCATCAAGACTTAGATTTCTCACACAATTGAAAAATTCTTGAATGCGTTCCTTTCCCATAACATTCCTTGCCTCGAGATAAAAGTTTTAGCATCTAGACTGACCGTACATCCAATCTTAGGAGTTAGGCCATCATTCGTTGGTGCCATACCAAAAACACTCAAGGTTGCAAGCAAAGGATAGATCCGACAGGAAAACGACGAACGAAAAAGAGGGGCGAATAAAACGGCAAAATTTTGTGAAGTGGGGGAGAGGAAAACGAGAGGAAAATGGCAATAATGTAAATTGCGAGGAGATGAGATTTCTAATTAGGAACCTGGTATATGTTGAACATCCTCCCCGGCAACAGCGCCAGAAATTCCTTCTGATGTCGCTTGAAGCTACGTCGGTATTTTCCCAAAGAGGAAGGGATGATGCAGCACAGCAGCGGTAGGTATTTCCCTCAGATATGAAACCAAGGTTATCGAACCAGTAGGAGAACCAAGCAACACAACGTAAACAACCCCTGCACACAAATAACAAATACTCGCAACCCGGCGTGTTAAAGGGGTTGTTAATCCCTTTCGGGTAACGGTGCAAGACATTGGTGCGTTGACGGGAGAAAGTTGTAAATATTGATAGATCGAACGCCAAATAAAATAAATTGCAGCAAGGTATTTTTGTACTTTTGGTTTAGTAGATATGAAAATAAAAGGCAAATAAAAGTAGATCGTGAAGGCAAATCATATGAGAAAGAGACCCGGGGGCCGTATGTTTCACTAGTGGCTTCTCTCGAGAAAAATAGCAAATGGTGGGTAATCAAATTACCGTTGGACAATTGATAGAACTTCAAATAATCATGACGATATCCAGGCAATGATCATTACATAGGCATCATGTCCAAGATTAGTAGACTGACTCCTGCCTGCATCTACTACTATTACTCCACACATTGACCGCTATCTAGCATGTATCTAGTGTATTAAGTTCATGGAGAAACGGAGTAATGCAATAAGAACGATGACATGATGTAGACAAGATCTATCTATGTAGAGATAGACCCCATCGTTTTATCCTTAGTAGCAACGATACATATGTGTCGGTTCCCCTTCTGCCACTGGGATCAAGCACCGTAAGATCGAACCCACTACAAACCACATCTTCCCATTGCAAGATAAATAGATCAAGTTGGCCAAACAAAACCCAAATATCGGAGAAGAAATATGAGGCTATAAGAAATCATGCATAAAGGAGATCAAAGAAACTCAAATACTTCCATGGATATAAAAAGATAGATCTGATCATAAACTCAAAGTTCATTCGATCCCAACAAACACACCGCAAAAAGAGTTACATCATATGGATCTCCACGAGACCATTGTATTGAGAATCAAATGAGAGAGAGGAAGCCATCTAGCTACTAACTACGGACCCGAAGGTCTACAAAGAACTACTCATGCATCATCGAAGAGGCACTAATGGAGGTGGTGAACCCCATCCGTGATGGTGTCTAGATTGGATCTGGTGGTTCTGGACTCTATTGGGGTATTTATAGAGCAAAGAGGTGGTCCGGGGGGCACCCGGGGTGGGCACAACCCACCAGGGCGCGCCTGGGCCTCCTAGCGCGCCCTGGTGGGTTGTGCTCTCCTCGGAGCACCCCCAGGCGTAGCCTTGGCTCTTTAGGTGTCTTCTAGTCCAAAAAAGTCTTTGTAAAGTTTCATTGCATTTGGACTCCGTTTGGTATTGATTTTCTGTGATGTAAATAAATGCAAAAAACAGCAACTGGCACTTGGCACTATGTCAATAGGTTAGTACCAAAAAATGATATAAAATGATTATAAAACATCCAAGATTGATAATATAACAACATGGAAAAATAAAAAATTATAGATACGTTGGAGACGTATCACTCAACAGAGAGGTCGGCACGCCGGTCTAAGTCCTAAGCGCGCAGGGATCTGGGCCCATCGCCCATTGCACT
Organism: Triticum dicoccoides; assembly: GCF_002162155.2. Lineage (NCBI taxonomy): Eukaryota > Viridiplantae > Streptophyta > Magnoliopsida > Poales > Poaceae > Triticum > Triticum dicoccoides. The sequence continues at coordinate 491,110,801 of NC_041390.1, read as the reverse complement.
CTTGCACGTTGGTAGGGCGACCGGAAGCAAACCTAGCCTCCCAAATATAAGAGCAGGTGTTTTGCTACCTCTTGGGCATGTGTTGGTTTTTTCCTTGAAGAGGAAAGGGTGATGCAGCAAAGCAGCATAAGTATTTCCCTCAGTTTTTGAGAACTAAGGTATCAATCCAGTAGGAGACTACATGTGAGTCACCTCGTACCTACACAAACAAATAAGAACCTCGCAACCAACGTGATAAAGGGGTTGTCAATCCCTTCACGACCACTTGCAAGAGTGAGATCTGATAGAGATAATAATAATAAGATAAATATTTTTGGTATTTTTATTATATAAATTGAGAGTAAAGATTGCAAAATAAAATAGATTGGAAACTCGTATGATGGAAAATAGACCCGGGGGCCATAGGTTTCACTAGTGGCTTCTCTCAAGATAGCATAAGTATTACGGTGGGTGAAAAAATTACTGTCGAGCAATTGATAGAATTGAGCATAGTTATGAGAATATCTAGGTATGATCATGTATATAGGCATCACGTCCGTGACAAGTAGACCGACTCCTGCCTGCATCTACTAATATTACTCCACACATCGACCGCTATCCAGCATGCATCTAGAGTATTGAGTTCATAAGAACGGAGTAACGCTTTAAGCAAGATGACATGATGTAGAGGGATAAACTCATGTAATATGATATAAACCCCATCTTTTTATCCTCGATGGCAACAATACAATACGTGTCGTTTCCCCTACTGTCACTGGGATCGAGCACTGCAAGATTGAACCCAAAGCTAAGCACTTCTCCCATTGCAAGAAAGATCAATCTTGTAGGGCAAACCAAACTGATAATTCAAAGAGACTTGCAAAGATAACCAATCATACATAAAAGAATTCAGAGAAGATTCAAATATTGTTCATAGATAGTCTTAATCATAAACCCAGAATTCATCGGATCTCGACAAACACACCACAAAAGAAGATTACATCGAATAGATCTCCAAGAGAATCGAGGAGAACTTTGTATTGAGATCCAAAGAGAGAGAAGAAGCCATCTATCTAATAACTATGGACCTGAAGGTTTGAGGTAAACTACTCACACATCATCGGAGGGGCCATGGAGTTGATGTAGAGGCCCTCCGTGATCAATGCCCCCTCCGGCGGAGCTCCGGAAAAGGCCCCAAGATGGGATCTCTTGGGTACAGAAGGTTGCGGCGGTGGAAATAGGGTTTCGTGGTGCTCCTGGATGTTTTCAGGGTATGTAGGTATATATAGGAGGAAGAAGTAGGTCGGTGGAGCCACGAGGGGGAGGGGGCGCCCAGGGGGGTAGGCGCGCCCCCTGCCTCGTGGCCTCCTCGTTAGTTGCTTGACGTCCACGCCAAGTCCTCCGGATCACGTTTGTTCCAAAAATCACGCTCCCGAAGGTTTCATTCCGTTTGGACTCCGTTTGATATTCCTTTTCTGCGAAACACTGAAATAGGCAAAAAAAACAGCAATTTGGGCTGGGCCTCCGGTTAATAGGTTAGTCCCAAAAATAATATAAAAGTGTATAAATAAGCCCATTAAACATCCAAAACAGAATATATAATAGAATGAAACAATCAAAAATTATAGATACATTGGAGACGTATCAGCATCCCCAAGCTTAATTCCTGCTCGTCCTCAAGTAGGTAAATGAAAAAAAATAGAATTTTTGATGTGGAATGCTTTCTAGAATATTCTTCAATGTATTCTTCTCTACTGTGGCATGACTGTTCAGATCCAAAAGATTCGAGATAAAAGTTTATTGTTGACATAAAAATAGTAATACTCCAAGTATGCTAATCAAGCAATTATGTCTTATCAAAATACCATATCCAAAGAAAACTTATCCCTACAAAGTCATATAGTTTGGCCATGTTTCATTTTCGTCATACAAAATGCTCTCATCACGCACAACCCCGATGACAAGCCAAGCAATTGTTTCATACTTAGCCTTTTCAAACTTTTTCAACTTTTACGCAATATATGAGCGCGAGCCATGGGCATAGCACTATGGATGGAATAGAATATGATGATTGAGGTTGTGTGAGAAGACAAAAAGGGAGAAAGTTTCACATTGACGCGGCTAATCATTGGGCTATGGAGATGCCCACCGATTGATGTCAATGCAAGGAGTAGGGATTGCTATGCAACAGATGCACTAGAGCTATAAATATATGAAAGCACATCAAAGAAACTAAGTGGGTGTGCATCCACCTCGCTTGCTCACGAAGACCTAGGGCATTTGAGGAAGCCCATCATTGGAATATACAAGCCAAGTTATATAATGAAAAATTCCCACTAGTTTATGAAAGTGACAACATATGAGACTCTCCATCATGAAGATCATGGTGCTACTTTGAAGAACAAGTGTGGAAAAAGGATAGTAACACTGTCCCTTCTCTATTTCTTTTATTTGGGCCTTCTTTTTTTTCTTTTGGCCTTTTTTCTCTCTCTTTTTTTTCGTCCGGAGTCTCATCCCGACTTGTGGGGGAATCATAGTCTCCATCATCCTTTCCTCACTGGGACAATGCTCTAATAATGATGATCATCACACTTCTTTTTTACTTACAACTCAAGAATTACAACTCAATACTTAGAACAAAATATGACTCTATGTGGATGCCTCCGGCGGTGTACTGGGATTGCGATGAATCAAGAGTGACATGTATGAAAAATTATGAACGGTGGCTTTTCCACAAATACGATGTCAACTACATGATCAAGCATGGCAATATGACAATGATGATGCATGTCATAATAAATGGAACAATGGAAAGTTGCATGGCAATATATCTCAGAATGGCTATGGAAATGCCATCATAGGTAGGTATGGTGGCTGTTTTGAGGAAGATATAAGGAGGCTTATGTGTGATAGAGCGTATCATATCACGGGGTTCGGATGCACCGGCGAAGTGTGCACCAACTCTCAAGGTGAGAAAGGGCAATGCACGGTACCGAAGAGGCTACCAATGATGGAAGGGTGAGAGTGTGTATAATCCATGGACTCAACATTAGTCATAAATAACTCACATACTTATTGCAAAAATTTACAAGTCATCAAAACCAAGAACTACGCGCATGGTCCTAGGGGGATAGATTGGTAGGAAAGGACCATCGCTCGTCCCCGACCGCCACTCATAAGGAGAGCAATCAAAGAACACCCCATGCTTCAAATTTGTCACATAACATTTACCATACGTGCATGCTACGGGACTTGCCAACTTCAACACAAGTATTCATCAATTTCACAATTACTCAACTAGCACACCTCTAATATTACCACCTTTGTATCTCAAAACAATCTATCAAGCATTCAACTTCTCTTAGCATTGAAAATTTATAACCAAAGTGAATTACCATGTTGTTCTAAAGGACTATCAAAATGATATAAGTGAAGCATGAGAGATCAATTATTTCTATAAAATAGAACCACCGCCGTGCTCTAAAATATATAAGCGGAGCACTAGAGCAAAAATTATCCAACTCAAAAGATATAAGTGAAGCACATAGAGTATTATAATAAATTCCAATTCATGTGTGTCTCTCCCAAAAGGTGTGTACAACAAGGATGATTGTGGTAAACTAAAAAGCAAAGACTCAAATCATACAAGACGCTCCAAGCAAAACACATATCATGTGGCGAATAAAAATATAGCTCCAAGTAAAGTTACCTATGGACGAAGACGAGAGAGGCGATGCCTTCCGGGGCATCCCCAAGCTTGGCCTTTTGGTTGTCCTTGGATTTTACCTTGGGGTGCCTTGGGCATCCCCATGCTTAGGCTCTTGCCACTCCTTGTTCCATAGTCCATCAAATCTTTACCCAGAACTTGAAAACTTCACAACACAAAACTTAAAGAAAAATCTCGTGAGCTCCGTTAGTAAAAGAAAACAAACCACCACTTGAAGGTACTGTAATGAACTCATTCTTTATTTATATTGGTGTTAAACCTAATGTATTCCAACTTTTCTATGGTTCATAAACTCTATTACTAGCCATAGATTCATCAAAATAAGCAAACAACACACGAAAAACAGAATCTGTCAAAAACAGAAAAGTCTATAGTAATTTGTAGGTTTAGAATACTTATGGAACCCCAAAATTATAAAATAAATAGATGGACGTGAGGAATTTATACATTAATTATATGTACAAAGAATTAACTAAATATCACTCTCCAGTAAAAAAATGGCAGCAAATCTCGTGAGCGCTAAAGTTTCTGTTTTTTACAGCAAGATCACAAAGACTTTCCCCAAGTCTTCCCAAAGGTTCTACTTGGAACAAACACTAATTAAAAGCATAAAACCACATATAAAAAGAGGCTAGATGAATTATTTATTACTAAACAGTATCAAAAAGCAAGGAAGAAAAATAAAATTGGGTTGCCTCCCAACAAGCGCTATCATTTAACGCCCCTAGCTATGCATTGATAATTTCAATGATGCTCACATGAAAGACAAGAATTGAAGCACAAAGAGAGCATCATGAAACACGTGAAAAACACATCTAAGTCTAACATACTTCCTATGCATAGGCATCTTAAAGGCAAACAAATTATCATAGCAAGCAAAAACTAGCATATGCAAGGAAGCGGAAAGAAACAATAGCAATCTCAACATAATGAGAGGTAATTTAGTAACATGAAATTTTCTACAATCATATTTTCCTCTCTCATAATAATTACATGTGGGATCATAAGCAAATTCAACAAAATAGCTATCACATAAAATATTTTCAACACAATCCACATGCATGCAAAGTTGACACTCTTCCAAAACAGCGGGATTAACATTAACTAAAGTCATGACCTCTCCAAACCCACTTTTATCGAAAATTGCATAAGATTGAAGATTATACAAATACATGGGGTCTAAAGTTGACACTCTTCCAAACTGTCGGTGTACTAGAATAGGGGTACCCTAGTACCCCGAACTTGTGCACGGGCAGTTGCAGCACCCCGCGGCAAGGCTTGCCAGACGAACGCCAAGATCCCCCGTGGTTCCCTTGGAGCCATTCAAGAACAAAGTATTTAAGCTTAGGAGACAAGGCCCCGGCAAGAGGAGCTTGCCGGGAAGGCCAACCAAGGCACTCCAAGGAACTTGCCGCGACGCGCCACGCGCTCCGGCAAGGCAACAAGGCCCCGGCAAGAGGAGCTTGCCGGGAAGACCAACCAAAGTACCTCGAGGCCCGGTGAGCGACAAGCTTTCGGACCCGACAAGATAACAGCAGCGGCAAGGCGCTTGCCGCGGCAGGCGGCCACTCTGTGCCCACGCTCCAGCGCATCCACCAACGTGTCACTCTGGGGGCCTCTCCAGGCGCGCTTGGCGGGAGGCTGTGCAGCCAGCGGTGCGCAGTGGCATGCAAAGCTGACAAGATCGCCATCGTGGTGAACGGTGGCGCCCCTAACGGTCCTTTTCTGCACTGTTTGGGCAACTCAGACGGGCATTTAATGCCCTTGTCCCCTGCCATCAGGGTTAGGTAGGGTGCACTGTACAAGTAACTGTACCAACCACCTCACTTTTTAAATTTGTACCCTTCTCTGCGTTGCCACCTGTCGGTGACCCCTTTAGCGTATAAAAGGAGGCCCATGCGCAACCTAGAGGGGGTTCGGAGGTTGGCGAGGTTCGACTCATTCGTAAACCAGAAAACACTTAGCTCTCGCGAGCAAGAACAGAATACAACCAGACAAGCAGCAGTAGGAGTGTTATCTCTCCAGAGAGCTCCGAAGCTGGGTAAACTGCTCGTGTGCTTCGCCTCGATCTGCTCTTCGTGCGATCTCCGCCCCCCGCCGAACCGAAAGGGGCTCGGTCCGCCGGCCCCATAGGTGTTCGTGGATCAGTTTCCCCCGACATCTTTGGCGCGCCAAGTAGGGGGCGTCGAGATTGTGTGAACCTGATCCGGCATTCACACGAGCTAGATCTTCATTCCCTTCATCAACATGCCACCGAAGAGGAAGACTTCGGCGGCAACCGCTCCGTCCATGTCACTTCCGCCACCGTTGGAGCAAATGGGTGGTGGAATGGACGCCGGCGGAAGAATGGACGTCGACGAGGAAGCTTATGATGCTGCCAGGTCCAAAGACAAGGCTGCACAAACCTCGGCGACTGTACATGTTCTGCGCCACTCTCAGGAGGCGCAAGACCAACAGCGTCATGGCACTCGCAGTGCCATACGCGTGATAGGCCAAGACCAAGCTGGTGGATCTCGGGGCGCTCAAGACCAGCATGCACGCCAGCGTGCTGGCACGAGCGGGGCATGGTCGCCTGGACGGGATACTGCTCCTTCTAACATAGTTAGAAGTCCGAGCACGTCCCGCTCCTCGCGCCGTCCGCCACTGCCACCCACCACTCCAGCAGAAGCTTTGGCGCGAGCTCAACTGCTCCTAGATTACCCTCCGACGTCGGACAAGATCGACGAATGGAGGGCCACCATTCAGAGTCTCATCGGCTACGCCAGCGGCGACACTCCATGGCGGCCAAGCGCGTCTCCGCCGCGGCAGGGTTGCCGGGCGCGAGCCGGTGGTGACGAAACGGGAGGAGGTGCAACTACCATGCAATCACCATCCCGAAGGCCAAGATCGCCGACTCGCTGGATCCACCTCGACACTGACTCCACCGCATCGTCGGATCCACGAGCTCGTCGCGATCAGCGCCAAGTTCTTCATGATCGACAACAAGAAGACGCTCGAACTCGCATCGAGCGCCGAAGAGAAGCGCGACATCAATCCGACAAGCGTGCTGGGCCCTCTGTTGACATGCATGCGCCAGGGGAACCAGGCGATCTGCCATACGCGATAGGTTGCCCTGCGTTCACTCGTGAGCTGCGGCAAGTCCAGTGGCCCAGCACGAAGAACTTCAAGCCAGACGTACTGGAGAAGTATGACGGCAAGACGCATCCGTCGGAGTTCCTCAGCATTTACACCATTGCGGTGCAGGCTGCTGGAGGACGGGATGACAAGATCCTTGCCAACTACTTCCCGCTGGTGCTCAAGCCCAACGTCAGGTCCTGGCTCATGCACTTGCCGGACAACTCCATATCCTCTTGGGCTGATCTGTGCCATCAGTTTGTCGACGCCTTCACAGGCGGACACCAGCCTCATGGCCAGGAGAGTGATCTTCATCTGCTCGCCCAGAAGGAAGGAGAGCCCCTGCGCAAGTACATTCAGAGATTCAGCAGTGTGCAGCACAACAACCCAGACGTCCACCCTGCCACGGTGATCAGCGCGTTCCATCAGAACGTGCGAAACCGCAGGATGCGGGAGGAAATGGCGATGTGCAAGATCAGGGACGTCAGTGAGTTATATGCACTGGCCGACAAGTGTGCACGTGCTGAGGAAGGGAGGAGACTCCCTGGAGAGAATGTAGGAGCGGGAGGATCTGATAGTGAAGATGCTGCCCCGGCAAGGAAAAACCGGCGGCGGAACAACAGGAAGAGGAAAGGCAAAGAGGTGCTAGTTGTTGAGCAGTCCGGCAACGGTGGTGGCGCCAAGGAAGCCAAAGCTGGTGACTCCGGCAAGGAGGTTGCCGCGGAGGTGGCGGTCGCCGACAAGCAGGACGGCACCAACAAGCAGTATTGCAAGATCCACCGCACCAAGGGCCATGATCTCCAGAACTGTAAGAAAGTCGAGCAGCTTGTTGAGCAACAGAAAGCTGAATACGAGCGGCACGACAAGGAGAAGGCCCAGGAAGATGCTGGGGGATCCGGCAAGAAACATCCCGGCCGAGGAGGACGCCGCGGCAAGGCCAAGCAGCGACAAGGAGACAGACCTCCTCGCGGCCGCGACAAGGATGAAGATGACGACGACAATGAAGACATGGATGATGAGGAGACTGATGAGCAGGAGTTCCAGAAAGCCACAGAGGTCCTGTGCGTTGACGGTGGTGCTTCTCTGCATACCTTGCACCGCCAGCTCAAGCAATGGGTGCGGAAAGTTAATGCAGCAGAACCACCCGTCGAGTCACGCAAGCCTCTGAAATGGTCCAGCACGCCTATCATCTTTGATATTGAGGACCACCCTGATCACATAACTGCGGTCGGGTGCTTGCCGATGTTGGTTTCACCAACAATCCGCAACCTTAAGGTCACTAAGATGCTAGTTGACGGCGGGGCCGGCTTGAACCTAATCTCCTCCACGGTGCTCTAGAAACTCCAGATCCCTGATAGCGAGCTCGAAGAGACCGGTACATTTCAAGGAATCAACCCGGGAAGAAGCAAGCCGAAGGGAAAGATCACGTTGCCGGTAACATTTGGCAGCGAGCTGAACTTCAGGACTGAGAGGGTCACATTTGATGTTGCTGACTTTCCATTACCTTACAATGGAATCCTTGGCCGTCCGGCACTCGCCAAGTTCATGGCAGCCTCTCACTATGCGTACAACATACTGAAAATGCCAGGCCCGATAAGTGTCATCTCTGTCCCTGGCGACAAGAAGGATGCTCTTGTCTGTGCCGACAAGATCTACCGAGAAGCAGCAGCCGCAGCAGAACGCAAGACACTTGTCACTGAAGCTCCCGGGGGGAAGAAGAAGACCAAGTCCGGCAAGAGCTCTGATGCCCACTCCGGCAAGCGCACCTCTTCGGAGTGCTGCGCTACCGTCGAGGACGCACCATCGAGCTCCACCGGCAAGTGTAAGAAGGCAATGGCAGCTCCACCTGAGACCAAGAAGGTGTCTGCCAAGGAGGACGGCACTGGTGGTACCTTCACCATCAGCGCCACTCTTGACCCCAAATAGGAAAGCGCGCTCGTTGCTTTCCTGCGGGCGAATGTCGACGTGTTTGCGTGGCAACCGTCTGATATCCCCGGTGTTCCCAGGAAAGTAATTGAGCACCACCTTGCCGTCTGTCCTCATGCGCGACCCGTCAAGCAGAAAGTTAGGAAACAGGCAGTGGAGCGCCAAGAATTCATCACAGAAGAAATCAAGTTGGAAGCAGCAGGCCTTGTCAGAGGAGTGCTCCATCCCACGTGGTTGGCCAATCTTGTTGTCGTGCGCAAGGCTAACGGGAAATGGAGGCTTTGTATTAACTTCACTGATGTTAATAAAGCTTGTCCTAAAGACCCATTTCCCTTGCCGCGCATTGACCAGATTGTTGACTCCACAGCCGGATGTGATTTGCTTTCATTTCTTGATGCATACTCAGGATACCATCAAATCTTCATGGCAGAAGAGGATGAAGAGAAAACCGCATTTATCACCCCGTGTGGCACGTACTGCTTTGTACGGATGCCTTTCGATTTGAAGAATGCTGGTTCAACATTCGCAATGGTAGTCCACCACGCTTTTGAGCCACAGATGCACAGAAATGTGGAAGCCTACATGGATGACATAGTGGTCAAGAGCAAGAACAGGGCGACCCTGATTCAAGATTTAGACGAGACATTTGCAAATCTGCGCAAGATCAACCTCAAGCTTAACCCCGAGAAGTGCGTGTTTGGATTCCCTTCCGGCAAGCTTCTCGGGTTCTTCGTGTCTCAGCGGGGAATTGAAGCCAATCCCGACAAGATCAAGGCCATTGAGCAGATCGAAGCACCAAAGCGCGTCAAGGATGTACGAAGGCTTGCCGGTTGCATGGCTGCTCTCAGCAGGTTTATCTCTAGATCTGCTGAGCACGCCCTGCCATTTTTCAAAATTTTGAAAAAGGCAGGTCCAATAAAATGGATTCCGGAGGCGGAGGCTGCGCTGCAGGACTTGAAGAGATACCTGTCCTCCACTCCAACACTTGTCGCACCTAAGCCGCAAGAGAAGTTGCTACTGTATATAGCGGCAACCAATCAAGTGGTTAGTGCTGCGTTAGTGGCGGAGAGGGAGGCAGATGATGAGCCAGCAACCACGACAGATGCATCCAGCGACAAGCAGGGGGCTTCACCGACAAGCCCTGGTCCCGACAGAGATGAATCTGCGCAGGAGCATGATAAGATGTAGAAGAGAATGGTGCAGCGTCCAGTTTACTTTGTCAGTTCCCTTCTACAGGGGGCTAGATCAAGGTACTCTGGTGTGCAGAAGTTGCTTTTCGGCCTCCTCATGGCCTCGAGAAAGCTGCGCCATTACTTCCAAGCACATGAGATCACAGTCGTCACTCGCTTTCCGCTGAAGAGGATACTGCAAAATCCAGAAGCGACAGGCAGGATTGTCGAGTGGGTGCTGGAACTGTCAAGCTTTGGTCTCAAATTTGAGAGCACTTCAACTATCCAAAGCAGAGCGTTGGCAGAGTTCATAGCAGAATGGACGCCAACACCAGATGAAGAAATTCCAGAGACGAGCATCCCCGTCAAAGAGGCAAGCAAAGAGTGGCTGATGTACTTTGATGGTACCTTTTCGCTGCAAGGCGCCGGTGCGGGCGTGCTGCTTGTCGCGCCCACCGGAGAGCACCTCAAGTACGTAGTCCAGATGCACTTTCCCAAGGAGCAAGCAACCAACAATACTGCAGAGTACGAAGGATTGCTTGCCGGTCTCAGAATCGCAGCAGACCTTGGGATCAAGAAGCTCATTGTCAGGGGTGACTCACAGCTTGTCGTCCGCCAAGTGAACAAGAATTACCAGAGTCCATTGATGGAAGCATATGTTGATGAAGTGAGGAAGCTAGAAGAGCACTTTGACGGCCTACAGATGGAGCATATCCCAATAGCTCAGAATGACATTGCTGATGGCCTATCAAAGTGCGCCGCACTAAAGTTACCTGTGGAACCAGGGATCTTTGTGCTCAAGTTGACTCAACCATCCGTAACACCATCAACTGGACAAAGCAAGAAGAGGAAGTTGGTTTCTGGTGACTACTTTCTGGCAGAGCTCCCCGAAGCCGCCGGCAAGAAAGTCCCCAAGATCAACACCAAGGATGCTGAGGGGCAGTCTGCTCCGGCAAGCCTTATGGTTTGTTCCGTTGAAGCAGACGCTCCCGACAAGTTTTGCTCCGGCAAGCTTGCCGGGGAACATCAAGCTCCGGCAGGGCCGCAAGTCCTTGCCGTAGAAGCGGATGTTCCCGCAGCAGCAGATGTGCCTTTAGTCCTTGTTGTCGAGCCACAAGCTCCAGCATGGGCACAACAGATTGTCCATTTCCTTCAGACAGGAGAACTTCCCGAAGAGCAAAAAGAAGTGGAAAAAGTAGCCCGACAGTCAAGTATGTACCAGTTTGTCGATAGCATACTATACAGAAAAAGACTCAACGGTGTGAAATTGAAGTGTATTTGCCGGGAAGATGGACAAAAGCTGTTGGCAGAGATACATGGAGGCATATGTGGCCACCACATTGGCGCAAGAGCACTTGCCGGCAAAGCTTTCCGGCAAGGTTTCTTTTGGCCGACAGCCCTCCAGGATGCAACTGCACAAGTAACCAAGTGTGAAGCGTGCCAGTTCCACTCCAAACAGATACACCAGCCAGCTCAAGCTCTCCAGACGATCCCTTTATCCTGGCCATTTTCAGTCTGGGGGCTCGATATCTTCGACCCTTTCCCCCGAGCTGTCGGGGGCTTTGAGTACTTGTATGTCGCAATCGACAAGTTCACAAAGTGGCCGGAAGTGCAGCCAGTGAGGAAGGTGACAGCACAGTCAGCAGTCAAGTTCTTCAGGTCAATTGTTTGTCGTTTCGGGATCCCTAACAGGATCATCACCGACAACGGCATGCAATTTACGAGCCGCACCTTCATGCAGTACGTCCAAGACCTTGGCGCCAAGGTCTGCTTCGCTTCTGTTGCTCATCCGAGAAGCAACGGTCAAGCAGAGAGGACAAATGCTGAAGTGCTGCACGGGCTCAAGACCAGAACTTTCGACAGGCTGCGCAAGTGCGGAAGAAACTGGATCAAGGAGCTGCCGGTGGTTCTTTGGTCGATCAGAACGACGCCAAATCGAGCCACTAGCCAGACGCCTTTCGCTCTAGTCTATGGAGCAGAGGCAGTTCTCCCCACGGAACTCGTATACGGATCGCCTTGAGTGCTCGCTTATGATGAGCTTGAGCAAGAACAGCTGCGACAAGACGACGCGCTGCTCCTTGAGGAAGATCGTCTTCAGGCTGCTGTACGAGCTGCTCGATACCAACAAGCTTTGCGCCGCTACCATAGCCGCGAAGTTAAGGCCAGAAGCTTCGAGGAAGGCGACCTTGTTCTTCGGCGTGTTCAGTCCGCCAAGAATTCCAACAAGTTGACGCCGAAGTGGGAAGGCCCTTATCGGGTGAAACGAGTCACAAGGCCCGGCGCTGTCCGCCTTGAGACCGAAGATGGCATTCCGGTGAGCAACTCCTGGAACATAGAACATCTTCGTAAGTTTTTCCCGTAGGGCGCGGTTGCCGGAACCAGTTCCGGCAACCACCTTTTGTACAAGTCTTGCCGCTGTTGCATGTAATCCTTTGTACAAAGCCGGGCGCAGATCCCGTGCATAAGTAAAACCCCATGTGCTCCGCACAACTTGTCCATTTCATGAATTAGTTTCTTTCTTGCATGCGTTATCTAACACTTTGTGCAGCACCTACATCCGGTAAGCAATAACGAGCCGAAGGGCTCCATATCATTATTTTCTCTTCTATCTTGTTTTTCTCAACAAAGGAAAAGAAGGTTCCCTCGCACACAAGTTTGCCAGGGGGAAGGAGAAGATTGTGGTATGGACCAGGCGTCATTCAAGCAAAGTTTTGCCTTGTCGGGAAGCAAACGACAGAAAAGCTAAGTTGCCAAAGTTTGAGCAATCAGTTTTTAAATTTTTGAGTTATCTTCCTCGAACGATCCTGCTTTGTATGGAAAATTGCGCGGAGGAACCAACTCGTGGCTAGTTGCGCCCTTACTTTGTTTCGAGTCCGCTCAACAACTTAAATGTGCTGCATCTAGTCGCGACAAGGTTTCTTGTCGGAAGCAGCACCGCCAGCAGGCTGCTGACGTTTCGCACTCAGCGCTCGCGGCTCGGGTGCCTGCGCCGACAAGTTCCCTAGAAGCGTAGGGTAAAAACATACAAAGGAAGGAATCTAGTAGAGGAAATAACATAGCAATTGATAACAGAAATAAAGTTATATTACAAGATAACTTGTCGCAGCTCTAACAGACTGTTTTCATAACATGATTAGCAGCGACAAGGGAAAAGAAGAAATGGGCGGCCTAGTCTACGCGATCGCCCTCAACCCTCTTGATCTCGCTCACCTTGTCCACAATGGATGCGACAAGGGCCTTGAGTGCGTCCCGATCGGCATCTGGCGGCAAGGACTTGAGGACGTTGGTGAAGCTGAGGCCTGGATTGCGGAAGGGCACCTTCATCAGCACCTTCTGGAGAACCCCGACGCAGATTTTGCGCGACTCGTCGGCCAGCTGCTTTGGGATCCTCTCCCGGAGCCGCTGGAGTGCCGTCACCACGCCCTTGAAGAACGGGCTGAGCTTGGCGCTGGGTTGGAGATTCTCGTCGGAGGGATACCCAAAGTCCTCCATCCCCAGCTGCGCCAGCTCCTCGTCGATGACAATCACCGCGGCCTTGGCCCTCTTCGCCGCTCTCTGGGCCAGCGTCCTGAAAAGAAAGGAGTCCAGATTGAAGCAAGTCAGATACAAGATAAAAACAGCAAGATTGAAGAACTATAAGAGCACCAAAGAAACTTACTCTTCTTCCTCCTCGTCGGAGCTGAGCGCAGAAAGATCGAAGTCCGGCTCCCCTCCGGTGCGGCGAGGCGGAGGAGTAGGATCCCTTGCCCGCTTGGCGGGGGCGGTGGCGGTGGCCCGGGAAGACCCCGCTCTAGTTGCCGCTGCTGCGTGAGGCGCTCCCGCGGCAACATTGCTTGCCGCGGTAGAGCGTGTCGCACGGCTCGGCGGCTGTTGACCCGGCTGCCGCCCCGCTACGTCCGCAGCCCTGCGAAGACGCCTTCTTGGCGGGGTCGGGGGCTCCGCCTGCGGCAAGCCTTCTGAAGGCCCGGGCTCTTCCTCGCCGGCCTCGCTCGGCTCAGCTTCAGAGCCGGCAGGCTCTTCTTCGCCAATGAACTCCGCGTGCTCGGCGAGGTTTGCCGCCTCTGCCGCCTCCGCCTCCTCCATAGTGAACCCGAACGCGCCCGCGGCAGCTGCAGCCGCAACCTCTTCCGCCCTAGTGGCGATGCACTGCAGCTCCTCGTCAGTGGTGTCACGGGTGAGGCTCTTCTGCTTGTCAGCGTGGACCGGCACTTCTTCCAAGTTGTCAAAGAACGCTTGCACGACGTCATCTGCAGGCTCTTGCCAAGTTGGAACGATTCCGTGTGAATCGCACAACAGCATCATGGCGCGGATCCGGTCAAGTGAAGAATTATTGCACAATGGAACGACGCCCCTCGCCAGCGTGAACGGGTGCTGGGGATCGCGTTTGAACAACTCCAGGAGCATTGCATCCAGCTCCATGATGGTGAAGTTGTAGTTGAGGCCCGGCCGCAGCCTCATGATGTCCGCCGAGTTCTTGAATTCCCAGGCGGGCCTCCCCCTCTCCTGCAGGGGGGCGATGCGGTGGCGGAGGAAATCTGCGCCTACAGCGCCTACAGTGAGCCCGGCAAGCCTGAGGCGAAGGATCCTAGTAATGGCGATCTTCAGCCTCTCGTCTTCCAGGGCCATGTTGCTCCAGTCATTGCCGCACACTATTGGAGCTTGACGCACGGCGGTGAAGGGCTGCGGATTATCCTCGACGATCCAACACCACTCCGCTCTCCACTCCTCCCACTTGCTGCGGAGCTCACCCTCCAAGTACGCCTCCTTCTTGCCGATTCTCGAGATCCAGGCGATCCCTCCGGCAAGCGGCTCTCCTCTCTCTACCCGAGGTATGAAGAAGTGGCGGAAAAGGGCAACATTGGGGTGGACTCTGACAAAGTTTTCGCACAAATGTGCGAAAACTGCCATGGTCAGAACGGCGTTGGGGGTGAAATCAAGGAGGCGGAAGCCGTAGGTGTTCATGATATCGCAGAAGAACTCCGAGAAGGGCGGGCAGAGCCTGCAATAGAAGAACAGCGCGAAGAATGGGTACCCGTTTGGAGCCAGTTCCGAAGCAGCGGCCGGGAGTACCCTCGTGCGCGGATGCGCATGCGTCTCCGTCGCCTAAAAGAGGTAGAAGTACTCCCTCAGCTCCTTCGCGCCGAGCTGGGGGGAGAAGATCGCCCGCTCCTTCCGCAGCGCCGCGAGCCGCTGCGCCTCGGCCGACTTCACGCCCTTTCCCTTGTCGGCTTTCGGAGCCATGGCGGAGGTGGTGGGGGAGGTCGACGACGTTGGTGATGCTGGTGGCAATGGGGGGCGGAGCGCTGCTCTCTCGACTTCGAGAAGAAGGGGGGGAGCGGCGGAGGTTCGTGAAGATGGAGTAGTAGCAACCAGCAAGGGGGAACGAACTGCCCCTGTTTCCTCTGCTTATAAAGAGGGACGGGGCGGACGTTTCGCCCTTCCGAATAAAGAACCACCCATGATCTCTCCCAGGACGCCGCATTCAACGCGTGCCGTTAGGGGAGAGCGCGGTGGATACGGAGCGAGATTCGGCGTGGCCCAGTCCGCGTGTGCCCGTGCCCTGTCTTGGGCCTGGCCCAACAGCGCTCGGCATCGTGTCTGGCCCAGGCCCGGGGGCTCCTGTCGGTGTACTAGAATAGGGGTACCCTAGTACCCCGAACTTGTGCACGGGCAGTTGCAGCACCCCACGGCAAGGCTTGCCAGGCGAACGCCAAGATCCTCCGTGGTTCCCTTGGAGCCATTCAAGAACAAAGTATTTAAGCTCAGGAGACAAGGCCCCGGCAAGAGGAGCTTGCCAGGAAGGCCAACCAAGGCACTCCAAGGAACTTGCCGCGACGCGCCACGCGCTCCGGCAAGGCAACAAGGCCCCGGCAAGAGGAGCTTGCCAGGAAGACCAACCAAAGTACCTCGAGGCCCGGTGAGCGACAAGCTTCCGGACCCGACAAGATAACAGCAGCGGCAAGGCGCTTGCCGCGGCAGGCGGCCACTCTGTGCCCACGCTCCAGCGCATCCACCAACGTGTCGCTCTGGGGGCCTCTCCAGGCGCGCGTGGTGGGAGGATGTGCATCCAGCGGTGCGCAGTGGCATGCGAAGCTGACAAGATCGCCATCGTGGCGAACGGTGGCGCCCCTAACGGTCCTTTTCTGCACTGTTTGGGCGACTCAGACAGGCATTTAATGCCCTTGTCCCCGGCCGTCAGGGTTAGGTAGGGTGCACTGTACAAGTAACTGTACCAACCACCTCACTTTTTAAATTTGTACCCTTCTCTGCGTTGCCACCTGTCGGTAACCCCTTTAGCGTATAAAAGGAGGCCCATGCGCAACGTAGAGGGGGTTCGGAGGTTGGCGAGGTTCGACTCATTCGTAAACCAGAAAACACTTAGCTCTCGCGAGCAAGAACAGAATACAACCAGACAAGCAGCAGTAGGAGTGTTATCTCTCCGGAGAGCTCCGAAGCTGGGTAAACTGCTTGTGTGCTTCGCCTCGATCTGCTCTTCGTGCGATCTCCGCCCCCCGCCGAACCGAAAGGGGCTCGGTCCGCCGGCCCCATAGGTGTTCGTGGATCAGTTTCCCCCGACACAAACCCACTTTCAATATTGCAAACATTATTATCAATCTTATATTCATCATGGGGCTTAAATAAATTTTCAAGATCATAAGAATAATCACCCCAATCATGATCATTGCAACAAATAGTAGTCATAGCAAGACTAGCATCCCCAAGCTTGTGGTTTTTCATATCATTAACACAATTGACATGAGTATAATTTATAATAACATCATTGCAATCATGTTTTTCATCGAAGGAACTATCAAGTATGGGTGCAATAGCAACGATCTCATGTTTAACATAAGGAACTATAGCAAATTCATCTTCATAAATATTGGCATCATGGTCACAAAAATAGCAAGCATCATGTTCATCAAGGGATATTTCAATCAAATCATTGGAATCATAATTATCTATAGATTCATGCATATCATTATTTTCTTCCAAAGCAATGGTCATTATTTCAGTAAATTCTTTGACATAGACATTATGAGCATAGTTTTCATAGCAATATTTAAGTATGTGAAAATTTTCAGATTCGTAGAGAGTAATATCATACTTTTCAATCAAGGAAGCAACTTCATAAGCCCCCTTAAAAGCAACAAATTCTTCAATTTGTTCGATATCGTAGTAACTATAAACACCCTTTGCATAAGAAGATAAGATTTCATTATCATTAAACTCACATAGGTAGGGGAGGTGTTTTTTAGGGTTCTTAGAGAAACAAGTAAAATCACAAATTTCACAAAGATTCCAAGCATAACATAGTAATCTGTTTATTTGATCCCATAAGAGTCTCCCTTTTTTCAGACAAACGATGATGCACAAAATGAGCATGCTCATCTAAAGATTTCCCATCAACTAGGCTAGTTGGGGTTTCAGCATGAGCGCATAAGGATCAAAGATGATCCAAGTAGAACACTTTAAGTGGATCCATATCAATAGATTTTTAGCAAGCAAATAGAAGGCACATGGAAACACAAAGAAAGATACATACGGGAAGAAGGCGAATGGAAAAAGGGCGAATAAAACAGCAAGGGTGAAGTGGGGGAGAGGAAAATGAGAGGCAAATGGAAAATAATGTAATGCAAGGGATAAGAGTTTGTGATGGGTACTTGGTATGTCTTTACTTGTGCATAGACTCCCCGACAATGGCACCAGAAATCCTTCTTGCTACCTCTTGAGCATGCGTTGGTTTTCCCTTGAAGAGGAAAGGGTGATGCCGCAAAGCAGCGTAAGTATTTCCCTCGGTTTTTGAGAACCAAGGTATCAATCCAGTAGGAGACCAAGCGTGAGTCACCTCGTACCTACACAAACAAATAAGAACCTCGCAACCAACACGATAAAGGGGTTGTCAATCCCTTCACAGCCACTTGCAAGAGTGAGATATGATAGAGATAACAATAAGATACATATTTTTGGTATTTTTATGATATAAATTGAGAGTAAAGATTGCAAAATAAAATAGGTTGGAAACTTGTATGATGGACAATAGACCCGGGGGCCATAGGTTTCACTAGTGGCTTCTCTCAAGATAGCATAAGTATTGCGATGGGTGAACAAATTACTGTCAAGCAATTGATAGAATTGAGCATAGTTATGAGAATATCTAGGTATGATCATGTATATAGGCATCACGTCCGTGACAAGTAGACCGACTCCTGCCTGCATCTACTACTATTACTCCACGCATCGACCGCTATCCAGCATGCATCTAGAGTATTAAGTTCATAAGAACGGAGTAACGCTTTAAGCAAGATGACATGATGTAGAGGGATAAACTCATGCAATATGATATAAACCCCATCTTTTATCCTCGATGGCAACAATACAATACGTGTCATTTCCCCTACTGTCACTGGGATCGAGCATCGCAAGATTGAACCCAAAGCTAAGCACTTCTCCCATTGCAAGAAAGATCAATCTAGTAGGCCAAACCAAACTGATATTTCGAAGAGACATGCAAAGATAACCAATCATACATAAAAGAATTCAGAGAAGATTCAAATATTGTTCATAGATAGTCTTGATCATAAACCCAGAATTCATCGGATCTCGACAAACACACCGCAAAAGAAGATTACATCGAATAGGTATCCAAGAGAATCGAGGAGAACTTTGTATTGAGATCCAAAGAGAAAGAAGAAGCCATGTAGCTAATAACTATGGACCCGAAGGTCTGAGGTAAACTACTCACACATCATCGGAGGGGCCATGGAGTTGATGTAGAGGCCCTCCGTGATCAATGCCCCCTCCGGTGGAGCTCCGGAAAAGGCCCCAAGATGGGATCTCTTGGGTACAGAAGGTTGCGGCGGTGGAAATAGGGTTTCGTGGTGCTCCTGGATGTTTTCAGGGTACGTAGGTATATATAGGAGGAAGAAGTAGGTCAGTGGAGCCACGAGGGGCCCACGAGGGGGAGGGGGCGCTGAGGGAGTCCTGGTGTCGGTGTCAAAACCGGCGGATCTCGGGTAGGGGGTCCCGAACTGTGCGTCTAGGCCGGATAGTAATAGGAGGCAGGGGACACTTTGTTTTACCCAGGTTCGGGCCCTCTCGATGGAGGTAATACCCTACTCCTGCTTGATTAATATTGATGATATGGGTAGTACAAGAGTAGATCTACCACGAGATCAAGGAGGCTAAACCCTAGAAGCTAGCCTATGGTATGATTGTTGTGTATGGAGTTGATTCTGTCCTACGGACTACAACCCTCCGGTTTATATAGGCACCGGATAGGGTTAGGGTTACATAGAGTCGGTTACAATGGTAGGAGATCTTGAATATCCGCATCGCCAAGCTTGCCTTCCACGCCAAGGAAAGTCCCATCCGGACACGGGACGAAGTCTTCAATCTTGTATCTTCATAGTCCAGGAGTGTGGCTGAAGGTATAGTCCGGCTACCCGAACACCCCCTAATCCAGGACTCCCTCAGTAGCCCCTGAACCAGGCTTCAATGACGACGAGTCCGGCGCGCAAATTGTCTTCGGCATTGCAAGGCGGGTTCCTCCTCCAAGTCCTTCATAGAAGATTGTAAACACCAAGAGTAGTGTCCAGCTCTGCAAAATAAGTTTCCACATATTGCCATAGAGAGAATAATATTAACACAAATCAAATCTGCTGACGTATTCTGCAGTGCGCCATCACACTACAGCCAAGTCCTTTACTCGAATCGTTTTTACTTTTCCACCTCAGCATGTTTTGCGAGGCGGTTTCCTTGGCACGTCTTGTCAAAGCAGAGATCGTGTACCCTTTTTACGGGATTCTCATCAGTACGGACGTGGGTAACCCAACCACGCCATTTATCACGGCGCTCGGGAGGCAAGCGAGTTTTATTAGGTAGGTGGGGACGCATAACCGCATCCGCCTATATAAGGGGATAAGGATCCACCCTTTTTACCTATGCCTTCTTCCTCCCTTGCCTACCCATCTCTCGCGCACCCGAGCTCCAGCGCCCAAGCCCGCACTTCCCACCTCAACCTTCTCCAGCAATGTCCGGAGCGGGAGGCAAATGGATGGTCTCCTCCATCACGGAGGGCAAAGTCAAGAAGCTAAGGAAGGCTGGGTATCTGTCCAAGGACATCGCGCACCGGCTTCCCGAAGAGGGGCAGCTTATCCCCACCCCAAGGCCCCATGAGAGGGTGGTATTTCTCCTCCACTTCCTCCGCGGACTGGGTTTTCCACTCCACCCATTTGTACGGGGGCTCATGTTCTACTACAGCCTGGATTTCCATGATCTGGCTCCGAACTTCATCCTCAACATCTCGGCGTTTATCATCGTGTGCGAGGCCTTTCTCCGTGTCCGCCCCCATTTCGGCCTTTGGCTCAAGACTTTCAACGTCAAGCCCAAGGTGGTGAGCGGCAGCCAGGCGGAGTGCGGAGGCGCCATGGCGGGTAAGATGGCCAACGCCCTATGGTTCGAGGGCTCTTTCGTGGAGACTCTAAAGGGATGGCAATCCGGGTGGTTTTATATCACCGAGCCGCGCGATCCGGAATGGACCGCGGCCCCCGAGTTCTGATCCGGACCCCCCACGCGGCTTGTGTCCTGGAAAGAGACGGGCCTGTCATGGGGTGACGAAAAAGAGGTGATCGGATTGCAAACATGCATCCAGTCCCTGGTGAACAAGCCAGTCTAGCTAGTTAATATAATCCAGGTTATGCTCGTCTGCCGGATCCTCCCGTGCCAACAATGGGATTTCAATCTGTGGGAGTTCGACCCGGCGCAACATCAAACCCTCAACAGGCTCTTCGACACAACGTACGAGGACGCCTGGAAGATGCTATTCAAGGGCGCTGAGGCTCCCGCATCCGCTTCCGAGGACCGCGGATACAGCTTGCAGCGTCACGCTAGCAAGGTATGCCATCTACACCTTTTACAGGATGTTAAGCTTTTTTCATAGTTTGACTCTATGCGGGATCTAAACTCCCTTACCTTTGACAGGCTTGGCGGGCGATAGCCGAACCAATTAACTGTCCGGCTCCGCTGCCCGAAGACCCAGCCCCAGCTCTACTAGTGAAGCTGCTGGCTCCGGCGCCTTATGTGGTGCCGGAAAAGAAGGCCAAGAAGAAGAAAACCACGGGGACTCGAAAGAGTACCCGTAATGTGGTGCTGTCGGACTCGTCATCCGACGAGTCCGAGATGCCCTCTTCCCGTGAAAACGAGGAGGAGGAAGAAGAAACCTCTCCCCCTCCAGCGGGGGGAGGAAAGAAAAGGAAGGCCGCCCCAATGGGGGAGGGGCAAAGGGTCCAAGAAGAGGAAAACCCCTCCACCGGACTACGCCCCCGATGCCGACGAGGATGAAGGGGAGTGGCCGGACAGGACCAGGCGTCCGGCAAAATCGTAAGTGTTTAGATACCAGAGTAACTCATGATATTCCTTCTGTTGCACAGCTTTCCCTAATGTCGAATATAATCATGCAGCCCGCCCCGGGCCGAACTCAACGAGTCGTCGAGCGGCTCCCTGGATTCATCGGACGTGAACTCCGTTCCGCCCGCTGTCTCCCCCGCACTGCGGATGACGCCGAAGTGGCGTCGCAACGAGCTCCAGGGCAGGAGGAGGTGGTCCTGGAGGAGCCGCAAGGCGACCTCCCGGACCCCAGGAGTGAAGGGGACAAGACCCCCAGGGCTCCAAGTCCGGCTTTAAGCCGGACACCGTGCCAGAATCTTCAACAATTTCGGACCGCGGCAGGCGAACTCCTTCCAAGAGGAGCAAGCCTTCTGAGCCGGCAGCCTCCGTCCAACCGGAGGCGCCGGACAATCTGCTGGAGGTGCTTGAAGGTGCCTCCATCGACGAGGAGCACCGTACTATTATGAGTACGGTGATCCAGAAGGTTCAGTCCGCCAAGAGCGGGCTAAGTGAAGCTTGCGCTAGCCTCCTAACAGGCTTCGAGGTAAGTAAAAATATGTAAAAATATTACCGCATAGATAGTAGGCCCTGATGCTCTGTTTGGCGTTCGGAAAGAAAAGCCAAATAGAGGATCTATTAAATTTCACAGGAGTCTAACAATAAAGAGTCAATATGCGTATGCAGGCTTCGCTGCTGGCCACCGCCGCACTGCCTGCGGAGGTGGGTGCCCTGAAACAGGGACTCGAGCGGTCCGAGCAAGAGCTCGGCCTTGCCAAGCAGCGGCTCGAGGAGAAAGAAGGTAAGAAATACCTTACATAAAAAGTGCCTATAGAGAGGCATGATTGCAAAAAATAACGGGATTGTACTGCTTATTGTAGGGGCCACGACTGAGGTGGCGACCCTCAAGCAGGCGCTGTCCGAGGCCGAAAAGAAAACGGCCGCGGAGCACACCGAGCGAGAGAAACTTGGGGCTCAGGTCGGTGAGGTGCAGCAAGAGCTTCAGGCTCTCATGAAGAAACATGAGAGTTTGGAGCTTGAGTCAAAGACCCAAGCGTCCGAGCTCGCGGCGGCCCTTGAGACTGCCAAGTCTTCCAAGGCCGAAGCCCAAAAGGCCCTCCGAGAGTTGGAGGATATGAAGAAGATAGCAGCAGGTAAGGCATTCTTTATGCAAAGCAGAAATATAAAAGTAAACTACTTGTTACTTACCTGAATCCGGAGTTCTCCAGGGGCATTCGCAGATCTTCCCCGCAGCGTATCCGATGCCGCCGCATTCTACCGAGCTGAAGAGGGCAGCTCGACGGAGAAGGTGTTCTGGTCTCAGTATGCTGAGGCCGGACACCCTGTGCCCTTGAGCGACCAGCTGAAACAGCTGGTCGAACTCCACAAGGCGGCCGAACAGGCCATGAAGGGCTTCATAGTTCGGCTGTGGCCCGGAGAGGCCCTGCCTGGGAGCTACTTCGGGATGGTGGAGGCCTGTCCAAGGCTCGAGGTCATCAAGCGCTCCGTCTGCATCGAAGGTGCCCGTAGGGCCCTTGCCCGTGCAAAGGTGCACTGGGGTAAGCTAGACGGTGAAAAGCTTGTGAGGGACGGGCTGCCGCCGGGGAAGGAGCATCACAAGCCGGAGAACTACTATAAGGATGTTCTGGCGGGTGCCCGCCTTGTGGCGGATGAATGCACCAAGGATGTAATTTTTGAATGAATTCGCTCGTGTTTATCCTGTGCGCTGAAAACTTGTTCATATGCGCTAAGCAATGCTTATTGAATTTAAAATATTATTTTCCGTGCGGCCGTTTATCAAAAATTGAGAGATGGCCAGTCGTCGGCTTTTGCCCCCATGCCACTAGTGTTGGGGTGTTCGGTGATAAACCTGGGCGCTCTTTTTCCCATGGTTGGGTCCTTCGAGGGAGGCGCTCAGCACGACGAACGAGGCAATCGGACTATAATGCTTGAACACTCTCACTTAGCCATAGAACTTTATAATTTTAAATTTCGGCGAAGCCCCTAGTTCGGAAGACCGAGTTCGGGGCGCTATCCATGCCTTGGCTGGGGTTATCCAGCTCCTCGCTCGAAGCGGCATAAGCCTTTAGGGACTCGAAAAACCTCTCGAACAGCGACCGGTCTCTTGCCTCATCATGACAGTCAGTTTTAGCTTTCTCCACTGAGGTGCTTAACCCAGCTCAACCGGGGCACAATCGCAGTGGTTCTCCTAGTGCTACCTTAGCCGATATAGCGGAATGTAAGGCACCAAAACATAGGAGCCGGGCAAACCCAACTATTGACCCAAATCATGATTCGGAGCCGATGCATATAGTGCTATAAGTTCGGGGTGCCGCACTTGTGAAAGTGTACGGACTTCTCACACCATATTAAAGGGTACTGAAGCCCCTGGCGTACTTGTCGTACCATAGTGTACGGGTGCAACATGTCATTAATGAACATATATATCAAAAGAGTAATGCAAAAAATAGACAAAAAGCTAAGCATTGTTTATAGAGAGGCTATTTATCAAAGCCGAACGATACAAATAGTGCGGTAAGCAAAAGATATTGGACTATTCAGTATGTCCTGACCAGGGGCAGGCCGCGGAATTATATTTAAAGCAGGTATACCACTCGTAACAGAGACCACCTGGGAGTTCCATAATGCGGCATGGCTTGTCTGCCTCCCTGGATCTTGCATCGTTTGTGCGGCAGTCGAATTGCCGAACAGGTCGTCCGAAGTATGGAGTCCTGAAAGTAAGAAAAAATTAAAAAAGAATCCGGCAGCCCCTGGTACGTTTTAAGCCGTATTTTGGGCGTGTCATTATTGTGCCCCTTCCCCTGTGCCCATGGTATTTCAAGGGCGTAGTTATGTACGCGAGGTACTGGTTTCGCTAGGTCGCGAAAGCTGGGGTTGGGGCTGCATTGCTACGCTTGCTCAGAGTGTGCCAGGCGGTCCTGCTGTAGGTTACTCTGGGCGCGCTTGGCACTGTCTGGCTTTTTAATGGCCAGACTGGAGAATTGCCTAAGAAGGCTACTTTGTACCTCCGCTGCAAGAGCCGCCGTATGCTCCTCCGTACGGAGGGAGCGTTCGGTGTTTCCGTTGACCGTGATTACTCCTCGAGGGCCTGGCATCTTGAGTTTGAGATATGCGTAGTGCGGCACCGCATTGAATTTTGCGAATGCGGTTCGTCCAAGCAGGGCGTGATAGCCACTGCGAAACGGGACTATATCAAAGATTAACTCTTCGTTTCAGAAGTTATCCGGGGATCCGAAGACCACGTCAAGTGTTACTGAGCCTGTACAGTTGGCTTCTACACCTGGTATAACGCCTTTAAAGGTCGTTCTTGTGGGTTTGATCCTTGAGGGATCTATGCCCATTTTCCGCACTGTATCCTGATAAAGCAGGTTCAGGCTACTGCCGCCGTCCATGAGGACTCTTGTGAGGTGAAATCCGTCGATGATTGGGTCGAGAACCAATGCGGCGAAGCCGCCATGACGGATGCTAGTGGGATGGTCCCTTCAATCAAAAGTGATCGGGCAGGAGGACCATGGGTTGAACTTTGGGGCGACTGGCTCCATCGCGTATACGTCCCGTAGCGCATGCTTCCGCTCCCGCTTGGGAATGTGGGTTGCGTATATCATGTTCACCGTCCGCACTTGTGGGGGAAAGCCCTTCTGTCCATTGTTGTTCGGCGGCTTGGGCTCCTCGTCGTCGCTGTGCAGCCCCTTGTCTCTGTTTTCAGCCTTTAACTTGCCTGCCTGCTTGAACACCCAACAATCCCTGTTAGTGTGATTGGCTGGCCTTTCAGGGGTGCCATGTATCTGACACAAGCGATCGAGTATTCGGTCCAAACTGGACGGGCCCTGAGTATTCTTTTTGAATGGCTTTTTCCGCTGACCGGATTTATAGCCTTTGAATCCGGCGTTGACTGCCGTGTCTTCATTGCTATCGCTGTTAACGCGGCGTTTTTGCTTATTCCGACGTGTCCTGCCACTTTTGTCCTTGGTATCCAAATTACCAGGGTTCTTTGACAAGTTGTTACTGCGAGCTAGCCAGCTGTCTTCTCCCGCGCAAAAGCGGGTCATGAGTGTCGTGAGGGCTGCCATGGATTTCGGCTTTTCCTGTCCCAGGTGCCGGGCAAGCCACTCGTCGCGGATGTTATGCTTGAAGGCTGCTAGGGCCTCTGCGTCCGACAGTCGACTATCTGGTTTTTCTTTGTTAGGAACCGTGTCCAGAATTGTCTGGCCGATTCTTCTGGCTGCTGAATTATGTGGCTTAAGTCGTCGGCATCCGGCGGTCGCACGTAAGTGCCCTGGAAGTTGTCGAGGAATGCCGCTTCCAGGTCCTCCCAAGAGCCGATTGAGTCTGCTGGCAAGCTGTTAAGCCAATGCCGGGCCGGTCCTTTAAGTTTGAGCGGGAGATATTTTATGGCATGTAGATCATCGCCACGTGCCATGTGGATATAAAGGAGATAATCCTCGATCCATACCGCCGGGTCTGTTGTGCCATCGTATGACTCGATGTTTACGGGTTTGAATCCCTCTGGGATTTTATGATCCATTACTTCATTCATGAAGCATAGCGGGTGTGCGGCGCCTCTGTACTGGGCTATATCACGACGCAGCTCGGAAGAGCTATGTCTGCTGTGTTCGGCCTGGCCGGATTTGTTGTATCCGGAGTGAAGATCATTGTCACATGCCGTAGGGCACCTGCGTGATCCGTAGATCGATCTTGTCTGTCTTGCCTTATCTTCCGGTATGTCTCGCAGGTCGGGCGCATTTTCCCGTGCCTTAGTTGAGCGACGTCGGGGCATGGCTTGGGTGGAGGGCCGAGAGGCCTCTCTGTCGCGCCCGCGAGGTGGCCGGTCTGCCATGTCATGCGCTGGTGATGTAGGTGCTTCCTCCTCTGATCAGGGTAGCGGCCTGCGCTTCGGGTAACTCTTGGAGGGGCGTTCGAGTTCATACTCTTTGGCCGCAAGGACTTCAGTCCATCTGTCAGCTAGCAAATCTTAGGCAGCTCTAAGTTGTTGCTGCTTTTTCTTGAGGCCGCTTGCCGTGGCTAAAAGCCTGTGTTTAAAACGCTCTTGTTCGGCGGGGTCTGATGGTATGACGAATTCGTCGTCATCGAGGCTTGCCTCGTCTTCGGAGGGAGGCATATAGTTATCATCCTCGACCTCTTGGTCTGCCGCTCTCTCATGAGGGCTGGCTTCTCCATCTTCCCGTGCCGAATCTTGCTGAGGTGGGTGTCCTTCGGCGCTATCCGGGGTAGTATTATCTCCCGTGCCGGAATCACCATTTTTGCTTTGGCGGGATTTAGAGCGGCGCCGCTGACGCTGATGCTTTGGTTGTTTCTTGGGGGCGTCATCCCCCACTGTTCCATCGCCATCTCCGTCTTTTGGAGTATCCACCATGTATATGTCATATGACGAGGTGGCCTTCCAGTGCCCTACAGGTGCTGGTTCCTGTTCGTCTCCTATATCGTCGTCCATGCCGTCGATGTCTTCGGAGCCGAAGTCAAGTATGTTGGTTAAATCGTTGACAGTGGCTACAAAGTGGGTGGTGAGTGGGTTTTGAATTTCCTCACCGTCCGTATCCCACCCTTGCTGACCGTAGTCCGGCCAGGGCTCTCCTGATAAAGAGAGAGACTTAAGAGAATTCAGGATGTCGCCAAAAGGCGAATGCTGAAAGATGTCCGCGGCGGTGAACTCCATTAACGGCTCCCAATCAGATTCGATTGGCAGGGGCGCAGGGGGCTCGGAGTTCGGAGAGGAATCCGGTTCCTCGGAGTCACGGGCCATGCCGACTGCGGGCTGGAGTTCGGCTCGATCGCCTATGAGATCGCAGCCCCTGAGGCAGCGTCCAACCGCTGATCCTCGATCGGTGCAGTAGGCTCCGAATCAATGGTCGAAACCGATGCGTGTGCGGCCTCCAAGGCGTTGTTCGGCGGCAGAGCTATATCATGCCCATCGAGACAGTGCGGCACGCTTGGCTATGGCTCGAGTTCGTCGAAGATCAAGTCCCTGAGGATGTCAGCCGTGTAGTTTAGGTTTCCAAACCTGACCTGATGGCTAGGGGCGTAGCTTTCGATCTGCTCAAGGTGGCCAAGCGAATTGGCCCGCAGTGCGAAGCCGCCGAAGACGAAGATCTGTCCGGGGAGAAAAGTCTCACCCTGGACCACATCGTTGTTGATGATCGAAGGAGCCATCGGGACTAAAGGCGACGACACAGAGGAACTCTCAATGAAAGCACCAATGTCGGTGTCAAAACCGGCGGATCTCGGGTAGGGGGTCCCGAACTATGCGTCTAGGCCGGATGGTAACAGGAGGCAGGGGATACTTTGTTTTACCCAGGTTCGGGCCCTCTCGATGGAGGTAATACCCTACTCCTACTTGATTAATATTGATGATATGGGTAGTACAAGAGTAGATCTACCACGAGATCAAGGAGGCTAAACCCTAGAAGCTAGCCTATGGTATGATTGTTGTGTATGGAGTTGATTTTGTCCTACGGACTACAACCCTCCGGTTTATATAGGCACCGGATAAGGTTAGGGTTACACAGAGTCGGTTACAATGGTAGGAGATCTTGAATATCCGCATCGCCAAGCTTGCCTTCCACGCCAAGGAAAGTCCCATCCGAACACGGGACGAAATCTTCAATCTTGTATCTTCATAGTCCAGGAGTCCGGCTGAAGGTATAGTCCGGCTGCCCGAACACCCCCTAATACAGGACACAGCCGGACTATACCTTCAACCGGACTCCTGGACTATGAAGATACAAGATTGAAGACTTCGTCCCGTGTCTGGATGGGTCCTTGGCATGGAAGGCAAGCTTGGCGATGCGGATATTCAAGATCTCCTACCATTGTAACCGACTCTATGTAACCCTAACCCTATCCGGTGTCTATATAAACCGGAGGGTTGTAGTCCGTAGGCAATCAACTCCATATACAACAATCATACCATAGGCTAGCTTCTAGGGTTTAGCCTCCTTGATCTCGTGGTAGATCTACTCTTGTACTACCCATATCATCAATATTAATCAAGCAGGACGTAGGGTTTTACCTCCATCAAGAGGGCCCGAACCTGGGTAAAACATCGTGTTCACTGCCTCCTGTTACCATCCGGCCTAGACGCACAGTTCGGGACCCACTACCCGAGATCCGCCGGTTTTGACACCGACATTGGTGCTTTCATCAACAACGATACGGTCCAGGGTGAGACTTTTCTCCCTGGACAGATCTTCGTCTTCGGTGGCTTCGCTCTGCGGGCCAATTCGCTCGGCCACCTGGAGCAGATCGAAAGCTACGCCCCTGGCTATCAAGTCAGGTTTGGAAGCTTAAACTACACGACTGACATCCGCGGAGACTTGATCTTCGACGGGTTCGAGCCACGGCCAAGCGCGCCGCACTATCTTGAGGGGCATGATCTAGCTCTGCCTCCGGACCGTGTCCTGGAGGCCGCACACGCATCGGTTCCGACCCCTAACTCGGAGCCTATTGCGCCAATCGAGGATGAGCGGTTGGACGTCACCTCGGGGGCTTCGATCTCAAAGGCGATCGAGCCGAACGCTAGCTGTTGGGAAACGTAGTAATTTCAAAAAAATTCCTACGCACACGCAAGATCATGGTGATGCATAGCAACGAGGGGAGAGTGTGATCTACTTACCCTTGTAGATCGACAACAGAAGCGTTTGGTTGATGTAGTCGTACGTCTTCACGACCCGACCGATCAAGAACCGAAACTACGACACCTCCGAGTTTTAGCACACGTTCAGCTCGATGACGATCCCCGGACTCCGATCCAGCAAAGTGTCGGGGAAGAGTTCCGTCAGCACGACGGCGTGGTGACGATCTTGATGTTCTACTGTCGCAGGGCTTCGCCTAAACACCGCTATAATATTATCGAGGACTATGGTGGCTGGGGGCGCCGCACACGGCTAAGAATAAGATCACATGGATCAACTTGTGTGTCTCTGGGGTTCCCCTGCGTCAGTATGTAAAGGACCAAGGGGGGGGGGTGCGGCCGGCCTAGGAGAGGCGCGCTAGGAGAGTCCTACTCCCTCTCGGAGTAGGATTCCCCCCCAATCCTAGTTGGAATAGGATTCGCGGAGGGGGGAAAAGAGAGAGGGTGGACGGCCCCCTCTCCTTGTCCTATTCGGACCAAGGGAGGGGAGGGGCGCGCGGCCCACTTTGGGCAGCCCCTTCTCTTTTCCACTAAGGCCCACTATGGCCCATATAGCTCCCGGGGGGTTCCGGTAACCTCCCGGTACTCCGGTAAAATCCCGATTTCACCCGGAACACTTCCGATATCCAAACATAGGCTTCCAATATATCAATCTTTATGTCTCGACCATTTCGAGACTCCTCGTCATGTCCGTGATCACATCCGGAACTCCGAACAAACTTCGGTACATCAAAATGCATAAACTCATAATATAACTGTCATCGTAACCTTAAGCGTGCGGACCCTACGGGTTCGAGAACAATGTAGACATGATCGAGACACGTCTCCGGTCAATAACCAATAGCGGAACCTGGATGCTCATATTGGCTCCTACATATTCTACGAAGATCTTTATCGGTCAGACCGCATAACAACATACGTTGTTCCCTTTGTCATCGGTATGTTACTTGCCCGAGATTCGATCGTCGGTATCCCAATACCTAGTTCAATCTCGTTACCGGCAAGTCTCTTTACTCGTTCTGTAATACATCATCCCGCAACTAACTCATTAGTTGCAATGCTTGCAAGGCTTAAGTGATGTGCATTACCGAGAGGGCCCAGAGATACCTCTCCGACAATCGGAGTGACAAATCCTAATCTCGAAATATGCCAACCCAACATGTACCTTTGGAGACACCTGTAGAGCTCCTTTATAATCACCCAGTTATGTTGTGACGTTTGGTAGCACACAAAGTGTTCCTCCGGCAAACGGGAGTTGCATAATCTCATAGTCATAGGAACATGTATAAGTCATGAAGAAAGCAATAGCAACATACTAAACGATCGGGTGCTAAGCTAATGGAATGGGTCATGTCAATCAGATCATTCACTTAATGATGTGATCCCGTTAATCAAATAACAACTCATTGTTCATGGTTAGGAAACATAACCATCTTTGATTAACGAGCTAGTCAAGTAGAGGCATACTAGTGACACTTTGTTTGTCTATGTAT
Organism: Triticum dicoccoides; assembly: GCF_002162155.2. Taxonomy (NCBI): domain Eukaryota; kingdom Viridiplantae; phylum Streptophyta; class Magnoliopsida; order Poales; family Poaceae; genus Triticum; species Triticum dicoccoides. Next base: position 491,080,339 of record NC_041390.1, on the reverse strand, counting down.
TCACACATGTATTATGTTTCCGGTTAATACAATTCTAGCATGAATAATAAACATTTATCATGATATAAGGAAATAAATAATAACTTTATTATTGCCTCTAGGGCATATTTCCTTCAGTCTCCCACTTGCACTAGAGTCAATAATCTAGATTACACAGTAATGATTCTAACACCCATGGAGCCTTGGTGCTGATCATGTCTTGCTCGTGGAAGAGGCTTAGTCAACGGCTCTGCAACATTCAGATCCGTATGTATCTTGCAAATCTCTATGTCTCCCACCTGGACTAGATCCCGGATGGAATTGAAGCGTCTCTTGATGTGCTTGGTTCTCTTGTGAAATATGGATTCCTTTGCCAAGGCAATTGCACCAGTATTGTCACAAAAGATTTTCATTGGACCCGATGCACTAGGTATGACACCTAGATCGGATATGAACTCCTTCATCCAGACTCCTTCATTTGCTGCTTCTGAAGCAGCTATGTACTCCGCTTCACATGTAGATCCCGCTACAACGCTTTGTTTAGAACTGCACCAACTGACAGCTCCACCGTTTAATGTAAACACGTATCCGGTTTGCGATTTAGAATCGTCCAGATCAGTGTCAAAGCTTGCATCAACGTAACCTTTTATGATGAGCTCTTTGTCACCTCCATATATGAGAAACATATCCTTAGTCCTTTTCAGGTATTTCAGGATGTTCTTGACCGCTGTCCAGTGATCCACTCCTGGATTACTTTGGTACCTCCCTGCTAGACTTATAGCAAGGCACACATCAGGTCTGCTACACAGCATTGCATACATGATAGAGCCTATGGCTGAAGCATAGGGAACATCTTTCATATTCTCTCTATCTTCTGCAGTGGTCGGGCATTGAGTCTTACTCAACTTCACACCTTGTAACACAGGCAAGAACCCTTTCTTTGCTTGATCCATTTTGAACTTCTTCAAAACTTTGTCAAGGTATGTGGTTTGTGAAAGTCCAATTAAGCGTCTTGATCTATCTCTATAGATTTTAATGCCTAATATGTAAGCAGCTTCACCGAGGTCTTTCATTGAAAAACTCTTATTCAAGTATCCCTTTATGCTATCCAGAAATTCTACATCATTTCCAATTAGTAATATGTCATCCACATATAATATCAGAAATGCTACAGAGCTCCCACTCACTTTCTTGTAAATACAGGCTTCTCCAAAAGTCTATAAAAAACCAAATGCTTTGATCACACTATCAAAATGTTTATTCCAACTCCGAGAGTTTGCACCAGTCCATAAATGGATCGCTGGAGCTTGCACACTTTGTTAGCTCCCTTTGGATCGACAAAACCTTCTGGTTGCATCATATACAACTCTTCTTCCAGAAATCCATTCAGGAATGCAGTTTTGACATCCATCTGCCATATTTCATAATCATAAAATGCGGCAATTGCTAACATGATTCGGACAGACTTAAGCATCGCTACGGGTGAGAAGGTCTCATCGTAGTCAATCCCTTGAACTTGCCGAAAACCTTTTGCGACAAGTCGAGCTTTGTAGACAGTAATATTACCGTCAGCGTCAGTCTTCTTCTTGAAGATCCATTTATTCTCAATTGCTTGCCGATCATCGGGCAAGTCAACCAAAGTCCATACTTTGTTCTCATACATGGATCCCATCTCAGATTTCATGGCCTCAAGCCATTTTGCGGAATCTGGGCTCACCATCGCTTCTTCATAGTTCGTAGGTTCATCATGATCTAGTAGCATGACTTCCAGAACGGGATTACCGTACCACTATGGCGCGGATCTTACTCTGGTTGATCTACGAGGTTCAGTAGTATCTTGTTTTGAAGTTTCATGATCATCATCATTAGTTTCCTCACTAACTGGTCTGGGTGTCACAGAAACAGTTTTCTGTGATGTACTACTTTCCAATAAGGGAGCAGGTACAGTTACCTCGTCAAGTTCTACTTTCCTCCCACTCACTTCTTTCGAGAGAAACTCCTTCTCCAGAAAGTTTCCGAATTTAGCAACAAAAGTCTTGCCATCAGATCTGTGATAGAAGGTGTATCCAATAGTCTCCTTTGGATATCCTATGAAGACACATTTCTCTGATTTGGGTTCGAGCTTATCAGGTTGAAGCTTTTTCACATAAGCATCGCAGCCCCAAACTTTCAGAAACGACAACTTTGGTTTCTTGCCAAACCACAGTTCATAAGGCGTCGTCTCAACGGATTTTGATGGTGCCCTATTTAACGTGAATGCGGCCGTCTCTAGAGCATATCCCCAAAACAATAGCGGTAAATCAGTAAGAGACATCATAGATCGCACCATATCTAGTAAAGTACGATTACGACATTCGGACACACCATTACGCTGTGGTGTTCCGGGTGGCGTGAGTTGTGAAACTATTCCACAATTTTTCAAATGTACACCAAACTCGTAACTCAAATATTCTCCTCCACGATCAGATCGTAGAAACTTTATTTTCTTGTTATGATGATTTTCAACTTAACTCTGAAATTCTTTGAACTTTTCAAACATTTCAGACTTATGTTTCATTAAGTAGATATACCCATATCTGCTTAAGTCATCTGTGAAGGTGAGAAAATAACGATATCCGCCACGAGCCTCAATATTCATCGGACCACATACATCTGTATGTATGATTTCCAACAAGTCTGTTGCTCTCTCCATAGTACCGGAGAATGGTGTTTTGGTCATCTTGCTCATGAGGCACGGTTCGCATGTACCAAGTGATTCATAATCAAGTGGTTCCAAAAGTCCATCAGTATGGAGTTTCTTCATGCGCTTTCCACCGATATGACCTAAACGGCAGTGCCACAAATATGTTGCACTATCATTATTAACTCTGCATCTTTTGGTTTCAACCTTATGAATATGTGTGTTACTACTATCGAGATTCAATAATAATAGACCACTCTTCAAGGGTGCATGACCATAAAAGATATTACTCATATAAATAGAACAACCATTATTCTCTGATTTAAATGAATAACCGTCTCGCATCAAACAAGATCCAGATATAATGTTCATGCTTAACACTAGCACCAAATAACAATTATTTAGGTCTAATATTAATCCCGAAGGTAGATGTAGAGGTAGCGTGCCGACTGCGATCACATCGACTTTGGAACCGTTTCCCACGCGCATCGTCACCTCGTCCTTAGCCAATCTTCGCTTAATCCGTAGTCCCTGTTTCGAGTTGTAAATATTAGCAACAGAACCAGTATCAAATACCCAGGTGCTACTGCGAGCATTAGTAAGGTACACATCAATAACATGTATATCACATATACCTTTGTTCACCTTGCCATCCTTCTTATCCGCCAAATACTTGGGGCAGTTCCGCTTCCAGTGACCAGTCTGCTTGCAGTAGAAGCACTCAGTTTCAGGCTTAGGTCTAGGTTTGGGTTTCTTCTCTTGAGTAGCAACTTGCTTGCCGTTCTTTTTGAAGTTCCCCTTCTTCTTCCCTTTGCCCTTTTTCTTGAAACTAGTGGTCTTGTTGACCATCAACACTTGATGCTCCTTCTTGATTTCTACCTCCGCAGCTTTCAGCATTGCGAAGAGCTCGAGAATAGTCTTATTCATCCCTTGCATATTATAGTTCATCACGAAGCTCTTGTAGCTTGGTGGCAGTGATTGGAGAATTTTGTCAATGACGCAATCATCTGGAAGATTAACTCCCAATTGAATCAAGTGATTATTATACCCAGACATTTTGAGTATATGCTCACTGACAGAACTGTTCTCCTCCATCTTGCAGCTATAGAACTTATTGGAGACTTCATATCTCTCAATTTGGGCATTTGCTTGAAATATTAACTTCAACTCCTAAAACATCTCATATGCTCCATGACGTTCAAAACATCGTTGAAGTCCCGATTCTAAGCCGTAAAGCATGGCACACTAAACTATTGAGTAGTCATCAACTTTGCTCTGCCAGACGTTCATAACATCCGGCGTTGCTCCAGCAGCAGGCCTGTCACCCAGCGGTGCTTCCAGGACGTAATTCTTCTGTGCAGCAATGAGGATAATCCTCAAGTTACGGACCCAGTCCGTGTAATTGATACCATCATCTTTCAACTTTGCTTTCTCAAGGAACGCATTAAAATTCAATGGAACAACAGCACGAGCCATCTATCTACAAACAAGCATAAACAAGCAAGATACTTATCAGGTACTAAGTTTCATGATAAATTTAAGTTCAGTTAATTTACTTAAAGAACTCCCACTTAGATAGACATCCCTCTAATCCTCTAAGTGATTACGTGATCCAAATCAACTAAACCATGTCCGATCATCACGTGAGATGGAGTAGTTTCATTGGTGAACATCACTATGTTGATCATATCTACTATATGATTCACGCTCGACCTTTCGGTCTCCGTGTTCCGAGGCCATATCTGTATATGCTTGGCTCGTCAAGTTTAACCTGAGTATTCCGCGTGTGCAACTGTTTTGCACCCGTTGTATTTGAATGTAGAGCCTATCACACCCGATCATCACGTGGTGTCTCAGCACGAAGAACTTTCGCAACGGTGCATACTCAGGGAGAACACTTCTTGATAATTAGTGAGAGATCATCTTATAATGCTACCATCAATCAAAGCAAGATAAGATGCATAAAACATAAACATCACATGCAATCAATAAAAGTGATATGATATGGCCATCATCATCTTGTGCTTGTGATCTCCATCTCCGAAGCACCGTCGTGATCACCATCGTCACCGGCGTGACACCTTGATCTCCATAGTAGCATCGTTGTCGTCTCGCCAAGCTTGTGCTTCCACGACTATCGCTACCGCTTAGTGATAAAGTAAAGCATTACATCGCGATTGCATTGCATACAATAAAGCGACAACCATATGGCTCCTGCCAGTTGACGATAACTCGGTTACAAAACATGATCATCTCATACAATAAAATTTAGCATCATGTCTTGACCATATCACATCACAACATGCCCTGCAAAAACAAGTTAGACGTCCTCTACTTTGTTGTTGCAAGTTTTACGTGGCTGCTACGGGCTTAAGCAAGAACTAATCTTACCTACGCATCAAAACCACAACGATAGTTTGTCAAGTTGGTGCTGTTTTAACCTTCGCAAGGACCGGGCGTAGCCACACTTGGTTCAAGTAAAGTTGGAGAAACTGTCACCCGCAAGCCACCTCTGTGCAAAGCACGTCGGGAGAACCGGTCTCGCGTAAGCGTACGCGTAATGTCGGTTTGGGCCGCTTCGTCCAACAATACCGCCGAACCAAAGTATGACATGCTGGTAAGCAGTATGACTTATATCGCCCACAACTCACTTGTGTTCTACTCGTGCATATAACATCAACATATAAAACCTAGGCTCGGATGCCACTGTTGGGGAACGTAGTAATTTCAAAAAAATTCCTACGCACACGCAAGATCATGGTGATTCATAGCAACGAGGGGAGAGTGTGATCTACGTACCCTTGTAGATCGACAACGGAAGCATTTGGTTGATGTAGTCGTACGTCTTCACGACCCGACCGATCAAGCACCGAAACTATGACACCTCCGAGTTTTAGCACACGTTCAGCTCGATGACGATCCCCGGACTCCGATCCAGCAAAGTGTTGGGGAAGAGTTCCGTCAGCACGACGGCGTGGTGACGATCTTGATGTTCTACTGTCGCAGGGCTTCGCCTAAACACCGCTACAATATTATCGAGGACTATGGTGGCTGGGGGCGCCGCACACGGCTAAGAATAAGATCATGTGGATCAACTTGTGTGTCTCTGGGGTTCCCCTGCCTCAGTATATAAAGGACCAAGGGGGGGGGGTGCGGCCGGCCTAAGAGAGGCGTGCCAGGAGAGTCCTACTCCCTCTGGGAGTAGGATTCCCCCCCCCAATCCTAGTTGGAATAGGATTCGCGGAGGGGGGAAAAGAGAGAGGGTGGCCGGCCCCCTCTCCTTGTCCTATTCGGACCAAGGGAGGGGAGGGGCGCGCGGCCCACTTTGGGCAGCCCCTTCTCTTTTCCACTAAGGCCCACTATGGCCCATATAGCTCCCGGGGGGTTCCGGTAACCTCCCAGTACTCCGGTAAAATCCCGATTTCACCCAGAACACTTCCGATATCCAAACATAGGCTTCCAATATATCAATCTTTATGTCTCGACCATTTCGAGACTCCTCGTCATGTCCGTGATCACATCCGGGACTCCGAACAAACTTCGGTACATCAAAATGCATAAACTCATAATATAACTGTCATCGTAACCTTAAGCGTGCGGACCCTACGGGTTCGAGAACAATGTAGACATGATCGAGACACGTCTCCGGTCAATAACCAATAGCGGAACCTGGATGCTCATATTGGCTCCTACATATTCTACGAAGATCTTTATCGGTCAGACCGCATAACAACATACGTTGTTCCCTTTGACATCGGTATGTTACTTGCCCGAGATTCGATCGTCGGTATTCCAATACCTAGTTCAATCTCGTTACCGGCAAGTCTCTTTACTCGTTCTGTAATACATCATCCCGCAACTAACTCATTAGTTGCAATGCTTGCAAGGCTTAAGTGATGTGCATTACCGAGAGGGCCCAGAGATACCTCTCCGACAATCGGAGTGACAAATCCTAATCTCGAAATACGCCAACCCAACATGTACCTTTGGAGACACCTGTAGAGCTCCTTTATAATCACCCAGTTAAGTTGTGATGTTTGGTAGCACACAAAGTGTTCCTCCGGCAAACGGGAGTTGCATAATCTCATAGTCATAGGAACATGTATAAGTCATGAAGAAAGCAATAGCAACATACTAAACGATCGGGTGCTAAGCTAATGGAATGGGTCATGTCAATCAGATCATTCACTTAATGATGTGATCCCGTTAATCAAATAACAACTCATTGTTCATGGTTAGGAAACATAACCATCTTTGATTAACGAGCTAGTCAAGTAGAGGCATACCAGTGACACTTTGTTTGTCTATGTATTCACACATGTATTATGTTTCTGGTTAATACAATTCTAGCATGAATAATAAACATTTATCATGATATAAGGAAATAAATAATAACTTTATTATTGCCTCTAGGGCATATTTCCTTCACTAGCCCCGCACTCTGCATGATCCGTGACTCCGAGGATCCGGACTCCTTTTCGAACTCCGAACCCCCCGCGCCCCTGCCGATCGAATTCGATTGGGCGCCGATAATAGAGTTCACCGCCGCAGACATCTTTCAGCACTCGCCTTGTGGCGATATCCTGAACTCTCTCAAGTCTCTCTCCTTATCAGGAGAGCCCTGGCCGAACTACGGTCAGCGAGGATGGGATACGGACGATGAAGAAATTCAAAGCCCACCCACCACCCACTTGGTAGCCACTGTCGACAATTTAAACGACGTGCTCAACTTCGACTCCGGAGACATCGACAGCATGGATGACGATGCAGGAGATACCGACGAACCAACGCCCATAGGGCATTGGACAGCCACCTCATCTCACGATGTGTACATGGTGGATACCCCTAAAGGAAGTGACAACGAGGAAAAAGGGGATGGGGCGGGAGATCGACCCCCTGAAAAGCAATCAAAGCGTCGGCGTAAACGCCGACCCAAGCCCCGCCTCGACAAAAACCCAGCCATAGAGCAGGACGAGTCGGTAGACGACAAGAAGGCCTTAGAGCAACCGTCCGAACAGGGAAACACGGATAGAGAAACCGAACATCCCTCCTCCGGCGAAAACGGCATTCCGGACGACCTCACGCCGAATAAACCTATGGAGCAGAAGAATCTCCATGAGAGGCTCGTTGCAACTGCACGCGGCCTAAAAAAGCAGAAGCGGAAGCTAAAAATAGCGGAAGATGCACTCCGGATTAGATGGAGCAAAGTAATCAATACCACAGATAAGTACGGCGACAGTCGCCGCACTAAAAGTTATCCGAAAAGAAAGCTACTGCCTGAATTCGACGAAGAGGCCCTAGAGCCTTCGCATTCAAAAAATGAAAAAGCCACACGGTCGAATAGACGACCCCATAAAGCGGCAAGCGGCGCCGCACCTAAATCGGCATGCGACCCACTTAAGGATTTGCATCATGGCCCAGTCAGGTCCATTTATGGGCCAAGAAAGCAAGCTCTCGTAAGCAACACTATGAAGCCATCATCAGAATCCGGCACACCCAAATACAGGGGCGCCGCACACCCCCTATGTTTCACCGATGAGGTCCTGGACTATGAATTCCCAGAGGGATTGAAACCCATAAACATAGAGGAATATGATGGAACAACAGACCCTGGAGTTTGGATCGAGGATTATATCCTCCACATACACATGGCTAGAGGAGATGATCTCCACGCCATAAAATATCTACCCCTTAAGCTTAAAGGGCCAGCCCGGCATTGGCTTAAAAGCCTTCCCGAAAACACAATTGGAAGCTGGGAAGAGCTCGAGGATGCTTTCCGAGCAAACTTTCAAGGGACCTATGTCCGCCCTCCGGATGCAGACGATCTTAGTCACATAACTCAACAACCCGGAGAATCAGCTCGGCAGTTCTGGAATAGATTCCTCACTAAAAAGAATCAGATAGTCGACTGTCCGGACGCCAAAGCCTTAGCAGCTTTCAGGCATAACGTCCGAGACGAATGGCTCGCCAGACACCTCGGCCAAGAAAAGCCAAGAACAATGGCCGCACTAACAAGCCTCATGACCCGCTTTTGTGCAGGGGAGGATAGCTGGTAGGCAAGGTGCAGCCCTAGCGACCCAAGTACATCCGAAACTAGGGATGGAAACGGAAAACTGCGACGCAACAAGGACCGTCGCTAGACTAAGGACAAAAGTCCGAAGAGCACGACAGTCAATGCCGGATTCAAAGGCTCACGACAAAATTAGGAAAAATCACCCCCAGGATAACAGGGACGATCCATCCAACCTAAATAAAATCCTGGACAGGATATGTCAGATACACAGTACTCCCGGGAAGCCTGCTAACCATACCCACAGAGACTGTTGGGTTTTCAAACAATCCGGCAGACTCAATGCCGAACACAAGGGGCTCGACACACCAAGCGAAGACGAGGACGAACCCCAAAAGCAGAGCACCAGGAAACAAAAAACTTCCCACAAGAAGTAAAAACAGTGAACTCACTTCACATAACAAAATGTGCGACGCCCGTAAAGGTACGCACCACACGGCCCATCCCCAAAGGGTCCTGCCACTGGTTGTCAAAACCGATCATCTTCGATCAGCTATATTATTCTAGGAATATCAAGAATGTAGGCTGGACTGCCTTGATACTCAATCCAATAATTGGCGGACTCCAGTTTTCAAATGTCCTTATGGACGGCGGCAGTGGACTAAACCTGATATATCAGGATACAATCCAGCACATGGGGATAAACCCAGCAAGAATCCGCCGTAGCAAAACCTCCTTTCAAGGGGTAATACCTGGTCCGGACACCCATTGTATGGGTTTTCTCCGGCTCGAAGTCATATTCAGCTCTGCCGATAACCTCCGCCGCGAAAAGCTGACCTTCCATATCGTCCCATTCTCAAGTCGCTATCAAGCACTACTGGGACGCGAAGCTTTCGCTCGCTGTAACGCAATATTGCATTATGCATCTCTTATGCTTAAGATGCCCGGTCCACGAGGCATCATCTCTTTGAAGGGGAAGCACTGAAGTGCGCCTCCCCAAGCGGAGGACTGTGCGGCCGCTTTGACAGCCCCACAACAAAATGGCCTCACCGGCCAAAAAACTTCGAAATAGGTCATTCAAGACCACGAACGCGGATAGACGAGTTCGGTGCAAAATCATCATTGATGCAGGCCTAGAAGCCATATACCCCCGCACTAGGGGCTCCACGCATATACAATAAGAGACAATAAATCTCAATCTTATATATCTTACTTTATACTTTGCTTATTTTAAAACTTTTTCCGCACGACCCGTTTTCAACTCAGTTCCTCTCTTTTACAGATGAACGTCGTGCGGCGCCCGTCCAGGATACGGCACAACAAAGAAACAGGCGCAGACGTGCAGTAGGGACCCGTCCTAAAGGATTCTTTTTAGATTAAGACCCTGCGTAAACCTTTTTTACTGTCTCTTATTGATACACATCCCCTGGTTTTTTCTTTCTGATATAACCAAGGAGGAGGCTGGCGTCTTGGCATGTGGCCACGTCAGAATTTTTGCACGTACCTGGACACCAGGGGATTTTTTTAATAAAGAGTGTTGTTTCGCCCGCACTCATAAAGACCGAACACCTTAGGGAGTGTTCGGCGTCGCGAGTTTTGGCATTATATGCATCAGCTCCAAATCATGTCTTTGGTCAAATGTTGGGTTGCCCGGCTCCTGAGTTCGGCTACCTTACGTTCCGCTCTATCCGCTAAGGTAGCACCAGGAGAACTACTGCGATTGTGCCCCGGTTCGGCCGGGCGAGCACCTCAGTAGAGAAAGCCGAAAACTGACTGTCATGATGTAGCGTGAGACTGGTCAGCCACTCGATGACCTATCGGAATCTATCGGATTCCTCCGCTTTAACGAAGGGCCGCTTCCCGGTCAGGCACATACGCGCCCCGAACTCGGACGAGCGCAGTTGCCACCAAGGGGCTACCTAAATAGTCTCAATGTCAAACTCCTATGGCTAAGTGAAAGTGTTAAAACATTATAGTCCGGTTGCCCGGCCCGCTGCGCTATCACCTCCTTTGTAGGACCAAGACGTTGGGTTAAGTGTGAAAATGCGTCTTCTGCGAGCACCCCCACACTATGTGCGTGGGGGCTGAAGCCAACGACTGCCATCTTTCAGATTCTGTATATATATATATATATATATATCTTAAAACAGCCGCACAGGAGGTGTTCCCAATACTTGGAGGCACAAGTATAAAAAGGCCACTACAATTTATCAAAATATTACTTTATAATTACATATGCTATCATAACATAGCATCTTTCGGGCACTGCGTCTATATTACATGAGCGCCTTCAAGAACTTCCTGAAAATAGTGCTCGGAGGGTACTCGGCTTTTGTCCGAATCTCGGGACGCAACAACGGTGGTCTCCATCTCTGCCCAGTATGTCTTAACACGGGTAAGAGCCATCCTAGCGCCCTCTATGCATGCTGACCTCTTCATTGCATTTATGCGCGGCACCGCGTCAAGGAATTGCTGCACCAAGCTGAAATAACTCTTCGGCTCCGATCTCCCCGGCCACAGGTGACCCATGACGTACTTCATGGCGAGTCCAGACAAACTATTCAGTTCGGCCCATTGAGCCAAACGATCATCCACTGCTAGTGCACGCTCTGGATTGTGAAACTGTGACCAGAAAAACTTTTCCACTTCGCGATCTTTCTGATCTTGAAAGTGTTCGGTCGCATCAGCAGCACTCGCTGCCAAGTCCAGATAGGTATCCTCCACACTCCACATCCGGTCCAACGGAGCAAACTTCGGATCACAAAATTTCCTTCGCAGCATAAAGGGCTTTCCAGCCGCAATCTGTTCGGCCTGACGCAGCCCCTCCTTCGCAGCTCTCATCGCAGAGCGCGCGTCCTTGGCATTGGCAACGGCCTTCTCTAAGTCCGTCTATTTTGCCTGGTCTTCTTTTTCAAGAAGTCTGCAACGGTCTGTAGTGCTTTTTAACTTTTCGGCCATCTCGGCCATCTCTTCCTTGCTTCGGCAATGAGCAGCCTGTTCGGCTATCAGCTCTTCAAGGGCTTTCCTGGTGGCCGCATCACTTTCACTGGCTTGTTCTTTAGCTCGGGCAAGTTCTGCCCTAAGACTCTCCACGGCGGCCGCACCATCTGCGTCAAGCACACACATCGTAAGACACAGGCATAAAACTGTTCTTACCTGATGCCGCCCGAGGAATTACATACCTTGAGCCTCATCAAGCCGCTTATTGACAAGCATGATGTCGGCATCTGCCACATCCAGTTGCCGCTTTAGTTCGGCAAAATCGTCAGTTCGGCTCGATTCCGGACACCCTGCCGCCTACATTCAAAGGCGACATCTTAGACCTGGGATTATGATCCTCCGCGTGCCATCATTTCTTGACGACGCGCAGAGTCTCAGGGGCTACTATCTACACAGGGCGCATCTTACTCATGCGCAACTGACAAAAGTATACATTATCTAATGTACCTCGAAACCCGTCAGTAAACTTTTGACGGCCTCATACAATCCGCTCTCTATGGATGAAATCCTTTCAATCACCGTGCCCATCAATGCGCGCTGCTCCTCTGAGATAGAAGCTCGCCCCAGCAGAATCTTTAGCTCCTCCGGCCAAGCACCAGACGGTGCCGGGCTCGTCCCATGACCTCTTTCAAAGGCCGGACGCGGAGAACCTCGGGGGGCCGCATAGCCACCTTCCGCCCCTGCCGGATTTGGAGAAACCCTCCGCGACGACACCTTAGGGTCGCCCGCCTCGCTAGGCGGCACGGCAGGGGGAGGCGTCCCACTCTCCATCATCTCCGGAAGGAGATCCCCCAAAGACGAGCTCTGCTGAGAAGGGCTGAGGTCCGAGCTACAAGATAAATGTTTGGTTAATCTTCTCAGATATAAATCAAGGACTTCCCTCATCCCTCAAAAGGAAAATCTTTTCTCCACTTACGGCTCGCTGGAGGGCTGATCCCCTTGAGGGCGTAGTCCGGCCGAGGAACTCCCCGGCGTCGGACCCTCTGACAAGGATTTTCTTCCCCGTTTCGAGGCCATGGTTTCCGGGTCGTCAGAGGCGGCTCTCTTATTCCCCTTAGGAGAGGAATTGTCGGTTCCTCCCTTCGGAGCAGCCTCCTTCGAGGAGGCCATAGCTTCCTTGTCCTCCCCCTCCAAAGGCATTATCTCCAGCATCCTGACCAGCACGGGATCCGGCCTGGTTTTAGGAAGGGGAGCCGGACACCTGATCAGCTTTGCCTTCGCTATCCACTCCTGTTTAAAAGGACGGCTCTTTTAGGGGCAAGTTTATGACAATTATACGGATAGAAGGTCCGGGCACAAGGTTGCTTACTTGAGTATCTGGGCGATTGCAGCTTAGGCCTGCGTCCTCGGTTAAATCCGGACACATCTCTTGTGATCCGAAGAACAGTCTATACATCTCCGCGGGCGTTGCGCCCATAAAGTTCTGGAGAGCTCGCGATCCCTCTGGATTAAACTCCCACAGGCGAAGGGGGCGACATTTGCCAGGCAATATTCGGCGAATCAGCATGACCTGTGTCACCTTGACCAAGCTAAGGTCTCCTTCCAAGAGATCCTTAATTCGGCCCTGTAATAGGGGCACGTCTTTGGGCAAACCCCAATCTAACCCTCTGTTAACCCATGACACTAGCCGTGGTGGGGGACCCGAGCGAAAGGCAGGAAGCGCCACCCACTTGGTGCTCCGGGAAGCGGTGATATAAAACCACTCTCGTTGCCACAAGCCTAGCTCCTCTTGAAAAGAGCCCTCGAGCCATGGAGCATCATCATTTTTGCTTATAACAACGCCTCCGCACTTTGCGTGCCGTCCCTTGATCATCTTCGGCTCCACTTTGAAAGTCTTGAGCCATAATCCGAAGTGAGGGGTAACACGGAGGAACGCTTCGCATACAACGATAAATGAGGAGATATGGAGGATGGACTCCGGAGCTAAGTCGTGGAATTCCAGCCCGTAATAAAACAGCAGTCCCCTCACAAAGGGGTCCATCGGGAAGCCTAACCCCCAAAGGAAGTGAGACACGAACACTACGCTCTCACCGGGCTGGGGACTGGGGATAGCCTGCCTTTGAGCAGGCAACCTGTGCGAAATTTCTGCGGTCAAGAACTTAGCCTCTCTCAACTTTAGCACGTCCTCCTCCGTGACGGAGAAGGGCATCCATCGGCCTTGAAGGTCGGAACTGGACATTGTCGAAGGTCTAAGGCGCCCAGAATCTGGAGCCTAGGGTGTTGGAACTCGAGGCGACGGGCGAACTTGTTTTGGGATTGGAGAAAAGGAGTAAGGCCCTGGTCTCTTTATAAGAGGTTGAATACCAGGAGCCCTCCCCGTAACCGTTTGGGACTCGCCTTTAATCGAGAAAACATGCTAACGGGCATGATTAGGTTACCCACGTCCGTATTGATGATAATCCCGTAAAAGGGGGGCACACGATCTCTGCTTTGACAAGACGTGCCAAGGAAACCGCCTCGCAAAACACGCTGAGGTGGAAAAGTGAAAACGATTCGAGTGAAGGACTTGACTGTAGTGTGATGACGCACTGCGGAATACGTCAGCAGATTTGATTTGTGTTAATATTATTCTCTCTATGGCAATATGTGGAAGCTTATTTTGCAGAGCCGGACACTACTCTTGGTGTTTACAATCTTCTATGAAGGACTTGGAGGAGGAACCCGCCTTGCAATGCCGAAGACAATTTGCGTGCCGGACTCGTCATCATTGAAGCCTGGTTCAGGGGCTACTGAGGGAGTCCTGGATTAGGGGGTGTTCGGGCAGTCGGACTATACCTTCATCCAGACTCCTGGACTATGAAGATACAAGATTGAAGACTTCGTCCCGTGTCCGGATGGGAGTTTCCTTGGCGTGGAAGGCAAGCTTGGCGATGCGGATATTCAAGATCTCCTACCATTGTAACCGACTTTATGTAACCCTAACCCTATCCGGTGTCTATATAAACCGGAGGGTTGTAGTCCGTAGGCAATCAACTCCATATACAACAATCATACCATAGGCTAGCTTCTAGGGTTTAGCCTCCTTGATCTCGTGGTAGATCTACTCTTGTACTACCCATATCATCAATGTTAATCAAGCAGGACGTAGGGTTTTACCTCCATCAAGAGGGCCCAAACCTGGGTAAAACATCGCGTTCCCTACCTCCTGTTACCATCCGGCCTAGACGCACAGTTCGGGACCCACTACCCGAGATTCGCCGGTTTTGACACCGACAGGCGCCCAGGGGGTAGGCGCGCCCCTGCCTCATGGCCTCCTTGTTGGTTGCTTGACGTCCACTCCAAGTCCTCCGGATCACGTTTGTTCCAAAATTCACGCTCCCGAAGGTTTCATTCCGTTTGGACTCCGTTTGATATTCCTTTTCTGTGAAACATTGAAATAGGCAAAAAACATCAATCTGGGCTGGGCCTCCGGTTAATAGGTTAGTCCCAAAAATAATATAAAAGTGTATAAATAAGCCCATTAAACATCCAAAACAGAATATATAATAGCATGGAGCAATAAAAAATTATAGATACGTTGGAGACGTATCAGCGTTCCAGTCCAATCTGGTGTGCGCCGCTCAACCGCTGACGTCAAGAAGGCTTCGGCAGATACCACAACGTCGAGTGCCCATAACTGTTCCCGCGTAATTGGTTAGTGCGTGTAGGCCAGTGGCCAGACTCAGATCAAGTATCCAGATCTCGTTAAGCATGTTATTTGAAGTATTCGCGGACGCCGACCAGGGACCAGGCCCACCTGTCTCCTAGGTGGTCACAACCTGCCCTGTCGCTCTGCCACAAAGTAACACTCGGGGGCTATCGTGGATTTGTCACGGCAGATGTCCTAGTGTGAGGACTTAGTCGTGAGCCCAACACATCTATGTGGTAGCTTGAGAGGGGTTGATCGGGATGAGAGACACGAGGCGGATCAACACACAAGACAAGGATTTAGATAACTCCGGGCCCCAGGAAACATCATCCGATAATAACCCTACCTGCTGTTTTTGGCTAGATCTCATTATGCTCATGAGGGAGTCACTGCATAGGCCGGCTCCCCTCTAGTTGTGTCTAGCCTTAAGATTATTTTCCTCTCCCTCTTGGGGTGCCCTGCCCCTCCTTATATAAGTTGAAGGGGCGGGTTACATGTAGAGTCCAACTCGAATTAAGACTTAAACTTATTCTGACTTCTCTTCACAGGCTTCTCTCCATGGGCTTCTTAACGTCTTGGGCTTCTTAATGCCTCGGGCTTATTAACCACAGACGACTCTGTTACAGTCCGACTTACCATCTGGCTTACCGTCTGGCTTAACATCTGGCTTAACATATGCCGGCTTAATATTTGACTTAACATCTGTCGGCTTAACATCTGGCTTAACATCAATGAAATACCAAGTCCCGCCCGGGTCATATCTCCGGTCGGGTCATACCGCAGGCTATATCCCCGACATTAGCCCCGAGATTAATTTGGATTTATCCATGTTAAATTGATCCTGTAAACAAAACACAAGAACAAATTTGACAGATTGTGCTCTAGGTTTTAAAAAATTCTTGTAAGCCGGCACCTGATCATCCTTAAGTCCTTGTCATTTCCTTCTTCTAGAAAATCCAGGTCAATAGGCCAGCCTCTTAACCAATTTGCCGACATTGGTTTCTCACAGAGAAATATTGTGAAGAATGGTTCATTTGACTCAGTTCCCAATGCTTAACAGAAATATTGGTCTTTGAAATACTCATCTGATTTTCAGCTGGCTTGAAAATGTAAAACTTGCCGGTTTATCCAAAATTGCCGGCTTGTAAATATTGATGGTACCGGGTCATAATTGTTGCTAATCATCAAGCTTGAAAATATACCTCCCTTATATGCATATCACTTGTAGCCCCCCAAGCCTTAAGAATGAAGCGTAGTAAGCGCTTAAGACTTGCTTCAATATAAACGTTACAACCTTGAAGAAATCCAGGTTTGTTCATCTCAGTCACTCATCAAAACTGAATATTCCACATATGTAGCCCCCAAGTGCCGGGTTGTCATGCTTGCAGCAACCTGGGACTTGTAATTGCCTTATGCTCATAAAAATTTCAACCAGTGTAGCCCCCAAGGACCGGCTTAGTAAGATAATACTGAGCTGGAACTTCAATGAAAATAACATCATGGGATGTAACTCCCACCATGGGGCTTGAACCCATGTCCACAAGGTTAAGAGCCTTGTGCTCTACCAACTGAGCAATGGATCCTTCAATATAATGGATTAAAGCTTGTGTACCTTGAATTTTTGACAGAAGCAATTGGCAGCCCCCAAGGGCCGACTCATGACAATGTGATGAGTCGGGTCTTTAATAAGGCGAGTTAAGAATGACTTTGCATTAGCCCCCAAGTGCCATGGTGCATGCTGGCAGTGACATGGGACTTACGTATTTGATGTAATCTGAATAATGTAGCCCCCAAGTGTCGAGTCATAAGCCTGCAGCGACTTGGGACTATTCCTTTCATTGTAGAATAAATCATATCCATTGATAAATAATAGCCACTGCGCTGAAGCGACTTTGAAAACCTTAATCATAATACTGTTTATTGATAACCATAATAAAAATCCAGCCAGGTTGGCTATTAATGATTTGAATAATACAACCCGGCCTGAAAACTGATTCCTGCTATATAAACCAGTATTTCCATGCACATATGATGTATGCTATGATGATGTAATGATGATGCAATGTATGATGCAATATATGATGATGCAATATATGATGCAATATATGATGATGTATGTGTATGATAACAGAATACTTCAATGAAACTAGCATGATAGCCACTAGAGTATCCTTGCTTTCTGTAAGCCGGCTCTCACATGACCCAATCGATGTTTGAACCTGGATAAGTTCAGATATGACTTATCGAGAGTACATGAGGTCGGAGTAGCATCAAACAAATAGGCAGGCTTAACCAAGTTTCAATGAAGGCGACTTAGTAGCCTGGGTTCGTCCTCGCTATCTGTAAGACATGCCCTCACATGACAATCCAACGTTTTAACCTTAACGAGTTCACATATGACTGTTAAGAGTTCGATGGGTCAATCAGGATTACCTGATGGAGAAGCACCTGACCTATAGGCAGGATGACCCAAAAGGGTTACGTCCTCTTTGGTGAATACACCTATGTTTGGACAAGATAACCCCGTCAAGAGGGTAGTAACGCTATGTTCTCTTTGGTGAATATACCTATGTTTGAACAGGAAGCCCCCAAGTGACATATTCGGTCAAGAGGGTAGTAACGCTATGTTCTCTTTGGTGAATACACCTATGTTTGAACAGGAAGCCCCCAAGTGACTTGTAAGTGTGGCGTATGAGCCGATCAAGAGGGATATTCACAGCTATGCTCAATGAGCAGGAAACCCCCAAGTGACCATCTGTAAGAGTGGCATATGAGCCGATCAAGAGGGATATTCACAGCTATGCTCAATGAGCAGGAAGCCCCCAAGTGACCAATAAGATAAGCCAATAAGGCAGGATACCCATGTTTGAACCGCGCATCATGGCAGCAAATTCTCTTTGGCAACCTTTAATTTTTTTGAGAACTCAAACTTTGCGAGAGATAATTCTTCTTGAACCAGGATTTTAAACCGGATATTGAGAGATTCAAAGCTTTATGGGATAGAGATTTCCCTTGAGCAGGATTTTGAACAGGAATCCTTCTTTTTAAGCCGAAAATTTTCTGACGGCCTTTAAATATTCGCCAATAAGGTAGTAGCCTCCGGGGACGGGTTATTTTTCCCTCCAATGACCCGAAGTTCTTGAATTCACTGAAATCGGCCAATTCTGCCGAGTCATGTCATTGTAGCCCCCGAGTCTCAACACGACTCGAGGAGTTGGCTTGAGATTATCCATATTTAACCGTGATATAAACCGGTAAGTTGAGCAGCGGAAACGTTGGAATTTATGTAAACCAGAAGCTTGAAATGAGTTGATGATCCTCGCAATGCTTGTTATATACTCGCGGTATGAGTCATTCAACAAATTCAGTGACATAACGGTCACTTTTTGCAGTAGACAATTTGTCCTACATTAAAAAATTCACAAGCCAGAGTAATTGCTCTTTTAAAGAAATTAATATGTAATATAAAAATATACCGGATAGATTTCACCTGATTTGTCTAGACGGTAGATGATCCATTCCATGGACAATTTCCAGTATTTGCAATGGAAATTTAGCCATTCTCCCCCGCCTTTGCAAAAAAGGGCACCAACCACAGCAAGTGAAAATACGGTAGCCCAGAATGAGGCCGATCGGGGCGGCTCTGCACACACACCCTCCGGGTCTTTTTCTTGTTTTTTTCAGTCAAACCAGCCTGTTCCTTGTTCCTTTTCCTTGGTTATGAACACAATCAGCGAGCCACAGGTCGCGAACTTCATCAGGCACACTTGCTATCAGTTCCTAGTTTCCTTTGTTTTTGCAAGTGCTGCTAATCCGTGAACTAGAATGTTACCATCCCTTTTAATTGATAAGACTTGGATGGAGCTGAACGCCAAGTGCAGAATCTTTTAAATCCTCTAGAAACTCCAGATATTTACAGTCAAACGCGCCAGCGTTGCTATCGCTTGGGTCTCTTCCACAGGTCGACTTATGGTCAGCTGGCCGTGGCCGCAGTGGCTCAACAAAAACCGCAGGTTAAAGGTGGGCCGCGACAACAACTTGAGACGGGGCCACTGTTGAGTGAGGTAAGACAGTGGCAGCTTAAGGGCATGTACAATGATGGCATATGGTTACATATGCCCCATGACAAAAAAATAATTTGAAGCATTTATATTTATTTTTTCTCCCCAATGCAAGCTATCACTAGTGGGCCTCATTAAAAAATAGAAAAACTTTTTACTTCAACCTTTTCAGCTTTTGTCACCGGACCACACTTTTTTCTTCAAGCACCCGCCTCCTGGAGAGGATTCCGCTTCCTTATCCGAACCTACTTTACGTCATATCCGATCCTACATGGTATGCGAGACATCACCTTAAAGCTATGCATGATACATGCCCTAATAGCTTGACGACGGTGCGGGGCGGATTGACGCGACGGGTCTCAGCAGAGGCAACCCAGAGGTGGGCCGCAGGGCCAACGAGGCTGACGCGGAGAAGGAGCACCCGGCGAGGTCTCAAGGGTGGCTCAGGGCCGACGGTTCAATAGCGGTCAGTGGCTCAAGTCGGCCAGCGGCCCATAGGCAAACACCACCCGAGGTGAAGGTCGCCCGGGGCAAAGGCGGCGACGGAGGTAACTTTGAAGGCCATGGGATGACTTGATGGCTCAACGATGTGTTCGCGATGGCTCAGCGGAAGGAAGGATCGACCCATAAACGACACCAGTGAGGCGCGACAGCGGCTGCGAGTTGGAAACACCACGGAGATAGTCAGCGGCGGGATCCACCGTGGAGGTGAGGCGGAGAGCCAGCGGGGCGCACCGGAGCCGACCGGAATGGCGACCTGGTCCTGGCACACAGGCGGCTCGGTGGCGACGCGGCAGCTTGGCGTGAGGCCGACGAGGCAACGACGACTCGACAGGGCCGACAGCTCAAGGTGAGGCAGCTTGATGTGGCCATGGCAGAGAAACAAAGCAAGGCGGCGGCTTGGCGACACCACGACCATGGAGGTTGGTCATTGAGCGCACGGCCGGCTCAGAGGCGGCGGGTTCTCGGTGGAAGCGAGGTAAAAATGGCGAGGCCAAGATGGAGCGACCCGCGGCAGGGCGCACTGGAGCCGACCGGAATGGCGACTTGAAAATCGGGACGGGGCCGATCGGGGCAGCACAACCGTGACAGCGGCTCGGAGCAACAGAGGCAGAGTCTGAGCAACAGAACCAGCGCAGGGGACACCAGAGCCGGCCTGAGCGGTGACCCGGTCTAGGTGCGCGGCTGTGGAGATGAGGGCATGCGGCCGGCGGCTTAGCAGGGCTAGCAGAAACAGCTTGATGTGTTCCCCATGTGCTCAGGCGTGGCGGCTCAGAGGCAGCTCGACGGCTGGAGCGGTCTACCGTGGTGGAGGCAGATCTAGAGCAAAGCAAGGCCATGACCCATGACCCAATCCTCCTCCGAGTTGTGGTTGACCTACCCTGTTTTTTCTTTTTCTTCTTTGTCTTGTGTAGGCACATGGACTCCGGTCTTCTACGGTTGGAGGTGCTCTGCGTTCACCACGACAACTAAATTGCGTGGATGACTTTTGTAGGGACTTTGAGTGCTCTGGCTCAATCTCATCTCGTTATTGTAGCCTTACATGTCATGCTATGTTTGATATGGAAACAGACGATGCCCGGCTAGAAGTCGGTCCCGGCAGATCAATCACACGTGTGCTGCTATGAATTTTCTTCTTCTCAGGAGTAGCCGCCACCATGAACATGCGAATCAGCGACTGGTGCGTAGGGCTTGTCTCGGCTTTTGGTGACTTTACAGATCGAATATGCTGTAGTAAAAATTATCGATGATCTCGATGAAACCTTTAATTTGGCGGAGCACTTTTTAGCAGCGGCACACCCGACACATGCCTAATTTCTATTGATCTTCGTCTCGTATATGTCCTTCCGACTGCTTGCTACGGAGATGACGTAAATCCTTCAAAACCGGTTCTTCTTCATCTAAAAAATTGTGAACTTGTCGATCCCTGAAGAAGGATCCCTCCAAGAACTTAACACCACCGTGCGCAGGCCTCACGGTTGGCGCTAACTATCGTGGATTTGTCACGGCAGATGTCCTAGTGTGAGGATTTAGTCGTGAAGCCAACACATCTATGTGGTAGCTTGAGGGGTTGATCGGGATGAGAGACGCGAGGCGGATCAACACACAAGACAAGGATTTAGACAGCTTCGGGCTTCGGGAAACATCATCCGATAATAACCCTACATGCTGTTTGTGGCTTGGTCTCATTATACTCATGAGGGAGTCACCGCATAGGCCGGCTCCCCTCTAGTTGTGTCTAGCCTTAAGATTATTTCCCTCTCCCTCTTGGGGTGCCCTGCCCCTCCTTATATAAGTTGAAGGGGCGGGTTACATGTAGAGTCCAACTTGGATTAAGACTTAAACTTATTCTGACTTCTCTTCACGGGATTCTCTCCATGGGCTTCTTAATACCTCGGGCTTATTAACCCCAGACGACTCTGTTATAGCCTAACTTACCATCTGGCTTAACATCTCCCACCTTAACATCTGGCTTAACATCTACTAGCTTAACAGCTGGCGGCTTAACATCTGCCGGCTTAACATCTGGCTTAATATCAATGAAATACCAAGTCCCGGCCGGGTCATATCTCCGACCGGGTCATACCATGGGGTATATCCCTGACAGGGGCCGTCGGGAACCCAGGCCCACCACTACCTGGGTGGAACCACCTGTCCCTTCAGCCCCCACATCTGAACAGTATCACAAGTGATGTAGCAGTATAGTAGTATATAGTATATATCGATGATCACCTTCCGAAGTGATCACAACCCAGTAGTATAGCATGGAAGACGGACATGAATGTAGGGACACTGATGAAGTACTAGCATCCTATACTAAGCATTATGATAGCAGGTAAAGGTATCAACAATTGTAGCAACAATGAAATGCTATGCAACAGAATAGGAGCTATCGAATCAACAACAGTAGCAAACCTAATGCAAGAATAAGGGAGGAGAGAGTGGGCAAAATCTGGTTGATCAAAGGGGGTTTGCTTGCCTGGTTGCTCTGGCAAGAAGGAGGAGGAGTCGATGTAGTCAATCACGGGGGTATCGGCAACGGTCTCGGGGTATACCGGAAAGAAGTAACAGAGGGGAACACAATAAATAATAGAGCAATCAAAGCATCACAAAGCATAACATGGCAATACACGGTGCTAGGGGTGACCTAACGCAGGGATAGGTGGTACCGGCAAAGGGGGGGACATCCGGGAAAGTACTCCCGGTGTTTCACGTTTTCAGACAGACGGACCGGAGGGAGACGGTTGCAGGTTCGCTATGCTAGGAATGTGTGGTGAACGAATGGACTGCGTATTCTGATTCATCTCGTCGTTCTGAGCAATTTGCATGTACAAAGTATTTTCATTCAAGTTACGAATTATTTAATATCAATTTTCAAAGTTTTAATTCAATTTTAGAATTAACAGAATTAATTTAATTAGAAAATGCAATTATGACGTCAGCATAATGTCAGGGTGATGTCAGTAGTCAACCAATCAGTTGACTCAGTCAAACTTTCGTGTGGGTCCCACTGGTCATAGGTTGTTCACTAATTAACATTAGATAGTTTAGTTAACGGGTTAATTAAGTTTAACTAGCACATTGTAACTTCCCGGACACACCCGCCGGTGGTCGTTACTCCTGGTGGGATCTAGACTGGCCCCACAGATCAATACTAGTCTTTTCTGCGCACTTTGTCCTCACTCGTGCGCACCCGGGAGCAAGTTCCCGGTTGGTCACCCATCCTGAAACTAGTCCAAGTTGAGCACACTTAACTTTGGAGTTCTGTCCGAATGGGCTTCCGGAAAAGAAGGAATTCCTTATTGATATGAGTAGTCTATCATCCCTAATAAGCCAGGCTATCACATACACCCCCACTCAGAGGAACCAACGTCCTCGTTGGGCCACACGAACGTTCCCTCTTGGCACATACGTCTGTGCTTCCAGTCCAGTACATGTGTCATGCCGTGTGCCACGACGGCTCACAAGCGTCATGAACAACATGACCACGCACCTGTCCGCAACCATCCGTGTAACCACGAGGGTCGGCTCTGATACCAACTTGTAACGCTCCGGACACACCCGTCGGTGGTCGTTACTCCTGGCGGGATCTAGACTGGCCTCACAGATCAATAATAGTCTTTTCTGTGCACTTTGTCCTCACTCGTGCGCACCCGGGAGCAATTTCCCGGTCGGTCACCCATCCTGAGACTACTCCAAGTTGAGCACGCTTAACTTTGGAGTTCTGTCCGAATGGGCTTCCGGAAAAAAAGGAATTCCTTATTGATATGAGTAGTCTATCATCCCTAATAAGCCAGGCTATCACAGACATATGCCTGTGCGTTGCAACGGGAGAGAAATTATTATGCCCACTGTACATAG
The DNA here is from genome assembly GCF_002162155.2 of Triticum dicoccoides. Taxonomy (NCBI): domain Eukaryota; kingdom Viridiplantae; phylum Streptophyta; class Magnoliopsida; order Poales; family Poaceae; genus Triticum; species Triticum dicoccoides. The sequence continues at coordinate 491,056,619 of NC_041390.1, read as the reverse complement.
AAACGACCGTCATCATGGTATAATAAAATCTGAAAGTGCCACCTAAATATGTTTGTACGTTGCAGCGGGAGAAAACCTCACCTCACTCTCCCATCCCAGTAAGCAAATGATGATTTAAGCCTAAACACGGCCTAAAACATAAGCGATGATTTGATTTACGATACCCATCAATTATTCCTAGATGAATAAAAATTGGGTGCTTTCAACAATCAGTAATATAGAAAAGCTAACCTTGATTGATCAATGTGAGCTTGCATGGGTAGTTGTTCAGTTACTCCTTTGCATATACCAAGATATGCAAATTAGCATAAGTAAATGTCAGTTTTCCTGAAAGCACGATGAAATGAATAATATGATTTTGGCCTTGAAGATGACCAAAAAAAGTAATTCTTCTTGAAGATGAACAAAGAAAGGTAACCTGCATGTCAATCTGCATTGCACTGAGGGGATCCCAATCCTTGCAAAATATTTCTCTAGCATGCTTCGAGTTATGCAAAATCCATATTATGTCAGATAGAAATACATGCCGGCGAAAAAACAGAATTGAAGGAATATGAAAATAACTCATTTTCTCCTCCTTATAGAACAGTTATTTATTGCGAGTCAGTTAAGCTATGAAAACCTAATGCATGGACGCTCAGCTAGGAAGAGCAGAAAAGAAAAAAGTTCAAGCAGTTATTAACAAAAGACTAACTTGACTCATTGAAGCTAGGGTTCTGCACCTACTAGTTGAAGCACGTGCAAGTTCTCAGGGACCAATTAATCCAGCCATATAGTCGTCGGCGGATCGATCCACCAGCCTGCTTAACATGTACTCATGTGTTTAGCTAGGAAAGAATCAATGTAGCTGGCACCCTGCAGCTCGTAGCTAGTTTGGACTCCTTTGTATATATTTTTGGGTCAGGTTACGACGTGCGGCCGACCACTTCGCTTTTATTTCAATTAACTTTCCTTTAAATGCACGTCCTAGTTTTGTCCGTATTGTCTCGGTTTTCTTTGTTTGCATGTATGTTTGTCAAACGGACAAAACTAAAAAAATAGTGCATGTAAAATACTCAAAACGGGACGAAAGAAAGCAAAACCAAACTAAGAATATCTATTCCCTTTAATAGTAGACTAAAAAAATAGTTCATGTAAAATACTCAAAACAGGACGAAAGAAAGCGAAACCATACTAAGAATATCTATTCTCTTTAATAGTAGACTAAAAAATAGTGCATGTAAAATACTCAAAACGGGACGAAAGAAAGTGAAACCAAACTAAGAATATCTATTCCCTTTAATAGTAGGTATAGATTAGTTAACTAAATAAATTTAATTAAGTTAATTATTTTTATTATTACTACTACTACTATTATTTTTATTTTTAAAAAACAGTTCTTAGGGGCGGGCCCTACTTGTCATTTGCATCAGGGGGGTTGCTTAGCGGGCATGCGGGTTACGGGCGTCGCCCTGAGCGCTGCGGGCAATGAGCGAAGGGGCGGGTGGCATTGCCCGACGGGGCGCCAGCGGCCAGCGCAACCAGCGGCAACATCCGCAGGGGAAGAGGGAGCAACGGCAGGGGACGGAGCAGGAGAGCGGTGGGCGAGCAGCGGCACGACTGCACGGGGCGGGCGAGCAGCGCAGAGGCAGGCGGAGCTGGCGAGGCTGGGCACGGGCGTGAAGAGCGGGAGGGGCCGTGGTGAGAAGGGGAGGCGCTTGCTGGGCAGGGCCTGACCGGGGCGAGTGCGGCCCGATGATGGTTGCAGCGAACTGCAGCGGCAGTGCAACGAAGGGGGAGGGTGCCGCGGCGGCACGGCGAGCCGGGCCGTGTGGCCAGTTGCGCGGGGCGCGACGGGCGAGCGGGCCGCACACTAGACCGAGGTGGGGGCGAGCGAGGGATAGCAGGGACGCGGGCTCGTGCTGGAGTGCAGGAAGGCAGTGGCGCGCGCACGGGGCGACCGACACGCGGGCACGGGTGGCGCGGTGAGGCGGCCATCGAGAGGGAAAGCTGGGCGTGGCCAGCGTGTCTAGGGGTAGCCGGCGAGCGCGGTGACCACGGGGGAGGGACAGAGAGGGAGCACAGGCGGTGCTCACGTTCATTATTGGGAAGGGGGTCGGCGTGGCTCGGTGAAGCCCTTGGGGAGGAGGACGAGGACAACGTGCGGTGAGGTTGAGGCGAAGGGCGACGTGGTTTCTGGCAGTGGCGGTGGTCGGTGACAGCGGTTGGTGCGGGGTGGCGCGGTGGCCCCGGGCGTGAGGCGAGGGGCGATGGGGATCTGGCCCGATCTAGATTGGATCGGGAGGGGGAATAGGAAGAGGCGAACGAGGGGGGAGTGGGGGAAACCGGCTAGGGTTTCGGTCGGGTGGGTTTAAGGAGGGGAGTGGGGATGGGCCGGCCTGTTGGCCAGCTGGCTCGGTGCTACCTCTTGAGCACTGTGTTGGTTTTCCCTTGAAGAGGAAAGGGTGATGCAACAAAGTAGCGTAAGTATTTCCCTCAGTTTTTGAGAACCAAGGTATCAATCCAGTAGGAGGCCACATGCAAGTCCCTCGTACCTACACGAACAAAAAAGAACCTCGCAACCAACGCGATAAAGGGGTTGTCAATCCCTTCACGGACACTTATGAGAGTGAGATCTGATAGAGATGATAAGATAATATTTTTGGTATTTTTATGATAAAGATTAAAATTAAAGATTGCAAAATAAATAGCAATAGAAATAACTTGTTGACGGAACATTAATATAATGGACAATAGACCCGCGGGCCATAGGTTTCACTAGTGGCTTCTCTCAAGATAGCATAAGTATTACGGTGGGTGAACAAATTACTGTCGAGCAATTGATAGAAAAGCGAATAATTATGAGAATATCTAGGCATGATCATGTATATAGGCATCACGTCCGTGACAAGTAGACCAACTCCTGCCTGCATCTACTACTATTACTCCACACATCGACCGCTATCCAGCATGCATCTAGAGTATTAAGTTCATAAGAACAGAGTAACACATTAGGTAAGGTGACATGATGTAGAGGGATAAACTCAAGCAATATGATATAAACCCCATCTTTTTATCCTCGATGGCAACAATACAATACGTGTCGTTTCCCTTTCTACCTCTAGGATCGAGCACCACAAGATTGAACCCAAAGCTAAGCACTTCTCCCATTGCAAGAAAGATCAATCTAGTAGGCCAAACCAAACTGATAATTCGAAAGAGACTTGCAAAGATAACCAATCATACATAAAAGATTTCAGAGAAGAATCAAATATTGTTCATAGATAGACTTGATCATAAACCCACAATTCATCGGATCTCGACAAACACACTGCAAAAGAGTTACATCGAATAGATCTCCAAGAAGATCGAGGACAACTTTGTATTGAGATCCGAAGAGAGAGAAGAAGCCATCTAGCTAATAACTATGGACCCGAAGGTCTGAAGTAAACTACTCACACATCATCGGAGGGGCCATGGAGTTGATGTAGAGGCCCTCCGTGATCGATGCCCCCTCCAGCGGAGCTCCGGAAAAGGCCCCAAGATGGGATCTCTTGAGTACAGAAGGTTGCGGCGGTGGAAATAGGGTTTCATGGTGCACCTGGATGTTTTCGGGGTATATGAACATATATAGGAGGAAGAAGTAGGTCGGTTGAGCCACGAGGGGGGAGGGCGCGCCCAGGGGGGTAGGCGCACCCCCTACCCCGTGGCCTCCTCGGTTGTTTCTTGACGTCCACTCCAAGCCCTCTAGACCACGTTTGTTCCAAAAATCACGCTCCCGAAGGTTTCATTCCATTTTGACTTCGTTTGATATTCCTTTTCTGCGAAACACTAAAATAGGCAAAAAAACAGCAATTTACACTGGGCCTTGGGTTAATAGGTTAGTCCCAAAAATAATATAAAAGTGTATAATAAAGCCCATTAAACATCCAAAACAGAATATATAATAGCATGGAACAATCCAAAATTATAGATACGTTGGAGACGTATTAAGAATCCCCAAGCTTAATTCCTGCTCGTCCTCGAGTAGGTAAATGATAAAAACAGAATTTTTGATGTGGAATGCTTTCTAGCATATTCTTCAATGTGATTTTCTTTATTGTGGCATGAATGTTCAGATCCAAAAGATTCACGATAAAAGTTTAATGTTGACATAAAAATAATAATTCTTAAAGTATGCTAACCAGGCAATTATGTCTTATCAAAATAACATAGCCAAAGAAAGCTTATCCCTACAAAATCATATAGTTTGGCCATGCTTTATTTTCATCACACAAAATGCTCTCATCATGCACAACCTCGATGACAAGCCAATCAATTGTTTCATACTTAGCCTTTTCAAACTCTTTCAACTTTTACGCAATATATTAGCGCGATCCATGGACATAGCACTATGGGTGTAATAGAATATAATGATTTAGGTTGTGTGAGAAGACAAAAAAGGAGAAAGTCTCACATTGACGCGGCTAATCAATGGGCTATGGAGATGCCCACCGATTGATGTCAATGCAAGGAGTAGGGATTTCCAAGCAACGGATGCACTAGAGCTATAAATATATGAAAGCTCATCAAAGAAACTAAGTGGGTGTGCATCCAACTTGCTTGCTCACGAAGACCTAAGGCATTTGAGGATGCCCATCATTGGAATACACAAGCCAAGTTATATAATAAAAAAATTCCCACTAGTATATGAAAGTGACAAAATAAGAGACTCTCTATCATGAAGATCATGGTGCTACTTTGAAGCACAAGTGTGGAAAAAGGATAGTAACATTTTCCCTTCTATCTTTTTCTCTTATTTTTTATTTGGGCCTTCTTTTCCCTTTTTATGGCCTCTTATTTACTTATTTATTTTTTGTCCGGAGTCTCATCTCGACTTGTGGGGGAATCATAGTCTCCATCATCCTTCCCTCACATGGGACAATGCTCTAATGATGATCATCGCACTTTTATTTACTTACAACTCAAGAATTACAACTCAATACTCAGAACAAAATGTGACTCTATGTGAATGCCTCCGGCGGTGTACCGGGATATGTGATGAATCAAGAGTGACATGTATGAAAAATTAAGCATGGTGGCTTTGCCACAAATACGATGTCAACTACATGATCACGCAAGGCAATATGACAATGATGATGCATGTCATAATAAACGGAACGATGGAAAGTTGCATGGCAATATATCTCGCAATGGCTATGGAAATGCCATAATAGGTAGGTATGGTGGCTGTTTTGGGGAAGATATAAGGAGGCTTATGTGCGATAGAGCGTATCATATCACGGGGTTTGGATGCACCAGCGAAGTTTGCACCAACTCTCAAGGTGAGAAAGGGCAATGCACCGTACCGAAGAGGCTAGCAATGATGGAAGGGTGAGAGTGTGTATAATCCATGGACTCAACATTAGTCATAAAGAACTCATATACTTATTGCAAAAATCTACAAGTCATCAAAACCAAGCACTACACGCATGCTCCTAGGGGGATAGATTGGTAGGAAAAGACCATCGCTCATCCCCGACCGCCACTCATAAGGAAAGCAATCAAAGAACACCTCATGCTTCAAATTTGTCACAGAATGTTTACCATATGTGCATGCTACGGGACTTGCAAACTTCAACACAAGTATTTCTCAATTTCACAATTACTCAACTAGCACACCTCTAATATTACCACCTTTATATCTCAAAACAACTATGAAGCATCCAACTTCTCTTAGTATTTAAAATTTATAACCAAAGCAAATTACCATACTGTTCTAAAGGACTCTCAAAATAATATAAGTGAAGCATGAGAGATCAATTATTTCTATAAAATAGAACCACCGCCGTGCTCTAAAAGATATAAGCAAATCACTAGAGCAAAATTATCCAACTCAAAAGATATAAGTGAAGCACATAGAGTATTCTAATAAATTCCAATTCATGTGTGTCTCTCCCAAAAGGTGCGTACACCAAGGATGATTGTGTTAAACTAAAAATCAAAGACTCAAATCATACAAGATGCTCCAAGCAAAACACATATCATGTGGTGAATAAAAATATAGCTCCAAGTAAAGTTACCGATGGACGAAGACGAAAGAGGGGATGCCTTACGGGGCGTCCCCAAGCTTAGGCTTTTGGTTGTCCTTCGATTTTACCTTGGGGTGCCTTGGGCATACCCAAGTTTAGGCTCTTGCCACTCCTTGTTCCATAATCCATCAAATCTTTACCCAAAACTTGAAAACTTCACAACACAAAACTTAAACAGAAAATCTCATGAGCTCCGTTAGTAAAAGAAAACAAACCACCACTTAAGGTACTGTAATGGACTCATTATTTATTTATATTGGTGTTAAACCTAATGTATTCCAACTTTTCTATGGTTCATAAACTCTATTACTAGCCATAGATTCATCAAAATAAGCAAACAACACACGAAAAACAGAATCTGTCAAAAACAGAACAGTCTGTAGTAATCTGTAGGTTTTGAATACTTCTGGAACCCCAAAAATTCTAAAATAAATTTCTGTACGTGAGGAATTTATCTATTAATCATATTCAAAAATAATTAACTAAATAGCACTCTCCAGTAAAAAATGGCAGCAAATCTCGTGAGCGCTATAGTTTCTGTTTTTTACAGCAAGATCGCAAAGACCTTCCCCAAGTCTTCCGAAAGGTTATACTTGGCACAAACACTAATTAAAAGCATAAAACCACATATAAACAGAGTCTAGATGAATTATTTATTACTAAACATAATCAAAAATAAAGAAACAAAAATAAAATTGGGTTGCCTCCCAACAAGCGCTATCGTTTAACGCCCCTAGCTAGGCATAAAGGCAAGGGTAGATCTAGGTATTGCCATCTTTGGTATGCAATCCATAAGTGGCTCTCATAATAGATTCATAAGGTAATTTAATTTTATTTCTAGGAAAGTGTTCCATGCCTTTCCTTAACGGAAATTGGAATCTAATATTCCCTTCTTTTATATCAATAATTGCACCAATCGTTCTAAGGAAAGGTCTACCAAGAATAATAGGACATGAAGGATTGCAATCAACATCAAGAACAATGAAATCCACGGGCACATAATTCCTATTTTCAACAATAAGAACATCATTAATTCTTCCCATAGGTTTCTTAATGGTGGAATCCGCAAGATGCAAGTTTAAAGAACAATCATCAAATTCACGGAAACCTAGCAAATCACACAAAGTTTTAGGAATCATGGAAACACTAGCACCAAAATCGCGCAAAGCATATCATTCATGATCTTTAATTTTAATTTTAATAGTAGGTTCCCACTCATCATAAAGTTTTCTAGGGATAGAAACTTCCAATTCAAGCTTTTCTTCATAAGATTGCATTAAAGCATCAACGATATGTTTAGTAAAAGCTTTATTTTGACTATAAGCATGTGCAGAATTTAGCACAGATTGCAACAAGGAAATACAATCTATCAAAGAACAATTATCATAATTAAATTCCTTGAAATCCAAGATAGTGGGTTCCTTGCTATGTAAAGTTTTGACCTCTCCCATCCCACTTTTATCAATTTTTGCATCAAGATTTAAAAACTCTGAATCATTGGGACGCCTTCTAACTAAAGTTGACTCATCTCCAGTCCCATCATTATCAAGATTCATATTGCAAAACAAAGATTTAATAGGGGACACATCAATAACTTTTAGATCTTCATCATTATTATCATCAAGTTCTTCTGGTTTGGCGGCCATCTTATTTACTAAGGTGGCCTGCTTATCCGAAATTTGGGCTATTAAGTTTTCAAGATGAGCGAATTGAGATTTCAGACCATAAAGTTCTTTAGACATATCATCGAGCTCTTTATTCATGTACCCCATAAAACTTTTTTGTTCTTTAAGCTCATTTCTGAAGAAATTATTATGCTCAAACTGCAAGGACATAAAACTTCTAACGTTATTTCCAATTTCTTCCACCCTTCTAAGGTGAGGATCAAAACATTTTGGTAAGGCCATCGCCGCAAACAATACAACACACAAGCAAACAAGAAGCAAGCGAAAGGAGACGAACTAGAAAAGAGAAGGGGAACGGAAAAAGAGGGCGAATAAAACGGCAAGGGTGAAGTAGGGGAGAGGAAAACGAGAGGCAAATGGCAAATAATGTAATGCGAGGAATAAGAGTTTGTGATGGGTACTTGGTATGTCTAGACTTGTCCGCAGACTCCCCGGTAATGGCGCCAGAAATCCTTCTTGCTACCTCTTGAGCACCGCGTTGGTTTTCCCTTGAAGAGGAAAGGGTGATGCAGCAAAGTAGCGTAAGTATCTCCCTCAGTTTTTGAGAACCAAGGTATCAATCCAGTAGGAGGCCACACGCAAGTCCCTAGTACCTACAAAAACAAATAAGAACCTCACAACCAATGCGATAAAGGGGTTGTCAATCCCTTCACAGTCACTTACAAGAGTGAGATCTGATAGAGATGATAAGATAATATTTTGGTATTTTAATGATAAAGATTAAAAGTAAAGATTGCAAAATAAACGGTAATAGAAATAACTTGTTGACGGAAGATTAATATAATGGAGAATAGACCCCGGGGCCATAGGTTTCACTAGTGGCTTCTCTCAAGATAGCATAAGTATTACGGTGGGTGAACAAATTACTGTTGAGCAATTGATAGAAAAGTGAATAATTGTGAGAATGTCTAGGCATGATCATGTATATAGGCATCACGCCCGTGACAAGCAGACCGACTCCTGCCTACATCTACTACTATTACTCCACATCGATCGCTATCCAGCATGCATCTAGAGTATTAAGTTTATAAGAACAGAGTAACGCATTAGGTAAGATGACATGATGTAGAGGGATAAAGTCAAGCAATATGATATAAACCCCATCTTTTTATCCTCGATGGCAACAATACAATACGTGTCGTTTCCCTTTCTACCGCTAGGATCGAGCACTGCAAGATTGAACCCAAAGCTAAGCACTTCTCCCATTGCAAGAAATATCAATCTAGTAGGCCAAACCAAACTGATAATTCGAAAGAGACTTGCAAAGATAACCAATCATACATAAAAGATTTTAGAGAAGAATCAAATATTGTTCATTGATAGACTTGATCATAAACCCACAATTCATCGGATCTCGACAAACACACTGCAAAAAGAGTTACATCGAATAGATCTCCAAGAAGATCGAGGACAACTTTGTATTGAGATCCGAAGAGAGAGAAGAAGCCATCTAGCTAATAACTATGGACCCGAAGGTCTGAAGTAAACTACTCACACATCATCGGAGGGGCCATGGAGTTGATGTAGAGGCCCTCCGTGATCGATGCCCCCTCCGGCGGAGCTCCGGAAAAGGCCCCAAGATGGGATCTCTTAAGTACAGAAGGTTGCGGCAGTGGAAATAGGGTTTCGTGGTGCTCCTGGATGTTTTCGGGGTATATGAACATATATAGGAGGAAGAAGTAGGTCGGCTGAGCCACGAGGGGCCCACGAGGCGGAGGGCGCGCCCCTGCCTCGTGGCCTCCTTGGTTGTTTCTTGACGTCCACTCCAAGTCCTCTGGATCATGTTTGTTCCAAAAATCACGCACCCGAAGGTTTCATTCCGTTTGGATTTCATTTGATATTCCTTTTCTGCGAAACATTGAAATAGGCAAAAAAAACAACAATTTGCACTGGCCTTGGGTTAATAGGTTAGTCCCAAAAATAATATAGAAGTGTATAATAAAGCCCATTAAACATCCAAAACAGAATATATAATAGCATGGAACAATAAAAAATTACAGATACGTTGGAGACATATCAGTCGGCTGGCCAGCTGGGCCAGTCGGCCCAGTGGGGTGTTTCCTTTCTTTCTTTTATAGTTTATGTTTCTTTGTTTTCTTTTAGTTTTTAATTCGTTTTAGTTTTATAAAATATAAAGCTAGTTCATATATCAGTACTATTAATTATGCTGTTGCCCCATTAATTTCGGGCAACTAAATTAGATAGTTTAATATTTTGTCAAATAGAAAGGCATTTATTTAATTGTTTTACCTATACATTTAATTACCTAAGTGCATTTAAACCTTTTATAAAAATGTGGTTTCTCCAACATGATTACCTATGCATTATTTGGCACAACCCGAACATTTTAGTTTGAACATTTGAAAACTTTCATCGTTTCATTTTAAATTCAAATCTGAATTTGAATCGGTTTTAAACTAACGCGAGTTTATCGACAGTAACTGAGGTGACGTGGCATCATTAGTAGAGGTTCACTATTGCTTAATTATCCGGGCGTCACAATTCTCATCCACTACAAGAAATCCCGTCTTGAGATTTAAGGGGTGGAGTAAGGGGAAAGAGAATTGGTTACGAAATTCTAACAGGTCTTCTTGGTCTTGGTTGCTCTTCTCGAAGAAGTCGATCCCTCTATGTTGATGTCTTCATTTCTCTGATTCAGGTCATCATGATGAAGCCGACATCCTTTCTTCAGCATCTCCATCGTACTTACGAAAAGGATATGGGGGAAAATATAGGGAGAATGTCTGCAAGGGCTGGTTTCGGTAGTTATCTCGGGGGACAAGGTACAAGGTAGCTTCCGAGTTGAAACTCGGGGAGATCATCGAGAGCAATATAAGATGGTACAAAAAGTTTTGAACGGGTAAGCAATCGTTCGATGTCTAAACTAGAGTGTGGAAAGAGCTCAAATCAATGGGAATATGTATTGTGTCTGATACTAGAACTGATGATCTCTCGGAAGGTGTCTCGTGATATATATATGAAGCCAAGCGTGTGGGATAACTTTGGAAACAGGGGTATACAGGAGAGTCAGGTTTCGATCCTGTGGAACCATGGGTTATGGGCCCACCATGTGGGTAAAAAGTAGGGAGGGCGCTGTCTTCTTGTATGATCATGATAGCAAGGCATGTTAGAGAAGAGACTGTCAGTTATGTCAGCAACAACATCGGTATCAAGGGCGACGGACGAAGAGAACCATTTCTTGCTCGTTGAACGAGGTAGACCAAATAGGCAAAGTTCTCGTCCATCGGTGGTTACCGGAATGTCATCAACAAAGTAACAGGGTCTTACTGACAAAGTGGTACAACGAGGTGCTTACCTAAGCAGGGAATTATCACTGCTTAGTTAAGTCAGATTACAATAAAGGTTAGATAAAACAATGGAAAGGAAAATGTGATTATCCGATTAAACAAAACAATGGAAAGGAAAATGTGTTTAAACACATATTCCAGGGGTATATCCTTCCCAAGGACAAGCGGAGCACAATATCCATGACAGGATATAAAGTAGAAAACCCTTTAGGTAGGGGCAGAAAAATTTCATGACATTACCCATACAATGGTGTTTGGATAATTGAGCAAGAAACCTTTAGCATTGGGCTTCAAAATGTTTTATTGAAAATTGGAGTACCAAAGACATGCTTCGAGATAGCACCGACATGGTCTTCAAGCAAAGGTCAAACTTTGGATACACAAAGGACCCATCAGGAACACTCATAGAATAAGTCTTACAATTTCATCATGGAAGAATGGATAACCTTGCTAATAAGGAAACTATAACAATAGGTCCTCCGGCCAGGTGTGCTAGGCATGAGATCACCTTACCAGGCCATATAAAGACCAACGTCATAACTCTTGGAAATATGTTCCAACCACCATATCTGACCGAGATTCATATCCGATTGGTGCCAACATACCTCAGACTTAGGATGCCTAAGAAGAAAAGGTGTAACAAAAGTTGACGAGATGATATCGCAAGATTCTTGGGAAATGAACTATGGAAGCGAGTTCCAAAACAAGAGTTCATAATTAAACCAAGGAGAGGATGAGCAGGTGGCTGATGGACTCATCGACAATTCCTCGAGGTTTCCAAAAAGATGGATTCCCACAATCATCTGAACAAGGAGACAACATTTGTTAAATCAAATGACTTAATGATGTATGCTCGAGGAAAACATACACAATTAAACATTGGTTGAAAGGTGCGCCCGAAATATGGGCATAGGTAGCCTGATCAGTTTTTAGAATGGAGATTCAATAACCGATAGGCTAAGAATGAACTATCGATCATTAACTTCAAAGCAATACGGTTGCTACAAGTGCAGGATCCAACCAGCACCATTCACTTGTTGGTATCCCAGTTAGAATCAACACTGGGACCAAGAGAGAATGGTGATGGTGAGAAGTACCACTATACCAAGAATTCTTAATAGATGGTGAAATTCTCACAACATTCTTGACATAAAAGATGGTAATACTCCAAGGCAGAACATCACATAAGTTGGATAGTAAAGAACTCATGGTTCAACACAAAACAAGAACAAGTTTTGTGTTGGAAGGAAAACAAGACTGTTGACGATGTTAACACACTACAAAAAAAGACACATCCGTGACATTTTGGGCCGAATGGATTTTTTTATGTCATGGTTATGACACTTCTATGATGATAATTGTGACAAAACCCGGTATCATCATAGATGTGGTGGGCTCCTACTTCTATGACAAAAAATCATGATAGAAAATGGGCTTTTCGTCCTGGGCAGGCCAAAAACGCAGCTGCATGACATTCTTTGGGCCTTCCATGAACGGAAAAAACTATGGTAGAAGCGAGGGTGAGGAAAATATCGGGGAGTTCCCGGTTACGGTGGGTGGTTGGGGCCGAGCGATGCGTGTTTCTCTCGTACACGTACTCGCGTGGGTGCAAGGCGTTGGGCTCTAACTAAACCTGAGAGAGGCATTAGCCTACTGAACCTGAGCGATTGCACTGCAGGCTACGCGTTACTGAACCTGAGCGATCGATCGATCCCTGGCTGTTAACTTAACCCGATCGAGCGATTCCTTCGCTACTGCTGCTAACTGAAGCTGATCAAACCCGCTACCTCTTGATGAACAGTGAGCATTGTTGGGGGGTTGGATGAACAGTTCCCGGTGGGGGTTGGACGAATAGGACCCCGTGGTAGTAGAGGGTGTTGCCGCTGGATGAACAAGACACCGATCGATCAAGCCAGTTGGGGGTGGATGAACAGGACCCCATGGAGGGCTGGTTGAACAGTAGCCGGTGGAGGGCTGGATGAACAGTAACCCATGGAGGGTTGGTTAAACAGACCCCATGGAGAGGGCTGGTTGAATAGTAGCCGGTGGAGGAGTGGTGGAGGCTGGATGAACATGAGCCCATGGATGAACAATAGCTGGTGAAGGCAGGAGGGAGACGTTGTTGGGGAACGTAGCATAAATTCAAAATTTTCCTACGTGTCACCAAGATCTATCTATGGAGTCATCTAGCAACGAGGGAGGAGTGGATCTACATACCCTTGTAGATCGCGCGCGGAAGCGTTCAAGAGAACGGGGTTGATGGAGTCGTACTCGTCGTGATCCAAATCACCGATGATCCTAGCGCCGAACGGACGGCACCTCCGCGTTCAACACACGTATGGAGCAGCGACGTCTCCTCCTTCTTGATCCAGCAAGGGGGAAGGAGAGGTTGATGGAGATCCAGCAGCACGACGGCGTGGTGGTGGAAGTAGCGGGATTCCAACAGGGCTTCGCCAAGCGCTACGGGAGGAGGGAGATGTGTCATGGGAGGGAGAGGGAGGCGCCAGGGCTTAGGTGCGGCTGCCCTCCCTTCCCCCCACTATATATAGGGCCAAGGGAGAGGGGGGGGGGCGCAGCCTTGGCCCTTCCTCCAAGGAAGGGTGCGGCCAGGGAGGAGTCCATCCTCCCCAAGGCACCTAGGAGGTGCCTTCCCCCTTTAGGACTCTTCCTTTCCCTTATCTCTTGGCGCATGGGCCTCTTGGGGCTGGTTCCCTTGGCCCATATAGGCCAAGGCGCACACCCCTACAGCCCATGTGGCCCCCCGGGGTAGGTGGACCCCCTTGGTGGACCCCCGGACCCCTTTCGGCACTCCCGGTACAATACCGATAATGCGCGAAACTTTTCCGGCGACCAAAACAAGACTTCCCATATATAAATATTTACCTCCGGACCATTCCGGAACTCCTTGTGACGTCCGGGATCTCATCCGGGACTCCGGACAACTTTCGGGTTACCGCATACTAATATCTCTATAACCCTAGCGTCACCGAACCTTAAGTGTGTAGACCCTACGGGTTCGGGAGACACGTAGACATGACCGAGACGACTCTCCGACCAATAACCAACATCGGGATCTGGATACCCATGTTGGCTCCCACATGCTCCTCGATGATCTCATCGGATGAACCACGATGTTGAGGATTCAATCAATCCCGCATACAATTCCCTTTGTCTATCGGTATGTTACTTGCCTGAGATTCGATTGTCGGTATCCCAATACCTTGTTCAATCTCGTTATCGGCAAGTCTCTTTACTCGTTCCGTAACACATCATCCCGTGATCAACTCCTTGATCACATTGTGCACATTATGATGATGTCCTACCGAGTGGGCCCAGAGATACCTCTCTGTTTACACGGAGTGACAAATCCCAGTCTCGATTTGTGCCAACCCAACAGACACTTTCGGAGATACCCGTAGTACACCTTTATAGTCACCCAGTTACGTTGTGACGTTTGGCACACCCAAAGCACTCCTATGATATCCGGGAGTTGCACAATCTCATGGTCTAAGGAAATGATACTTGACATTAGAAAAGCTTTAGCATACGAACTACATGATCTTTGTGCTAGGCTTAGGATTGGGTCTTGTCCATCACATCATTCTTCTAATGATGTGATCCCGTTATCAATGACATTCAATGTCCATGGTCAGGAAACCATAACCATCTATTGATCAATGAGCTAGTCAACTAGAGGCTTACTAGGGACATGGTGTTGTCTATGTATCCACACATGTATCTGAGTTTCCTATCAATACAATTCTAGCATGGACAATAAACGATTATCATGAACAAGGAAATATAATAATAACCAATTTATTATTGCCTCTAGGGCATATTTCCAACAGTCTCCCACTTGCACTAGAGTCAATAATCCAGTTCACATCGATATGTGATTAACACTCAAGGTCACATCCCCATGTGACTAACACCCAAAGAGTCTACTAGAGTCAATAATCTAGTTCACATTACCATGTGATTAACACTCGATGAGTTCTGGGTTTGATCATGTTATGCTTGTGAGAGATGTTATAGTCAACGGATCTGAACCTTTTAGATCCATGTGTGCATTACAAATCTCTATGTCATCTCCTAGATGCAGCTACCACATTCTATTTGGAGCTATTCCAAACAATTGTTCTACTATACGAATCCAGTTTACTACTCAGAATAATCTGGATTAGTTTCAAAGTTTGCATCGGCGTAACCCTTTACGACGAACTCTTTTACCACCTCCATAATTGAGAAAATTCCTTAGTCCACTAGTTACTAAGGATAACTTTGACCGCTGTCCTGTGATCCATTCTTGGATCACTCTTGTACCCCTTGACTGACTGATGGCAAGGCACACTTCAGGTGCGGTACACATCATAGCATACTGTAGAGAGCCTATGATAAAAGCATAGGGGACGACCTTCGTCCTTCCTCTTTCTTCTGCCGTGGTCGAGCTTTAAGTCTTAACTTCATACCTTACAACTCAGGCAAGAACTCCTTCTTTGACTGATCCATCTTGAACACCTTCAAGATCATGTCAAGGTATGTGCTCATTTGAAAGTACCATTAAGAATTTTGATCTATCCTTATAGATCTTGATGCTCAATGTTCAAGTAGTTTAATCCAGGCTATCCATTGAAAAAACACTTTCCAAATAACCCTATATGCTTTCCAGAAATTCTACGTCATTTCTGGTCAACAACATATATTTATCAGAAATTCTATAGTGCTCCCACTCACTTCTTTGGAAATACAAGTTTCTCATAAACTTTGTATACACCCAAAACTTTGATCATCTTATCAAAGCATACATTCCAACTCCGAGATGCTTACTCCAGTCCTTAGAAGGATTGCTGGAGCTTTGCATACTTATTAGCATCTTTCAGGATTGACAAAACCTTCCGGTTGTATCACATACAACCTTTCCTCAAGAAAATCGTTGAGAAAACAATGTTTTTTGACATCCTATCTGCAAGATTTCACAAACAATGCAGTAATCGCTAATATAATTCCAACAGACTCTTAGCATCGCTACGAGTGAGAAAGTCTCATCGTAGTCAACTCCTTGAACTTGTCGGAAAACATCTTAACGACAAGTCGAGCTTTCTTAATGGTGATACCTACCATCATTGTCCGTCTTCCTTTTAAAATCCATATGTACCTAACAGCTTTACGACCATCAAGTAGTTCTCCCAAAGTCTACACGTTGTTTTCATATATGGATCCTCTCTCGGATTATATGGCCTCGAGCCATTTTGGAATCCAGGCCCACCATCGCTTCTCCATAGTTCGTAGGTTCATTGTTGTCTAGCAACATGACTTCCAAGACAGGATTACGTACCACTCTGAAGTAGTACACATCCTTGTCATCCCACAAGGTTTGGTAGTGACTTGATCTGAAGTTTCATGATCACTATCATAAGCTTCCACTTCAATTGGTGTAGGTGCCACAGGAACAACTCCTATGCCCTACCACACACTAGTTGAAGAGACGGTTCAACAACCTTATCAAGTCTCTACCATCCTCCCACTAAATTCTTTCGAGAGAAACTTTTCCTCGAGAAAGGACCCGATTCTAGAAACAATCCCTTATTGCTTTCGGATCTGAGACAGGAGGTATACCCAACTGTTTTGGGTGTCCTATGAAGATGCATTTATCCGCTTAGGGTTCAAGCTTATCAGCCTGAAACTTTTCCACATAAGCGTCGCAGCCCCAAACTTTTAAGAAATGACAGCTTAGGTTTCTCTAAACCATAGTTCATACGGTGTCATCTCATCGGAATTACGTGGTGCCCTATTTAAAGTGAATGTGGTTGTCTCTAATGCCTAACCTATAAACTATCGTGGTAATTCGATAAGAGACATCATGGTATGCATCATATCCAATAGGGTGCAGTTATGATGTTCGGACACACCATCACACTATGGTGTTCCAGGCTGTATTAGTTGTGAAACAATTTCCACAATGTCTTAATTCTGTGCCAAACTCGTAATTCAGATATTCATCTCTATGATCATATCATAGATATTTTATCCTCTTGTCACGACGATATTTCAACTTCACCCTGAAATTACTTGAACCTTTCAATAATTCAGACTCGTGATTCATCAAGTAAATATACTCAACATCTACTCAAATCATCTGTGAAGTAAGAACATAATGAAATCCACTACACGCCTCAACACTCATTGGACTGCGCAGTAACGTTAACGGTAGCAGTGATAGCAGTAATTGTAGCAAGTGTAACGGTGATGATAGTAGTAGTAACTTAGCAAAAACAATATAGGACAAATTCGTAGGCATTGGATCGCTGACTTGTTGGATGATATTCATCATGAGATAGTTATAACCTAGGGCGATACAGCACTAGCTCTAGTTCATCAATATAATGTAGGCATGTATTCTGTAAATAGTCATACGTGCTTATGGAAAGAACTTGCATGACATCTTTTGTCCTGCCCTCCCGTGGCAGCGGGGTCCTATTGAAAACTAAGGGATATTAAGGCCTCCTTTTAATAGAGAACCAGAACAAATCATTAACACAAGGTGAATACATGAACTCCTCAAACTACGGTCATCACCGGGAGCGCTCCCGACTATTGTCACTCCGGGGTTGCCGGATCATAACACATAGTAGGTGACTATAACTTGCAAGATCAGATCTAGAACATGGATATAATGGTGATAACATAAATGGTTCAGATCTGAAATCATGGCACCCGGGCCCAAAGTGACAAGCATTTAGCATGGCAAAGTCATAGCAACATCAATCTGAGAACATAGTGGATACTAGGGATCAAGCCCTAACAAAACTAACTCTATTACATGATGAATCTCATCCAACTCCTCACCGACCAATGAGCCTACGAAGGAATTACTCACTCCCGGCGGGGAGCATCATGGAATTGGCGATGGAGAAGGGTTGGTGATGACGAAGAATGAAGATCCCCCTCTCTAGAGCCCCAAACGGACTCCAGATCTGGCCTCCCGATGAAGAACAGGAGGTGACGGCGGCTCCATCTTGTGGATCGGGATAATTCTTTCTCCCTGATTTTTTCTGGAAAAATAGGATTTTATAGCATCGGTTTCAGGGTCTGCGGGGCCACCAGATGGGGACAACCCACCTGGGCGCGCCAGGAGAGGGGGCGCGCCCTGGTGGGTTGTGCCCACCTAGGTGCCCCTCTCCGGTAGGTCTTGGCTCCATAAATTCTTGTTTATTGTATAAAAATTCCTCGCAAAGTTTCGTTCCATTCCGAGAACTTTTATTTCTGCACAAAAACAACACCATGGTAGTTCTACTGAAAACAATGTCAGTCCGGGGTTAGTTTCATTCAAATCATGCAAATTAGAGTCCAAAACAATAGGAAAAGTAGATACGTTGGAGATGTATCAACTCCCCCAAGCTTAAACCTTTGCTTGTCCTCAAGCAATTCAATTGATAAACTGAAAGTGAAAAAGAAAACTTTTACGAACTCTTTTGCTCTTGTTTGCATAAATAAGCTTAAACAACACCCAGGTTTTCAACTAATATTATAACTAACCACGCGACAATAACTCTTAAATATTATATTAACTCATATCAATGACACAATCTGTCAGGACCCCGACTCAATGCCACATAGATCTAGCATGTAACACTTCATATCACTTTGCGGCCTCACGCACGGTATTCCCACGGGTGTCGCCTTACCTTTACCCGGGACCGTTTGCGCCTTTTGGCACACGTATATGACAGTGTCGCTAGCATCCATATGATAAGGAGCCCGGGCTGACATGGCTAGTCGTAAACCCAAAGTGGCACAAACTTACAGGGACAGGCATCCATGACCCAGCATCGAACGTGTCGGTCATCAGCGAGTGAATCCAGGCTGTAGCACTGGGCTAGCAGGACTCCGGTGAACCGGGCTGTAGCGGGCTAACAGGACTCCGGTATTCATCGCGTGACATTTCCCCGAAGGGACAGACACAGGAACGAAGAAGGACACATGCCGGCCAGCCTAAGTGTTCCGGAGCAGTAGCAAGCTACCATGGCTCGGTGGAAACACTAGGAGACATTTCCCAGTAAGAGAGGCTACTAAAGATAAACAACTAGATAGTCAGATCCCACACATACCAAGCATTTCAATAACATACACACAATATGCTCGATATGTGCAATACAACATGGCATCACAAAATGACTCTACGACTCAAGTAGTTTATTCAATAGGCTCCGAGGAGCGAGACATTACAAACATGGGTCTCATGACCCAACAATCAGAGCATACAAGTCAAAGCACAAGCGGAAGCTATCATGTCTGAGTATAGACATCTATAAATGAAAAAGGCTGAGAAGCCTGACTATCGATCAGATCCTGCCGAGGGCACAAGATCGTAGCTGAGGTATCAAGCTAAACGTCGAAGTCCAAGCGGAACTAATAGTGAGACTGAAGTCTCTCTGCAAAAAACATAAAATAGGCAAACGTGAGTACAAATGTACCCAGCAAGACTTACATCAGAACTATCTACATATGCATCATTTTCAACAAAGGGTGGTGGGGTTTAACTGCAGCAAGCCAGCTTTGACTCGGTGGCTATCCTAAACTACGACTGCAAGTAACTCTTTTGAGGTGGCGCACACGAGTCCACATATTCACCATATCAATACACCACTATGGATCCGCTCCCGTCTCCCTACGAGAACGCCATCCATAGCACTCACGCTTATCTTGCGTATTTTAGGGTATCCACTTCCACTTGTCTATGAACTGATATAAGCAACCCAGAAGTCCTTTTCCGCGGACACGGCTATTCGAATAGATCATATTAACCCTGCAGGGGTGTACTTCTTCACACACGCTCTCACCACTTACCGCCGTTTACACGACATGTACTCGACAACCTTCAAGCGGAAGCCCAACGTGGGTGTCGGCCACGGCCTGCCTAAACACTCAAGTCTCTAGTCCAGGTTTATCGCCTATTCGGGTTCCATCCATGAGGAGATCCGGCCGGAGTTTCGCTCACAACCCCAAATGATGTGAACAGGGTTCCGTGACACCAAACGGGCGCCCGGTTTACCCGGCCACGTGCCTACCGCATCACAGCCCACCCCGACGGTCAGCGCTGCGCACGGCCTCCAGCATACTACAAACACCAGAAACTACTTGCAACTCCTGGACAGAGGACAAGGGTGATCAAGAAGCCGAGAGGGTCCATTGGTTTCGGGCCCAATGCGTGGTAGTAGCTGAATCATGGATCACAAACACAGAACTCAGTTCCTGAGGACGGCTGCAATGAGACAACCCACCATGTACTCCTACATGGCCTCTCACCGCTACCTTTACCAAATCGTGTTCACACACTTAGCTCACACACAGTAGGACATGTTCACACACCTCTGATTCATCCCCGATGAATCAGACCTGACTCAACTCTAAGCAGTAGCAGGCATGACAAACAAGCATGAATGAGTAGGCACAACAGGGCTCAAACAACTCCTACTCATGCTAGTGGGTTTCATCTATTTACTGTGGCAATGACAGGTCATGCAGAGGATAAGGGGGTTCAGCTACCGCAGCAAGTAACAGATGAATCGATGTTGTCCTAATGCAGTAAAAGAGAGCAGGAGTGAGAGAGTGGGATTTTATCGGAATGAACAAAGGGGTTTTGCTTGCCTGGCACTTCTGAAGATAGCATTGAGTCTTCATCAGTGTCAACAATCACATCATCGGTATCACGTCTATCGAGAGGGGACAAATACCGGCAACACAGAAAGGAACACAATCAATGTAATGCACAATATGATGCATGATCATGACATGGCAAAATGAGTGTGTTTTGGGCTAATGCATCTAAAACCAGATTAAATGAAGTTGGTTTGAATCCAAGATTCAAATTCAAACTCCATATGTGGTTATTTAAATGTCATTCACTTCATTTGCCCTAAACAGTAGTGATAAGTTGTTCTAACATGCATGTAAATGGTACAGATGGATTCCTTGAATTTTTCTGATAATTTTTCATATATAAATTATTTAAT
The DNA here is from genome assembly GCF_002162155.2 of Triticum dicoccoides. NCBI lineage: Eukaryota > Viridiplantae > Streptophyta > Magnoliopsida > Poales > Poaceae > Triticum > Triticum dicoccoides. Next base: position 491,035,563 of record NC_041390.1, on the reverse strand, counting down.
TTGGAGTTACGGTTAATTTTCTATGATTTATTGAAGTTTATATAATTTTCTGGAATTATAAATCATTTCCTAATTTATTTTAATTCCAGAAAGGAATTATTGCGTCAGCATGACCTCATGCTGACCTCAGCAGGTCAACGGGCGCCGTCCAGGTCAAACTGACCCGTGGGCCCTGCGTGTCAGTGTCTGGACTAACTAACCTAATTAAGATTAACCCTAACTAACTTGGTTAGCCGGGAGGGGCCCGCATGTCAGTGAGTCAGTGTCTTAGTTAAAATTAGTTATTATCTTAACCAAGAGTTAGCAGGGGACGGGCCCACACGTCAGTGACCCAGGGGGGTCAAATCCCTGGTCAACCGGGGCTAATCCACCGGCGACATGACGCCGGCGAGGCCCGAGACGGCGGCGATGCGCGGAATCGCAGCACAGGCCACGGATCGAGGCGCGGATGGCACCGTTGGAACCCCGAGCCTCGTCCGCGTCCTCTGGTGCTAGTGGGGTTGCCGGAGACGACTCAGATCGACGGCGGCGTCCACTTCCGCGGCGGTCGGAGCTCGGCTAAGTGCGGGTGTGGTGCTGCAGCTCATAGGTGGGTGAACGGAGGTGCTAGGCAGCACCTAAAGGGCGGCAGGAGCATGTCGGAGCTGCTATGCGAGGCAGAGGTGCTCGGGGCACGGAGCTCGCCGGCCATGGCAGACGGCGGCTTCGGGTGCTCGTGGGGCGGCGGCTACAGGGCGCGCGCGAGAGAGGGAGGTGAGGGGAAACGACGGTAAGCTCACAGGGGGGCAGCAGGGTGGCTCAGTGGGCTCGGGGATGCGCCAGACGTCACGAATCGACGGCGGTGAGCTTCGGTGGCCGGCGACGGAACGGCGATGGTGGCGGCGTTGCAGGGCTTCCGGAGGGCCGTGGGTCGGTGGGGAGGAAGGAGGGGGTCGAGCCGGAGCCTTTGAGCGCATCGGCGAGGCTAGGGGTGGCCGGTGGCCACGAGGGAGCTCGTCGGCGGCGGCGAGCGTGTTCGGTGAGGTGGGAAATGGCGAGAGAGGGAGCAGGGGAAGAGTGAGAGAGGTCGGGCGGATCGGGACGACACCGGGGCATTCATCCACGCGGCCAGGGGAAGCAGGAGGTGGCCAGGGGAAGCAGGAGGTGGCCGAGGCAGCGTCGGCGCGCGCCACGCCTCGCCTCTGTTCATCCTCCTGGCAGAGGAGGAAGAGGACAAGGGGGAGGAGGTGGGCTGGGCCGGCCAGATGGAGCTGGGCCAGGTAAGTGGCGCCAGGTGGCCTTCTCTCCCTTTTATTTCTGTTCTGTTTCTCTTTTCTATTTCTGCAATTTGTTTTTGATTTGATTTAAAATATCAAATCATTTTATAAAATCCTGGAAATAATTATGGGTGCTTTCTGAATTATTTCAGTGACCCTTAACAATTTCCAACATTTATTTGAACATTTAAATTATTTATAGTATTTAAATGCCCAAAGTCAAATACAATATGGTTTATTCAAAAAAATCCAAAAATGTCTTGGAAAAATATCCATCATCTCTGGATATGGTTTTCACCCTTTTCCAGTAATCATGAACATTTTTGCAAACCAATTTGGGTTCTGTGAAAATATTTTGAAGTTGAACCTATTTGCAATGCTTTGGTGCTAGGGCTTGGTCATCCCCATTTCAAATTTCATACAATTTAAACATGTTGCACACATGAAGCTAGCCTAGAGCATTACCAGAAGCTAGGGATGTGACAACTCACCCCCACTAAACAAGAATCTCGTCTCGAGATTCAAGTGTAGGGTAAGGTGAAGGGGAAACGCAAACTAGTATAATCTTCACGATCCAGGGTGCACTTCAGTTGAACATTGATTCATTCACCATCATTGCCTTGAAGTCTTGCCTTGAAAAACCCTGTCAACATGACATGGAGGGAAGAAGGAGACTCTAGAAGGGTCGATCTTCTCGAAGATCGAACAACTCACGGAAAGAGACATAGGACCATCTCTCAGGTTGAGACACGAGATACACATCAAGAGGGGTGGAAAGAGACGGATGACGAAGGTGCACTAGGTAGACAATAATTTCACGCTTAAGAAGGTGGTAAACAATTGTCAACGTAGCGAGGAGTTGAGTTGCCATGATACCATAACGATACACCTTAGGGAAGGTGACTCGTAGAGATATCCCTTTAAGTGGCAAAAATAATTACTTTTGATTCAGAGATCATTGAAACTCTTTAAACCAGCCTAAGACAATTCTCGAGCGATCGTTTGGAGGGGGTCGGTAGAATGGCAAACTCAAACTTGGATGATGTGGATTACCTTGTTGAAGACAACGTAATGGATGAATTTGCTTATCACCGGAAATGGAAGAGACCCATGGTAGAATGACACATTGGCGGTGCAAGCTAGGAACAAAATGCAAATGCTGGGAATGATTCTGGTAACTGGGGAAGAACCCAACAATAGAGAGTGAATTCACTGTTTGAATAGGTCATAGCATTGCCGAGGAAACTGAGAGCAAACCCAGTTAGTGCCGATGATAACACGTAGCGCTTGTGCGTGCTCTCAAGAACTTGAGCATTTCCATATTCATCAGGGTTTTACCAATATCCGTGTCAAGGATCCTGGCAACACAACTTGCTACCACGATGAATGATGATGGATGATGCAGATGCAAAGGAAGATAACACTTCTCAGATTTCATCTTAGCGAGGCCAAGGAAATAAAATCTGGATGATCGACCGAGAGACATTTAGCACTCCGCTTCTAATGTTCTCCTTGATGTGCTAGTGTAACCCATTCATAGATATGGTTTGATATCTAGAACATCAAGTAAAAGGTCGGACTTCGGGAATACAAAAATCCATAGGGGCAACTAGGGAGTAAACCCTACGAAATCCCTATGGGGAGGTGGCCAACTTCCTTAATCAAGATACTACAATAATAGGTCTTCCGGCTGGGTGTGTTGGCCACGACATTCACTTTACCGGTTATCGAGGGACCAATACTATAGTTCTTGGGAAATGTTCCAAACCATCATATCTGCCTGAGATTCAGATCTGGTTGGTGTCAGGATATTCCAGACTCATCGAGTCTAGGAAGAAAAATGAAAGTTTGCAACACAAATCGACGAGATGACGTTGCGGGATTCTCGGGAGATGAACTACGATAGTAAGCTCCAAAACATGAGCTGGTTCTGCTACAAACATGTGAACACGTTGTCCCAGACAAGCATGCCCACATGGTAGTCTTACAATAAAACGCTACCGGGTTCAGGTTGGGAACCATCAACGAGGATATCAAAATCCTTGCATAAGGTATACTCTTAAGAAGGAACTTCTTCTCCTTGAACAAATCAATCAGTGGCTTGGTGTGCTCGGAACACATATGGAATGAAGGTTGCAAGTCTCCAAACCATAGGATACTTCGCACATATGCATGACTGACTTGGGAAGATTCCAGAGGAAGCAACATTGACTTTCTTGAGTTCACGGCGGCAACTTGCATCAAATGCACATGAACTAGAGGAAGTCACTTCTTACATCCGAACATATGCTTCATGAGCTAGCATGAACAAATGCTTTCAAAAGTTTCCAACACTAGCTTAATGTTCAGCAAAATTATGGAGAAGACAAGGATGTTGTCAATGGGCACAACAACAATTCATCTGGGTTTCCTTTTAAAAGGAACTCCATAGTTAAGTGAACAAGTGATAGCATTGGTCAGACCCAAAAGATATAATGGTGTATGCTCGAGGGATCAACCACGAGTAAGAAAACATTACGAATATCGTTGGTTCTGGTCTGATTGGATGATAGCCCATACTCCAATCAAAGTTTAGATAAAAATGATAGGTCCAGCAACTGATCACAGGGACCAATCGATGAAGATATCATCTTTCTTCAACACACACTACACAAGAATATCCCTTTGGAACGAACTAAGTCAGGCAAGCTTTTATCTTCCAACCCTCCAAGTTGTCGTTTAGCTTAACCAACTAGCTCAGGGATATCTAACACCAATTCTTGGAGAGAAGGTGGTTCACAAGAAACCAACTTGATCACGAGCTCAACACAGCGGTCAGGTGACAACCTGGTAATACTTCCGAGAAGATCTTCGGAAAATCACGAACCACCGATATGTTACTAAGATCGAGAACAATCTTGCTTTTCAGGGCAAGATGATATGATCAAATGAGTGAGGACTTGACACAATCCTAACTCATTGATCGAAGGGTGCACCGGAAATAAAGACTAGATAGCACGATCAGTCTTAGAATGATGATTCAAGAACCGACACGCTAAGAATGAAATTATTATCCTTTAACTACCAAGCAACAGAGTTGCTAGCAGTATTGATTTCACACGCCATGATTCATTTGTCGGCATTCCGGTTACAATAACACAGGAACCGAGGAATGAACAATGATGGCAAAAGTATCACTGTACCAAGAGTTCATAGGATGGTGTGCAATTCCTATAACAATCCCGATATAAAAGATGGTAATACTCCAAGGTAGAACAGAGCAAAAGCTGGATTGGCATTTTGATCTGCGGAGTACAATTGTTTTGACCCAATTCTAGATATGGAAGAGGTACTGGAGTTTGTTTCTCCTAGTCATTCCGCGATAGAATGGCTTGACGGACCACAAGAGTAATAGGCATCGATAAACGAACGCACGCATACTCTTGACTATCAATTGATAGACGAGGGTCAGAATGCAACTAAAGAGAACATCTCAAAGGAACATATAATTTTTCTGAGTTGTGGATGCATAGATTAGTATGTCGAACCAAGTTCAACATATTTCTTCCGGATAACCCATGCAGAAAGGTAGAACTGGCAGAGTCACGATTTATGAATGGAGAACTCCTCAAGAGTACTCTAATTGTGATTTTTTTTGATCCAATAAACATCTGCCATAAGTAGTTCATGGTATTTGGAAGAAGAAGATACCACGGACTTCAAGGACTATCGCAAAGGTTACTAATATCCTAAAGGCACTAGCAATTACTATCAACATGAAGTAGGTAGAGTGAATCTCGGGTTCAAGAACCCAGGAACAGAATACCTAATACTAAATGGCATCACGGGATGCTTTCGATAATGATGGCCAGAGTCATCACACTGGAACATAAATCATGGCTAGACTACTAGATGATCCCCTGAGACACCTAGGGTCATAATAGTAACTCCAACATAATGCCAAGGCAATAGAATACCTCAACTCAACAATTAGTGTGATTGAGCTGGCATAAAGGAACATCGAAACCAGAGGGAAAGGATTTTGCAAATGCATCAGACTATTTAGAAACCTGGAATGACTCGGACAGCATAACGGCTGTAAATGCTCAAAGGATTGGAGACATGCTACAAAATGGTGGCATAGCCACTCAGAAGCACAATATCAAGGTTTCGAGATCAACAATTAACATACGGAAGTAGAAACTAAACTCAAGCTTAGAACCATCAATCCTACAAGTCTGCAGATTAGTAACACGTGATCCTGATAGAAAGAAGAGATAGCCTAGTTCTTAATCCCCGTAGGAAAGATAAGATGACTTAGATCAGAAGGGCATGAGGTAAAGGAGTAAAAAGAGCCTTACGTTCCATCCCACAATCAATTCCCTTATATAACTAAAGAATTTCTAGACTCAACTTCGACCAGTTTGGCTTGGTAATCCTACAGGCAGTCAAGCTCTGATACCAACGCTGTCAGGACCCCGACTCAATGCCACATAGATCTAGCATGTAACACTTCATATCACTTTGCGGCCTCACGCACGGTATTCCCACGGGTGTCGCCTTACCTTTACCCAGGACCGTTTGCGCCTTTTGGCACACGTATATGACAGTGTCGCTAGCATCCATATGATAAGGAGCCTGGGCTGACATGGCTAGTCGTAAACCCAAAGTGGCACAAACTTACAGGGACAGGCATCCATGACCCAGCATCGAACATGTCGGTCATCAGCGAGTGAATCCAGGCTGTAGCACTGGGCTAGCAGGACTCCGGTGAACCGGGCTGTAGCGGGCTAACAGGACTCCGGTATTCATCGCGTGACATTTCCCCGAAGGGACAGACACAGGAACGAAGAAGGACACATGCCGGCCAGCCTAAGTGTTCCGGAGCAGTAGCAAGCTACCATGGCTCGGTGGAAACACTAGGAGACATTTCCCGGTAAGAGAGGCTACTAAAGATAAACAACTAGATAGTCAGATCCCACACATACCAAGCATTTCAATAACATACACACAATATGCTCGATATGTGCAATACAACATGGCATCACAAAATGACTCTACGACTCAAGTAGTTTATTCAATAGGCTCCGAGGAGCGAGACATTACAAACATGGGTCTCATGACCCAACAATCAGAGCATACAAATCAAAGCACAAGCGGAAGCTATCATGTCTGGGTATAGACATCTATAAATGAAAAAGGCTGAGAAGCCTGACTATCGATCAGATCCTGCCGAGGGCACAAGATCGTAGCTGAGGTATCAAGCTAAACGTCGAAGTCCAAGCGGAACTACTAGTGAGACTGAAGTCTCTCTGCAAAAACATAAAATAGGCAAACGTGAGTACAAATGTACCCAGCAAGACTTACATCAGAACTATCTACATATGCATCATTATCAACAAAGGGGATGGTGGGGTTTAACTGCAGCAAGCCAGCTTTGACTCGGTGGCTATCCTGAACTACGACTGCAAGTAACTCTTTTGAGGTGGCGCACACGAGTCCACATATTCACCATATCAATACACCACTATGGATCCGCTCCCGTCTCCCTACGAGAACGCCATCCATAGCACTCACGCTTATCTTGCATATTTTAGAGTATCCACTTTCACTTGTCTATGAACTGTACAAGGGGTCCAAGTTTCCATATCCGAGGAATCCGGCTATTCGAATAGATGATGTTAACCCTGCAGGGGTGTACTTCTTCACACACGCTCTCGCCACTTACCGCCCTGTACACGTCATGTACCTCGGCAACCTTCAAGCGGAAGCCGGGCGAGGGAGTCGGCCACGACCTGACTAACCGAACAAGTCTCTAGTCCAGGTTTATCGCCTATTCAGGTTCCATCCGCAAGGAGATCCGGCCGGGGTGTCGCTTACGGCCCCAAACGATGTGTGCAGGGTTCCCAAGCCCACCATCCGGGTGCCACTTGGTACACCGGGCCACTGTGCCTAGTCTGTCCCAAGCCCACCTGTACCGGGTGCCACTTGGTAGACTACTAACACTGCCTACAAACACCAGAAACTAGTTGCAACTCCTGGACAGAGATCAAGTTGATTAATAAGTCGAGAGGGCTTGGAGCGCCCGGAGCCCAATGTGTGGTAGTAACTGATCATGGATCACAAACACAGAACTCAGTTCCTGAGGACGGCTGCAATGAGACAACCCACCATGTACTCCTACATGGCCAACGATGTCAGGACCCCGACTCGATGTCACATCGATCTAGCCGGTAACACCTCATATCACTTTGCGGCCTCACGCACGGTATCCCCACGGTGTCGCCTTACCTTTGCCCGGGACCGTTTGCGCCTTTTGGCTCACGTATATGATAGTGTCGCTAGCATCCATATGATAAGGAGCCCGGGCTGACATGACTAGTCGTAAACCCAAAGTGGCACAGACTTACAGGGACAGGCATTCATGACCCAGCTTCGAACGTGTCGGTCATCAGCAAGTGGGTCCGGGCTGTAGCACTGGGCTAGCAGGACTCCGGTAAACCGGGCTGTAGCGGGCTAACAGGACTCCGGTACTCAAAGCGTGACATTTCCCCGAAGGGACAGACACAGGAACGAAGAAGGACACATGCCGGCCAGCCTAAGTGTTCCAGAGCAGTAGCAAGCTACCATGGCTCAGCGATAACACTAGGAGACATTTCCCGGTAAGAGAGGCTACTAAAGATAAACAACTAGATAGTCAGATCCCACACATACCAAGCATTTCAATAACATACACACAATATGCTCGATATGTGCAATACAACATGGCATCACAAAATGACTCTACGACTCAAGTAGTTTATTCAATAGGCTCCGAGGAGCGAGACATTACAAACATGGGTCTCATGACCCAACAATCAGAGCATACAAGTCAAAGCACAAGCGGAAGCTATCATGTCTGAGTACAGACATCTATAAATGAAAAAGGCTGAGAAGCCTGACTATCGATCAGATCCTGCCGAGGGCACAAGATCGTAGCTGAGGTATCAAGCTAAACGTCGAAGTCCAAGCGGAACTAATAGTGAGACTGAAGTCTCTCTGCAAAAAACATAAAATAGGCAAACGTGAGTACAAATGTACCCAGCAAGACTTACATCAGAACTATCTACATATGCATCATTTTCAACAAAGGGTGGTGGGGTTTAACTGCAACAAGCCAGCTTTGAATCGGTGGCTATCCTAAACTACGACTGCAAGTAACTCTTTTGAGGTGGCGCACACGAGTCCACATATTCACCATATCAATACACCACTATGGATCCGCTCCCGTCTCCCTACGAGAACGCCATCCATAGCACTCACGCTTATCTTGCGTATTTTAGGGTATCCACTTCCACTTGTCTATGAACTGATATAAGCAACCCAGAAGTCCTTTTCCGCGGACACGGCTATTCGAATAGATCATATTAACCCTGCAGGGGTGTACTTCTTCACACATGCTCTCACCACTTACCGCCGTTTACACGACATGTACTCGGCAACCTTCAAGCGGAAGCCCAACGTGGGTGTCGGCCACGGCCTGCCTAAACACTCAAGTCTCTAGTCCAGGTTTATCGCCTATTCGGGTTCCATCCATGAGGAGATCCGGCCGGAGTTTCGCTCACAGCCCCAAACGATGTGAACAGGGTTCCGTGACACCAAACGGGCGCCCGGTTTACCCGGCCACGTGCCTACCGCATCACAGCCCACCTCGACGGTCAGCGCTGCGCACGGCCTCCAGCATACTACAAACACCAGAAACTACTTGCAACTCCTGGACAGAGGACAAGGGTGATCAAGAAGCCGAGAGGGTCCATTGGTTTCGGGCCCAATGCGTGGTAGTAGCTGAATCATGGATCACAAACACAGAACTCAGTTCCTGAGGACGGCTGCAATGAGACAACCCACCATGTACTCCTACATGGCCTCTCACCGCTACCTTTACCAAATCGTGTTCACACACTTAGCTCACACACAGTAGGACATGTTCACACACCTCTGATTCATCCCCGATGAATCAGACCTGACTCAACTCTAAGCAGTAGCAGGCATGACAAACAAGCATGAATGAGCAGGCACAACAGGGCTCAAACAACTCCTACTCATGCTAGTGGGTTTCATCTATTTACTGTGGCAATGACAGGTCATGCAGAGGATAAGGGGGTTCAGCTACCGCAGCAAGTAACAGATGAATCAATGTTGTCCTAATGCAGTAAAAGAGAGCAGGAGCGAGAGAGTGGGATTTTATCGGAATGAACAAAGGGGTTTTGCTTGCCTGGCACTTCTGAAGATAGCATTGAGTCTTCATCAGTGTCAACGATCACATCATCGGTATCACGTCTATCGAGAGGGGACAAATACCGGCAACACAGAAAGGAACACAATCAATGTAATGCACAATATGATGCATGATCATGACATGGCAAAATGAGTGTGTTTTGGGCTAATGCATCTAAAACCAGATTAAATGAAGTTGGTTTGAATCCAAGATTCAAATTCAAACTCCATATGTGGTTATTTAAATGTCATTCACTTCATTTGCCCTAAACAGTAGTGATAAGTTGTTCTAACATGCATGTAAATGGTACAGATGGATTCCTTGAATTTTTCTGATAATTTTTCATATATAAATTATTTAATTTGGAGTTACGGTTAATTTTCTATGATTTATTGAAGTTTATATAATTTTCTGGAATTATAAATCATTTCCTAATTTATTTTAATTCCAGAAAGGAATTATTGCGTCAGCATGACCTCATGCTGACCTCAGCAGGTCAACAGGCGCCGTCCAGGTCAAACTGACCCGTGGGCCCTGCGTGTCAGTGTCTGGACTAACTAACCTAATTAAGATTAACCCTAACTAACTTGGTTAGCCGGGCGGGGCCCGCATGTCAGTGAGTCAGTGTCTTAGTTAAAAATAGTTATTATCTTAACCAAGAGTTAGCAGGGGACGGGCCCACACGTCAGTGACCCAGGGGGGTCAAATCCCTGGTCAACCGGGGCTAATCCACCGGCGACATGACGCCGGCGAGGCCCGAGACGGCGGCGATGCGCGGAATCGCAGCACAGGCCACGGATCGAGGTGCGGATGGCACCGTTGGAACCCCGAGCCTCGTCCGCGTCCTCTGGTGCTAGTGGGGTTGCCGGAGACGACTCAGATCGACGGCGGCGTCCACTTCCGCGGCGGCCGGAGCTCGGCTAAGTGCGGGTGTGGTGCTGCAGCTCATAGGTGGGTGAACGGAGGTGCTAGGCAGCACCTAAAGGGCGGCAGGAGCATGTCGGAGCTGCTATGCGAGGCAGAGGTGCTCGGGGCACGGAGCTCGCCGGCCATGGCGGACGGCGGCTTCGGGTGCTCGTGGGGCGGCGGCTACAGGGCGCGCGCGAGAGAGGGAGGTGAGGGGAAACGACGGTAAGCTCACAGGGGGGCAGCAGGGTGGCTCAGTGGGCTCGGGGATGCGCCAGACGTCACGAATCGACGGCGGTGAGCTTCGGTGGCCGGCGACGGAACGACGATGGTGGCGGCGTTGCAGGGCTTCCGGAGGGCCGTGGGTCGGTGGGGAGGAAGGAGGGGGTCGAGGCGGAGCCTTTGAGCGCATCGGCGAGGCTAGGGGTGGCCGGTGGCCACGAGGGAGCTCGTCGGCGGCGGCGAGCGTGTTCGGTGAGGTGGGAAATGCCGAGAGAGGGAGCAGGGGAAGAGTGAGAGAGGTCGGGCGGATCGGGACGACACCGGGGCATTCATCCACGCGGCCAGGGGAAGCAGGAGGTGGCCAGGGGAAGCAGGAGGTGGCCGAGGCAGCGTCGGCGCGCGCCACGCCTCGCCTCTGTTCGTCCTCCTGGCAGAGGAGGAAGAGGACAAGGGGGAGGAGGTGGGCTGGGCCGGCCAGATGGAGCTGGGCCAGGTAAGTGGCGCCAGGTGGCCTTCTCTCCCTTTTATTTCTGTTCTGTTTCTCTTTTCTATTTCTGCAATTTGTTTTTGATTTGATTTAAAATATCAAATCATTTTATAAAATCCTGGAAATAATTATGGGTGCTTTCTGAATTATTTCAGTGACCCTTAACAATTTCCAACATTTATTTGAACATTTAAATTATTTATAGTATTTAAATGCCCAAAGTCAAATACAATATGGTTTATTCAAAAAAAATCCAAAAATGTCTTGGAAAAATATCCATCATCTCTGGATATGGTTTTCACCCTTTTCCAGTAATCATGAACATTTTTGCAAACCAATTTGGGTTCTGTGAAAATATTTTGAAGTTGAACCTATTTGCAATGCTTTGGTGCTAGGGCTTGGTCATCCCCATTTCAAATTTCATACAATTTAAACATGTTGCACACATGAAGCTAGCCTAGAGCATTACCAGAAGCTAGGGATGTGACACAATCAGCTAGCGAGCAATAATAAGATATCTCAAGCAGCAACACATTGTCAAAACAACCATGATATAATATGACAATAGTTGTATCTCGCTAGCCCTTTCTGAGACCGCAAAACATAAATGCGGAGCACCTCCAAAGTTCAAGCAGCGACTAAACATTGTAATTCATGGTAGAAAAGATCCAGTCATGATGCACCCAACATTAGCTGCACACAATGCATAAGTCATGACAACAGTGCTCTCAGGTTCTAGCACTTGTTTTAGAAGGTGATGACACAACATAAAAGTAAATAGATAGTCCTTCGCAGAGGGAAGCAGTGATTTGCAGAGGTGCCAAAGCTCAAGTTTTTAAAACAGAGGTAAATGAAATTTTGAGACATGCACCCTTCTCATTTACTTCACGACTACCAGTTATCAATATCTTCCATGCTAAGCACGCTCATGGCGGTTCCCAAGCGATTAAAAGTAAAGGTTTTGACTCCATTGGGAGTTTTTGTTTGATTATTTGTAAGATTTTATGTTTGCAGCTTGGGACTGGGCATCCCTATTACCACTCTTTTCTCGTGCAATGGCGAGTGAATAAACACTCGACCTGAGAATAACCCTCTTAGCATCGAAGATACCGACCACCTCCCGTCGTTCCATGAACGACCAAGCACACAAAAGGGTATTTATTCGAAGTTTTTAGAGGTGGCACATGCAAATTTACTTAGGACGGCATGGTAATACCGCATATAGGTAGGTATGATGGACTCATCTGGAATAACTTTGGGTTCAAGGTTTTTGATGTACAAGCAGAGTTCCCACTTAGTACAGGCGAAGGCTAGCAATTAGATTGAGAAGCGGCCAGCTAGAGAGAAACAACGATCATGAACATGCATTATGCATAAGTAACATTGGACACTAGCATGAGTAGGATATGAACACCATGAACATAAATATCATAGAGGCTATGTTGGTTTTGATTCAACTACATGCATGAACATGTGCCAAGTCAAGCCACTCGAACATTCAGAGGAGGATACCACATCAACATACTACATCACAATTATTTTAACGCAATGTTGATATCCAAGATAAATCATTATCCACTTCCCGCTACTTATGCATGGCATGAGAAACTATAATCTCTAATTGTCATTGCAAACATGTTTAATCATAATGGGTTGAATCATGGATACTAGGTTAAACATATTTACATAGACAAAACAAGTCGAGTTCATACCAGTTTCTCTCTGCCACAGCCAGTTCATCGAATATCGTCATTATTGCCTTTCACTTGCACGACCGAATGATATGAAAATAATAATAGTGCAAGAGTGCCATGGACTAAGCTGGAATCTGCAAACATTTTATTCAACGGGAGAAGACAAGGTAAAATGGGCTCTTTATTAGTTCAACAGTTATTCATATGAGAGCCACTCAACATTTTCATCATGTTCTTCTCCTCGGTTCAACTCGAATAAAAAGAAAAGAAATTCAGAGAAACACACTGAAATATTTTTGGAGTTATTGGTTTTCTTAATAAGCAAATAAAAGCAAAAAGCAAAAACGAGAAGAACTATTTAGACGGAAAAGCTCCCAACAAGTAAAAGAAGAACAAGGAAATCTTTTTGGGTTTTCTTTTTAATATTACAACTAAGCATGCATAGAAAGTAAGCTAACTACAACTAATTTTGTTGGGTTTTCTAAAGTTTTTCAAACACACAGGAAGAAAGCAAGAAAAATAAATCTAAACATGGTTGATACAATGAAAAAGTGTGAACACCGATAACTGGAATAAGTGGTCATGAATGTAATGTCGGTGACAAACACGTACTCCCCCAAGCTTAGGCTTTTGGCCTAACTTGGTAGTCGATCAGAAGCCCGGTTAGTAGTTGGCGTGGTAGCTCACAGGCTCTCGGTGCGGATGCCTCGGCCTACCGTGCTGCCTCCACTGTTGCGTTGTGAGCTCGGGCCTCGCTCTCAAGAACAAAATATCTTCCTTTGTTGTGATAGTCAAAAAGAGCAGGCACATGCAAATATGTGTGCACAACATATGTTTGGTTAAACAACAAATTATAATGAAGTTATAAATTTTTCCTTTAAGGATCTTATGATCTTTTAAAGTATCAAAATCTGAATACTGCGTGGGCAGTATAGGGTCAAAGGGCAAAGGTGCAACACCCAACCCTCGTGCTAAACGCGTGGCATATATTCCACCATAGAAATAGCCAGTGTTAGCGTTATGTTGAAGTTTGCGTGCAACAATTTGTCCAAGGTTATAACTCCTTTCACCAGTGAGAGCGGTGCGTATGAGGCTCAAGTCTGGAGCACAAAGTGTACTACAGTCTTGCTTGCCTACTATACATTTCCCGTTAAATAATGCAAAGTACTGAATTGCAGGAAAATGAATGCTCTTTATTCTACCTTGTGTCACTCCGCTTGTCTCACCTTAACAAAGACTAGTCAAGAATGATTGGAACTCAGCCCTTGGCAGTTCGTCAAGCGAACCCCAGAATGGGAGTTTGTAGTGGTAAGCAAAATTTTCTAGTTAGATGGTGAAAGGATTATCATAAAGCATAAACGGCACCCTAGACTCACGGGGATGGAATTTAAATCCTTTGACAAACAATTCAATAAGAATGTGGCATTATTTGCACTTATCTGAAATGCAGGGACCGAGACCGGCATTGTGAACATATTGCTCAAATTCCTCCTTAATGCCCACACGCATCATATACTCATCGCAAGTCCATAAGCATGTTTTGGTGGCGGCATCTCGTGTGGAACTTTCACTTGGTTCAACATATGACTGGCGAGCGGCGCTGTCACTAGAAGATGCCCCCGAGGATCGCCTCCTCAAAGAACTCCTTCCAAAAAGGTTCATCATGTTCACATACAATTTTCTAAAAAAATTGAGTGACAAAATATTTATCACAAAACTTTATAAGATTGATAGCAACTACTCATAGGGATACATAGAGGCCACAACAAGCATTCAAACTACTTAGAACTCTAAGAATTCAACATGCAAGCTCATCTACAGCAGCACCAAGAGTAGCTAATTATTCAAAATATAAAACACTAAAATAAAAACTAATTGGACAAACAGTGGAGTCACATACCAAGCAACAATCCCCCGAAACAGTTTCAGAAACGGAGCTTCGAGCAAAGAGATCGAAATCCGCGGGTTTGAGAGCAAGAACATGGGAGAGAGAGCAATGGAGAATTTTTTTGGAGATAGGTGATGATGTGGTTGACGGTGTCCTGGACTAGGGGGTACTCACCACGTCATCTCCCAATCTGTTAGATTGGGCCGAGACCCCCATGGCCGTATACTCATGGGCCAGTTCAGACAGTTGCCGCATACATGGAAGATTCCACAAGACTTGGTGATCAAGACAAGGACTCCTCCCCATCGGCGTATTCGGCTAGGACTCTTGTTATCCTAGGCCTCTGGTGCATTATATAATCCGAGGCCAGGCTAGTCGATAGATGAGATACAACAACCATACCATAGTCTAGCTTCTAGGGTTTAGCCTCTACGATCTCGTGGTAGATCAACTCTTGTAATACTCATATCATGAATATCAATCAAGCATGACGTAGGGTATTACCTCCATCAAGAGGGCCCGAACCTGGGTAAACATCGTGTCCCCTGCCTCCTGTTACCATCGATCCTAGACGCATAGTTCGGGACCCCCTACCTGAGATCCGCCGGTTTTGACACCGACATTGGTGCTTTCATTGAGAGTTCCGCTGTGTGATCGGCAAAAGGATCAATGGCTCGCCCGCAGGTCAACTACGACGCCGGCATCTTCATCGCCGGCTCGACTGGTCACCTTGGCTCGACCGAGGACCGTGCTCCATCTCTGATCGTCATGTTCGGACGGGGGCCTTCTTCAACATAAACTCCGATCTCTATCATGATCATAGAGGAGTCATCCATGGAGCTCGAGGGCTCAACGTCAACATTGCCCTCGGGCGGCCGTGCTGTTTTTATGGATAGCGAATTTTTATTCGCCGTCACCACCTCCTCGAGTGTCGGTTTGACGATTGCTTCGGTGGAATAGTGCGGAATTATGTCTACAACAGCCATGCAAAATTTCGTCGAGTTCCGAAGGAGGAATCTCCGACAATCTACGATATACCGGAGCCCTGTCAAATCTGGACGAGTTTAGGGCGTGGTCTCCAGAGCCCAGCTCGGAGGTCTTTTGGAAGATCCAACCGTTCATCTACTGCAGAATTCCCATATCTACCGCCCCTCCAAATTTCAGCTCGATCCGACGGTTCAAACTCCGGGAACCTTCCGATGAGTGGACCAATTTTCGGATCCATTTTCTGCGCGAATACGGATCCAACCCGAATTCATGTTTCTTTATGAACGTGATATTGGACAACCTTTTTAGAGGAATTCTCTTCTAGGGTATTGTGCGTTGTTTTTAAACACGTGCCCGTAAATTTTTAAGCCTCCCATGAGGCCATCTTCATCATCATGCCGGTGTCAAACTAGTCCGGCAATATTGCTCCAAAGCTGCCGACCCGTGCTAGACACGTTGTCACTTTGTTGAGCCAAGCTCAACTTCTTCGGATCGTCATCTCGGCAAGCCGAACAAGAGTCCGGCATCGCGAAGGATAAATCATCACCAAAATCGCCGCCCCACGGATTACACGGAGCGGGCATACTTCATCAAACCGGCATCGGCCACGTCACGACCTGCATCGGCAGGGCCGCACTATTGCTTCTTCAAGCTGGTGTCCATCACGCTGATCTACTTCGACTTATCGGCTGACATCGAGGCTTCGACATCTCGGCTGGACCCGGGGCTTCGCCATCTCTTCATCAACCTACTTCGGAGACTTCGGCATCACTAGCCGACCAGCTCCGTCATGTTAGCTGGACCGAGGGCTTTGCCTCGGCGAGCCAACCTTTGCCAGCATCGCCATACCATCGCTTTATTGCCCATCAGGCAATGGGTGTGCGGATCGAGTCCCAATTTTCAGAATCACCTTTCTTCGGATTGCTACAACAAATAAACCAGGTGCTATTAATCCCAGTATTTTTTTGCTTGTTTGGGTTCATTTTTCCCAAGGAATTATTACTCTGGCTTGTCCATCATATGTACATAGGTCTATCAAATGGTGGCCGCATTAACGAAGGTCGCATGATGGTTCGGTCAGTCTCCGTACATAGTCCGGCGAATGCCGCATCCGGAACTCGGACCGACCTGTGAATTCAGGCTTTGCCACGCCTTTACCGCATCACGCCGATGCCCTGCATCGACATTGACTTCGGCGCCAGGCCATATTTCTTTTATTACTCACTTTGCATAAATTATTTATTATGCAACAATTTTTTTTATTATCATTATTATTATTATCTTCGGTTTGCACTATTTTTTGTGCACATGAAAATGATCCGGGTTGGGCAGTATCGTCAACTCGGCGTACTGACATACTACGCCACCTCGGCTAGACGGGGGGCTTCATCAACACTTCATTACCCCATGCCGGGGACTTCGGCATCACTCTGCCGGCCTGCATTAACCATGCTATGTCACCACTTCGGCGTGTCGAGCTCTCTGCTCCGCCACCTCGAGACTGGCTTGGAGGATGGAACCTTGTCCAGCATCAAGCTCGGACCGCGTCATCAATGCCGAACACATTAACCAGCTAAGTCGCTTTCATGCTCAAAGTTTTAATTTTTAACTTGTTTTCGGTTCGACCAAGCATTATACTTTTTTGGAAAAAGTTGCTTGTAAGAAATCTCCTTGTCAAAACTTTGTTTGTGACATGCAAATTCAAATACCCCGTTTATTTGGGGGCTCCCTTGACAGAGCTTTTCCTATTGCATATGATTATACTTGTACGAATTCGTTCCGTGTTCGTGTATTACGCCACAATATGCACCATATTGACATAAGCGATTTGCAAGCTGGGTTGCCAGGCTCCTGTGCTTACCCCTACGTTCCCGATTGTTCGGCTAGGGAGTAAAGGGAGCACCTCTGCGATTGTCACGACCGGGCCATCTAAGCTCTGACCTCAGACTGGGTGAAGCCGAAAGCTAGCGCTCTTATTGTTTTCAATCATGGTCGGCACACAATGGAACTCATGAGTACAAAAAGTCTATTGCACAAGTCTCATAGTAATAATGAGCACCGAAGAAAGGTATCGGTGGGGGTACTATTTTCTTCGAAGATGCTTCTTACACTTTGTTAGTAATATAGCATAAGTTCCCTGAGCGCGCTTTGTCTGTTACAACCTTATGGCCTGATTGCCTGGTCATCGGAAACACCGTCGATACTCTCGACAGGCGGAGTACATGACACTTTTCGGCCCTTGGCCGAAGAGGGAGAAGCCGACAGTTGGTTAAGACGCGTTTAATGTTCGGGTGAACACAAATATGATACAAGTACTTCGGTACATACAATCATTATACATAAAATTCTTACCCAAGTCACTTGGGGGCTCTTAAAATTTATATATGAGCTGTAAATGTGTTTTCTTCTTGGTCGTTGTCAAAACACGACAGAAGCACAATTTTTTCTTTCTCTTCCAATTTTCGGATTGGCACCGAACAATTGATCTTGTTCGGACGTCATGTTTTTACTGACGTTTTTTGTTTTTTTCAAGCTTTTGGCACTTTTAAACTATTTGTGTGTTTTCAGCACAAGTCTCGCATTGCAACGCCGGACACCTTTAGAGATTCGGCAAAAACATTCTCAGATATTGCTATATATGCATCGGTGTCGAATTGTGTCTTCGGTCAATAGTTGGGTTGCCCGGCTCCTGCGCTTGCCTCCCACGTTCCGCTCTGTTCGGCTAGGTGTGCAAAGGGAGAACCACTGCAATTGTGCTTCCAGCTCACTTGGTTAAGCACCTCAGTGGAGAAAGCGGAAAACTGACTGTCACAATAAGCGTAAACTGGTCAGCAATCCGATGACTGTATTAAATGACGGGCCATTCATAACATTGGCCGAAGTGTTTACGGCTTGACCTCGATTGTCGCCGAACACTACTGGGGGCTAGTAACTGGCCTCCCAAACTAAAATCCTCAATATTTTGCTCTTACATTAGAGCTGAGGTTTCATGATCATGCTTAGCATGACAACCCAAAGAAAGGGATCGATAGCGGGACTATTTTCTTTGGAAGACATTTCTTATGTTAAACAGTAATATAACATATCTCTCTGCGTACATTTGTTTATAAAACCGTATGGCCAGATTGCCTTGTTTGTCGTAAATCTTTGCCCTCATAAAGGCTTTATAAAGTAAGACAAACACTCCTCGACTACTGGCCGAGGAGGTGGAAGCCGATGGTCGGTCAACAAAGTTTTGTACAATGCGGATCCGAGCATTAAATGACGTAAAGTACTTGGATACATAGAGTTATTACACATAATTTGTGATTTTAATATGGATATCGATCCTTAATTCGGCCACCCGTGCCCGCATTAAGGCTTGGGGCTACTAGGCTTCGGGCTTATTATTTAAAAATATTAAAGGGGCACATCGATCCCCTGATCTGGTGTTGCCACCCTACCAGTGTCTCGGGGGCTACTGCATTGCTTGTCCAATGCAGAAAATTTTAAGTGCAATACAGTTGCCGAGGAGATTTTGATCCTCAGGTTGGTCGGCCGCACCCAACCTGAGTCTCGAGGACTGAGCATGCCGCTTTTTGTGTCCCGAAGTATTCTGCCGAGCTAGGACTTGTGTTCCTCAGGCCGATTTTGCAAATCAACCCGAGTCTTAGCGGCTACTGGGATCAGCGGTCTTACATCATCTTTCAGGTGCATCTCGGGTTTTAAACCGATACACACCTTGAGGGCTACTGGCTATATATCTCGGCAGAGAATAAATTGCACCAATCAAAAATATTGATAGAAAATCGGCCACAGTCGGGGTGGTGCACCACCTCAGAAGCAGTCCGGCATAAAGCTCGGGCGCTAGTGGCTGGCTCCATAGAGGGCATTTCCGGCATTAAGCTCGGCTAAACTCCTTCAACTTTTTTGAACTCAGGTGATATGACACCTCGTATATAGTCCGGCGTTGGAGCTTGGACACGGTCCGGCATTGTAGCTCGGATATATTTCAACATTGGAGCTCGGATACATTTCGGCGTTGGAGCTCGAAAGCAGTCCGACATTGGTGCTTGGCTGCAAAAAATAACTCGAATGCAGTCCGGCGTTAGAACTCGGACGCAAGAGGACACTGCCTCCCAGGAACAACTTCAAACCCGAGGTGTGGCATAAAAATAACAAGGCAGTGATAAAGGCCGGAAACTTAAAGGGGATCCTCGGATACCCGACGTATAAACTTGTCGAATGCATTTCGGCGATCCTCAAGATCGAAGATGAGAAGATTTGTTGAACCATTTTTCAAGACCGACAACCGAAGATGAAGAATAGTTTGGAAGAATCGAGGAGCATCCCTAACTTGAAGACCGGTTCAGGGGGCTACTGACGGTGTCCTGGACTAGGGGGTACTCACCATGTCATCTCCCGATCTGTTAGATTGAGCCGAGGACCCCCATGGCTGTATACTCATGGGCCAGTTCGGACAGTTGCCGCATACATGGAAGATTCCACAAGACTTGCTGATCAAGACAAGGAATCCTCCCCACCGGCGTATTCGGCTAGGACTCTTGTTATCCTAGGCCTCTGGTGCATTATATAAACCGAGGCGAGGCTAGTCGATAGATGAGATACAATAATCATACCATAGGCTAGCTTCTAGGGTTTAGCCTCTACGATCTTGTGGTATATCAACTCTTATAATACTCATATCATCAATATCAATCAAGCAGGACGTAGGGTATTACCTCCATCAAGAGGGCCCGAACCTGGGTAAACATCGTGTCCCCTGCCTCCTGTTACCATTGATCCTAGACGCATAGTTCGGGACTCCCTACCCGAGATCCGCCAGTTTTGACACCGACAGTGGTGCAAAGAGATAAGTGAGGGGGCCCACGTGGGGACCACAACCCACCAGGGAGCGCCTGGGGGTCCTGGCGTGCCCAGGTGGGTTGTGCCCACCTGGTGCACCTCCCTCTGATGTTATTTGCACCATAAATTCAGAAATATTCAGAAAGAATCATATTAATTTTTCAGGGCATTATGAGAACTTTCATTTTTGGGTCATTTTTTATTGCATGGGAAAATCAGAAAACAGACAAAACATGGCATTTTATTTTATTTAACTAATAAAAACAAAAAACAAAAAGTAGGGACAGAAGGTAGTGTTTACTAAATTCATCAACTTCATACCGCTCAAAAATGATCCATTAATAAGGTTGCTCAAGTCTTATTAACAACCACTTTCGATTAGCATGAAATCGAAGAACTTTCGTAAATCACTAAGTTACCTCAATGGGGATATGAATGTCCCCAACAATAAGCATTTCATATTTCTTTTTAACAGTAGGTAGAGGTATTTGAAAACTTCCAATAGTGATTGTCGAAGATTTTTCAATAACATTAATACCATTCACTTGGAATTGTTTCTTTGGAAGTGCACCATATGCTCATTACCATTGATACGAAAAGTGACTTTGCTTTTATTGCAATCAATAACAG
Source organism: Triticum dicoccoides (assembly GCF_002162155.2). NCBI lineage: Eukaryota > Viridiplantae > Streptophyta > Magnoliopsida > Poales > Poaceae > Triticum > Triticum dicoccoides. The sequence continues at coordinate 491,014,412 of NC_041390.1, read as the reverse complement.
CCCCTACAGTATTCAAGAAGGGTCTACCAAGGATAATCGACATGTTGTCGTCCTCGGGCATCTCAAGTATAACAAAGTTAGTCAAAATAGTAACATTAGCAACAACAACGGGCACATCCTCACAAGTACCAATAGGTATGGCAGTTGATTTGTCAGCCATTTGCAAAGATATTTCAGTAGGTGTGAGTTTATTCAAATAAAGTCTTTTATATAAAGAGAAATGCATAACGCTAACACTAGCTCCTAAATCACACAAAGCAATTTTCACATAATTCTTTTTGATGGATCAAGGTATAGTTGGTATTCCCGGATCTCCAAGTTTTTTAGGTACCCCATCTTTAAAAGTATAATTAGCAAGCATAGTGGAGATTTCAGCTTCTGGTATTTTTCTTTTATTAGTGACGATGTCTTTCATATACTTGGCATAAGGAGGCATTTTCAAGATATCAGTCAAGTGAGTATGCAAAAAGACTGGCCTCAGCATTTTAGCAAAGCGTTCAAATTCTTCATCATCATTCTTTTTAGTTGACTTAGGTGGAAAAGGCATAGGTTTTTGAACCCACGATTCTCTTTCTTTACCGTGTTTTCTAGCAACAAAGTCTCTTTTATCATACCTTTTATTCTTAGGTTGTGGGTTATCAAGATCAAGAGGTGGTTCTATCTCAACATCATTGTTTGGTTCTTTATTATTTGGTTGAGTATTTTCATGAACATCAACATTATCTTTTTCATTATCACGTTCATTACCAGACTAAGTTTCAACATCAAAGATAGAAGTTTCATTATCATTGTCAGGAGGTTTCTCTATTTCAGGTTCACTAGGAGCATGTGAAGTCCTATCATTTTTCTTTTCCTTTTTCTTTTTAGAACGAATAGGTGTAGTGATGTTGTTCCTTTGTGAATCTTGTTCAATTATTTTTGGCTGTCCAAGGGAGTCCTGGATTAGGGGGTCTCCGGACAGCCGGACTATATCCTTTGGCCGGACTGTTGGACTATGAAGATACAAGATTGAAGACTTCGTCTCGTGTCCGGACAGGACTCTACTTGGCGTGGAAGGCAAGCTAGGCAATACGGATATGTATATCTCCTCCTTTGTAACCGACCTTGTGTAACCCTAGCCCCTTCCGGTGTCTATATAAACCGGAGGGTTTTAGTCCGTAGGACAACATACAATCATACCATAGGCTAGCTTCTAGGGTTTAGCCTCTCCGATCTCGTGGTAGATCAACTCTTGTAATACTCATATCATCAAGAATAAATCAAGCAGGACGTAGGGTTTTACCTCCATCAAGAGGGCCCGAACCTGGGTAAAACATCGTGTCTCCTGCCTCCTGTTACCATCCGCCTTAGACGCACAGTTCAGGACCCCCTACCCGAGATCCGCCGGTTTTGACACCGACATTGGTGCTTTCATTGAGAGTTCCTTTGTGTCATCGCCGTTAGGCTTGATGGCTCCTACTATCATCAATGGCGATGCAGTCCAGGGTGAGACTTTTCTCCCCGGACAGATCTTTGTGTTCGGCGGCTTCGCACTGCGGGCCAACTCACTTGGCCATCTAGAGCAGATCTAAAGTTACGCCCCTGGCCACCGGGTCAGGTTTGGAAGCTTAAACTACACGGCCGATATCCGTGGAGAGTTAATCTTCGACGGATTTGAGCCCCTGCCTTGTGTGCCATGCAGTCACGATGAGTACGATTTAGCTCTACCATCGGACAATGTTCAGGAGATCGCACCGGCAGCCGCTCCGACCCTCAATTCGGAGCCAGTTGCGCCATCCATGAACGGGTGGATAGACCCCGCCATGGAGGTCGTATCCTTTGCGGCGATCGAGCCGAATATCGACCTTACCCTTCACGAGAGCCATGTTGCCAAACTGCCGGATCCTTCTCCGGACACGGACTCCGAACCGCCTGCGCCCGTTCCTGTCAAATCTGATTGGGCGCTGATCATGGAGTTTACCTCTGCGGATATTTTCCAGCACTCGCCCTTTGGTGACATACTGAACTCATTAAGGTCTCTCTCCTTGTCAGGAGAGTCCTGGCCGAACTACGTCCGGCAGGATTGGGATGCGGATGACAAAGAAATTCGCCGCCCACCCACCACCCACTTAGTAGCCACTGTCGATGACTTAACCGACATGCTCGACTTCGACTCCGAAGGCATCAATGGTATGGACGACGATGCGGGAGGGGAAGAGGAACCACTGCCCACAGGGCACTGGACGCCCACTTCATCACATGGCGTATACATGGTGGACACACCTAAAGAAAATAACTACGAGGAACGGAAGGACACAACGAAGGGTTGTTCCCTCGAGAAGCAGTCAAAGCGGCGGCGTAAATGCCGCACCAAATCCCACCTCAGCAGAAATAACGATCACATAGACCCAGTGTTAGAGCAGGGTGAACCATTGCCCGACCACGGCAACATGGAAAATCAAGCCGAACAACCCAACCCCGTCGAAGATAACAGTCCGAACGACATCACACCGGACAGGCGCCAGGAGCAACATAATGCCCACCAAAGGCTTGTTGCCATGGCGAGGAGTCTGAAAAGACAGAAGCAAAGGCTCAAGGCTGCACAAGACACACTCAAAATCAAATGGAGTGAAGTACTCAACACTGCAGCGAAATACGGCAGTAATCGCCACACCAAGAGCTATCTGAAGCAAAAGTTGCTACCTGAATTTGATGAGGAGGCCTTAGATCCTCCAAAATTAAAAAATAAAACAGCCATCCGGTCAGATAGACGACCTCATAGCCAACATAAAGCGGCAATCGACGCCGCACATAAACCAGTACGCGATCCGCGTAAGGGCTCGCATCAAAAGGACGGCGCAACCAGATCCATCTATGGACCATGCAGGCACGCTCCAACATACAATGCAACACAACAAACATCCGAACACCACGGTACACCCAAATACAGGGGTGCCGCACACCCTCTCTGTTTCACCGACGAGGTGCTGGATCATGAATTTCTAGAGGGATTCAAACCCGTAAACATAGAGGCGTACGACGAAACAACAGACCCTGGGGTCTGGATTGAGGACTACATCCTCCATATCCATATGGCTTGAGGAGATGATCTCCACGCCATCAAGTACTTACCCCTCAAGCTCAAAGGGCCAGCTCGGCACTGGCTTAAAAGCCTCCCCAAAAACTCCATCGGAAGCTGGGAAGAGCTCGAAGACGCCTTTCGGGCAAATTTTCAAGGGACATATGTCCGACCACTGGATGCAAACGATTTAAGTCATATAACTCAATAGCCCGGTGAGTCAGCCCGAAAACTTTGGATCAGGTTCCTCACTAAAAAGAACCAAATAGTTGACTGTCCGGACGCCAAAGCCTTAGCAGCCTTCAAGCATAGCGTTCGAGACGAATGGCTTGCCAGACACCTCGGTCAAGGAAAGCCGAGAACAATGGCAGCATTAAAAAGACTCATGACCCGCTTTCGCGCGAGCGAGGACAGCTGGTTAGCCCGATGTAGCACCAGCAATCTAAGTACATCCGAAGTCAGGGATGGAAACGGGAAATCACGACGCAGCAAGAATAAGCGCCAGAATAAAGAAGACAGCCCGAAGAGCACGGCGGTAAACGTCGGATTTAGAAGCTCTTGGCCAGGGCAGCAGAAGCCGCCCTCCAAAGTCAACAGAGACGAATTGTCCAGCCTAAACAAAATTATGGACCAAATATGTCAGATCCATAGCACCCCTGATAAACCTGCAAATCATACCCACAGAGAATGTTGGGTCTTCAAACAGTCCGGCAAGCTCAACGCCGAACACAAGGGGCAGGATACACCAAGTGAAGACGAGGACGAGCCTCGCAAGAAAGCACAGGGGAACAGAAGAAATTCCCACCAGAAGTCAAAACAGTCAACGTGTTACACATGTTAAAAGAGAGAAACAAAGCGACACCTTTAGAGGAACATGCCCCAGGGCCTATCACCGCGGAGCTCCGCCACTGGTCGTCCCAACTGATCACCTTCGACCATCGGGATTACTCAGCAAGTATCTGGTGTGCAGGATGGGCTGCCTTGGTATTAGATCCAATAATTGATGGATACCACTTCACCCGAGTCTTGATGGACGGCGACAGCAGTTTGAATCTGATATATCAGGACATAGTCCGCAAAATGGGGATAGACCCAACAAAAATTTGCCACAGCAATGCTACCTTTAAAGGAGTAACGCCAGGCCCGGAGGCTCACTGTAGGGGCTCCCTACTACTAGAGGTTATATTCGGCTTCACCGACAACTTCCGCAGCGAAAATTTAACTTTCCACGTCGCTCCGTTCCAAAGTGGCTATCAAGCACTACTCGGACGCGAAGCTTTCGCTCGCTTTAACGCAATACCGCATTACGCTTCCCTCAAGCTCAATATGCCCGGTCCACGCGGCATCATTACAGTAAATGGAAATATTGAGCGCTCCTTGCGCGCCAAAGACGGTGCGGCCGCCTTGGCCGCCACACACTAAACGGCCTCACCAACTCAAGCATTTGATAGGTCGTTAAGACCACGGACACTGCTAGACGAGTCCGGCTCAGCTATATGTAATTAATATAGGTTTGATGGCTATACCCCTATTACAATACAAGGGGCTCAACACACATGCAAAAGTGGCAATAAGGCTCACCTTTACTCATTTTCAACTATATATTGTTTATTTAGTATAACTTAACTTTTGCACAACAACTTTTCAATTAAGTTCCTCTCTTTTTCAGATGATCATCGTGCTACACCCGTCCAGGATACGGCACAAGGGAGACACAGGCGCAGATGTGCAACAAGGACCCATTCCAAGGATTCTTTGTAGATTAAGACCCTGCGTAAACCTTTTTTTACTGTCTCTTGTTGATTTACATCCCTCGGATTCTCAGTACAACCAAGAAGGATACTGACGTCTTGGCATGTGGCCACGCCAGAATAATGCACGTACCTAGACACCAGGGGCTTATTACAAAGGGTGCCATTTAGACCCGGTTTACACCATAAAGACCGAATACCTTAGGGAGTGTTCGTCGTCGCGAGTTTGGCCTTATATGCATCAGCTCCGAATCATGTCTTTGGTCAAATGTTGGGTTTGCCCGGCTCCTGTGTTTTGCTGCCTTACGTTCCGCTCTATCGGCTAAGGCGGCACCAGGAGAACTACTGCGATTGTGCCCTGGTTCATCCGGACGAGCACCTTAGTAGAGAAAGCCGAAAACTGACTGTCATGATATAGCGTGAGACTGGTCAACCACTCGATGACCTATTGGAATCTTCGGGATTCCTCTGCATTAACGAAGGGCTATTTCCCGGCCAGGCATGTACGCACCCCGAATCCGGACGAGTGCGGAGCCACCTGGGGCTATATAGTAGCCCCAGTGTCAAACTCCTATGGCTAAGTGAAAGTGTAAAAGCATTATAGTCCGGTTGCCTAGTTCGCTGCGCTATCACCTCCTTATTAGGACCAAGACGTTGGATTAAGTGTGAATACGCGTCTTCTGCGAACACCCCCGCATTATATGCGTGGGGGCTGAAGCCGACGACTGCAATCTTTCAGGTTATATACATGTATACATAAACGGCCGCACAAGAGGCATCACAATACTTTCGGGCAAAAGTATAAATACAGCCTTGATAAATTCAATAAAACGTTGTTTTTACAATGGGAATACATGTCACTCAAACATAACATTCTTCGAGCACTGGGCCTCTATCGTACGAGCGCCCTAAAGAACTTCTTCAAAATAGTGCTCGGCAGCCACTCGGCCTATGGCCGAACCCTGCGCCACGATAGTGGTCGCATCCATCTCCGCCCAGTATGTTTTGACACGGGCAAGGGCCATCCGCGAGCCTTCTATGCACGCCCACCTCTTCATCGCATTAATGCGCGCACCGCACCAAGGAACTGTTGCACCAAGCTAAAATAGCTGTTCGGCTTTGGCCTTCCCGGCCACAGATGATCCACGACAGACCTCATGGCTGTCGGATTTCAGGTTCTGGCAAACCCTTGAGGTTCGAACACTGGGGTGCGCGTGGAGATTTCGCCTCCTACCTACCTGCACCCCTCCGCCATGCTAGGATCTAAAAACTAAGGAAAGAACAACACAAGAGACACAGGGTTTATACTGGTTCGGGCCACCGTTGTGGTGTAATACCCTACTCCAGTGTGTGGTGTGGTGGATTGCTTCTTGGGCTGATGATGATGAACAATACAAGGAAGAACGGCCTCGCGAGGGTCTGTTCTTGGCTTGGGCGATGAACTGCTCAGTGGAGTTTCAGTCACCTTTCTCTCTCTCTGCCTCCAGCCAACCGACCCCTTGCTATGTGGGCAGCTGGTCCTATTTATAGAGGCCCTGGTCCTCTTCCCAAATATCGAGCGGGAAGGGAGCCAACATTGGCGGGCTAATTTGAAGGGGGACAGCAAGTATCAGCTATCCTGACAAAAGTAGTCTTCGCCTGTGCAAAGCTCTGGTGATGACGCCGTCTTGGGCTCCACGGTGACCTCCGTCTCGTAGTCCTCCTAATCTTGGTCTCGTTGCACCGAAATGGCAACCTTTGCCTGATGAATCGGTACTCCGCGGCTGCGCTTGCCCCCTTTGCACCAAAGAGGAAAGGAGGGCGCCGCGCGGGCTGGCACCCGCCTGGCGCCCTGAGTCGTCATGGCTTGCGTCACGGGCACCTCGTGAGGTACCCCGCCTTGATCTCTCCACCTCCTCGTGAGCCAGCCTGGCGAGGCCGTGCCTGAGGAAGCTCCGCGTCGTCCGCCCCGCGAGTCTTGGGTTTGTGTTGGTGAAGACGGGCTGTGCTGGGCCCCCCTTTGAGCCATGCCGCAGGCCGCAGGCAGGCAAGTCTGGGGACCCCCGTTCCTAGAACGCCGACAGTAGCCCCCGGGCCCAAGGCACGCCCGGACTTGGCCGTGCAGGGAGGCGGAAGGGCAAGAGCGAAGCGCCGCGGGCCGTAACAGCCTGCGGCCTTGGGCGCCGCGTGGCGGTTGATTGGACGTGGGCGCCTTAGCAACCGCGCAAGTTGATAAAGGAGTGGCATCCGCCTAGGCCCTGCTTCTTGCTTTCCCCGGTTGCTGCTCAGATCCCCTTTCTTGCGCCTCTCCTTCCTTCCTCCAAAATTTCCAGATCTGCTCTGACCGTGCGACCTAGGGAGCCATGGCGCCTCGTTAGCCCCCGGCCGCAGCTTGGTACTCCTCGGCCCTGGACTCGCAAACGTGTCGGAGGCGAGCCTTACCCGGTTGCGTCGGATGGCGACGGTGTGGGGCGTCGACGGGGCGAAGGTGTTCAAGGCCGGCTCCGCCACCCCTGAGGGTCAAAGGAGCACCTTCTAACCGCTCTTCGTAAGTGCCATTGTTGCTAGCCTGGTGCCTCCCTTCTCGGAGTTCTTCTTCTCTGTCCTCCGCCATTACAAGCTACAGGCTCTGCATCTCCATCCCAACTCCGTCCTTCTCCTGGCAATCTTTGCTTATTATTGCGAGGCCCACGTTGGGGTGCAGCCCTCAGTGGCCTTGCTGCGCCACTACTTCTACCTCCGGACCTCTCGCGGGACTGCTTCCGCGTGCGCGAGCTTCATCGCGTACGGTGGCGCCATTGCCATCTCGAATCCTGGGAAAAGGATTGAGGGCTTCAGGAGCAAGTGGATCTTGGTGGATGCCGAGCGCATCCACCCTCGGCTGATCTTGCCCACGGAGCAGCCCATGAGCTCCAGCGTCTGGGGTCGAGCGGAGCTTGCGGATCCCGGCGCGAAGATGGTGTTGGAGAAGATGGACGCGGATCTGAGGCCGACCGACATGGCGGTGGCGAAGCTGACCGGCGCGTCTCTACTGAGGGAGTTCCTGGAGCACCAGCTGGCTCCGCTTTGGCAGTACTCACTTCCAATGTGGAGGCCCCGTCCGAGCCCCGCGGCCTTGGCCGACGGAGACCTGGCTGCGGTTCTCCAATCTCTGGTCGGGGGCAATGTGGCGAGGTTGGAGGGCGCTCCTACGCCCTTGTTCCTCCGCGACGACTGGGAGCGGGTGGTGAAGTCCATGCCCGTCTTCAACGGGGAGGGGCCCGTGCCCCTGGAAGCTCCCGAGGGACCAGTGGACGTGCCCTCCGACGACTCTAGCGAAGAGGAGGAAGGAGGGGAGCAGGGAAAAGGGCCTGACTTTGAGGCGACTGACGGAGAGTCGAGGGCTCCCTTCCCCCGGTGCAGGTCCCGCGCTCTCCGCCTCCCTCCGAGCGATGACGACAAGGATGACGACGAAGACGATGACGTGGACAACGACGAGCAGGACGGCGGGAGCTCGCCCCTGATCCCGAAGAAGGATAGGACCGGGCTGATCTCTCGCGGGTCCGCCCCGGCCCCGGGGCGGACCGCAGACGCACCTTCCGCCTCCAAGCTTCCCGAGGTTGACCCTTCCAGCCGGCTTTCAGGCTCCGAATTTGGCCGGAGGCCGCTCGAGCTCGCTGGTGACGACCCGTATGTGTTCGATTCTTGTCTTTATTTCTTGCTCTGCTTCTGAGGCTTGACGTCCGCATTCTTTTGGATAGGCTGGCGCCCGCAGCAAAGAAGCCGAAGGGGGCTCCCGAGGTTCCATCTGTGGCGGCGCTTCTGCCTGCGAAGGAGGGTGACCGCGACGCACAGGCTTCTCCTGCCCGGTCGTCCTCGCGAGGCCTGGCTGAGCCGGCTGGGGCGAGCTCAGCCCCCACGGCCCAAGTGGCTCCCGAGGTCCTTTTGCCTGCCGCCGCCACTGCAGCTGTCGGGGCGTGGCAGACTCCGCCTCAGGATGCCGCGGCTGCGCTGCCGCCTTCTCCTCCTACTCCACCGGCCGCTGTCTCTCCGACTCCTTCTGCCGTTCTAGATCATGCTGTTGCTGAGCTGGACCAACTGCGTCAAGATCTTCTTGGCACCGACCCCCGCTTGGTGGCCGGGCGCTTGGAGCTGGCTTCAGGATGGGTTCGCTCCGACGCCTCGATTCAGGCGGCGCTGGTCCAGGCCTTGACGGCATGCGACGAGGTGAAGCAGGCCATCCTGGAGGCGAAGGCTGCTCGTGATGCAGCCCTGGGGGAGGTGGTCGACGTCCGTGGTCGCTGCAAGGCATTGGAGGACGAGCTGCAAGGCCTGCGGGATCAGCTCGCGAAAGAGGTCCGCCTTCGCCAAGAGCGGGAAGAAGGCGTGAAGGCTCGCGAGGCGGCCGTCGAGGGCCGGGAGGCCAAGCTCAGGAAGCGCCGCGACCGCCTAGGCGCGCTAGAGCAGGAGCTGGGGGCGAGGAAGGCCAAGCTGGACGATGAGGCCCTGGTTCTTGCCGAGGACCGCGTGGCCTTCACGGAGATGCAGGCGAGGGCTCGCTCCTCACTGAGGACGCTTTTCGACAGCGGCCTGGAGAGCCCACCGGCTGGCCCCGAGGACGGCCCCGCCAAGCTGCTTCACTTCCTGGTTCACGCTCTTGAAGATGTCGCCCTTGGCCTTGGCCCCACGGCCGAGGCTGAGGCGCGTGTCCTGTCTTCTGTAGCACTGACGCGGGTCCTCACCCACATCTACCTTCACGATCCCGGTGTCGACCTCGACGGCCTGCTGGAGCCAGTGAGTGGTGAGCGTGCCGTTGCCGCTGCCGAGGCCGTGAAGGGTCGTGCGGAGGCTCTGCTGGGGAAGTTCTGGGCCTTCAGCACCAAGCCGGAGCAAGGCGCTGCCGACCCCGCTGCTCCGTGAGGCGAACCCACTCCGTGCTGCTCCCCCGCCGCCAAGTGACTCCGTCGTGGCTCCTGTCCTGCTTTCAATTCCTGCACATGTATCATGCCTCGGGGAGGCATTTAAACTTGCGTTGGGCATCGAGATAACAGTGTGGACTGTAATATTTTCTTTTGAATTCCTTGAAATTTGCGCTTTTCCTTCCTACTTTCTTATGTTCTACGCCGGCAGAGCCCGGCCCCGCGCGTACCTCACCCAGCAATAGTCCCGACTGGAAACCAGGACGGGACCAAGGAGTGAGGGGCTACGTGACAAGTTAGGCTCTTGAGTCGCGATGCTCAGGAATCCCCCTTGGCGCACGAACAACAAGTAGGGAGGTATGATGTGGGTGGATCTACCGTTCTACGTCTGCAGGGCCCGGCCGCGCGCATGCCTCACCCAGCGATGGTCCCGACCGGAAACCAGGGCGGGGCCACGGAGTAAGGGGCTATGTGACCAGTTAGGCTCTTGAGTCGCGGTGCTCAGGAGTCCCCCTTGACGCACGAACAACAAGTAGGGAGGTATGATGTGGGTGGATCCACCGTTCTACGTCTGCAGAGCCCGGCCGCGCGCGTGCCTCACCCAGCGATGGTCCCGACCGGAAACCAGGACGGGGCCGAGTGAGGGGCTACGTGACCAATTAGGCTCCTGAGTCGCGATGCTCAGGAGTCCCCCTTGACGCTCAAATGGCCTTCGTACCTTGGCTCCGCTCGGGGAGAGACGCGTGATGAACCAGGCCCGGGGGGACCTGGCTGGGCGGCGTGCGTCTGGGTGTGACCCAGGCGCAGCCCCCGTGCCCAGCCCCCTCGCGCGGCACTCCCGAGGGAAGGCGTTAAGATGAGGCTAGACACTGAGCTCTGGGCTCCCTGAGGTTGATGCGGCCCGGGGGCCACCCTCAGTTGTTTATCACCAGCGCGGAGCATAGTGCTACCATATGTGTACGGGCATAGCCGCTCCTCGGCAGTGTCGTCAGCTAGCGCGGAGCATGGTGCTTCCACTGGTACGTGGGAGGGGGCCCCCCTCTAGGAGGAGCCCCCGGGGCGTGTACAGCCCCGCCCTGACATGTTGCTGGGACGGTAGGGCCTGGCGAGGTGTATCTGGGCACCCGCGAGCTAGCGCGGGACTCACGGGGCCCTACCTCTAGGCGGGTTGCGCCTAGCACTGGGCCTTATCTTGTGATGTGTCCCTGCAAGTTTGGTTAGATGTCGGCACTCTACGTCCTCGGGTCCCGGCCCTTGAGCTGGTCTCAGCCGTTGCTGGTATGCCAGGTCGCGATGCCATGGACAAGGCCAGAGGGTGAGGGCTGGAGAGCCAGTAAGAGCCCTGAGTCGCGATGCTCAGGTACCCCCCTTTAACGTGCAAGTGGTCGGCATGGAGAAGAAGAGGTGCCGTGGACCGGCATCGAATAATCATGCATGGTGGGTTTAACGCATAACCGGAAATAAATGCAAATGGGATACATGCCATTGGGCCTGGCCCGAGCGGCTTGGGGATCATGCGGCCCGAGGGGCGCCCCCAACAAGGTAAGCTGACAACATAGAATAAAAAGGGATACACGCCGCAGGAATGGACCCCCGCGGCCTGCGAATAATGCAGCCCTGGGGGGGGGGGCGCTCCCAGTTGG